>NC_041398.2:188481480-188810230 GCF_900747795.2 Erpetoichthys calabaricus
ACAGTAAGGAAACACGTCTCCCTGTACAATTACATAAATTCTTTCTTTGCTGTCCACACCAAATGCCAAAACTAACGTATAAAGATAAACATAAATAATAAGTAGCAGATAGATAATAAGTAACAGAGGCAGCATAAAGTATAAAAACAGAATAGAAGTATAAAGTGTAATGTGCAGGTAGGTGTGTGATGGACAAGTCAAATACAGTTGTGTGAGGTAGATAGAATGAGGTGAACCACGGTTATAAACTCCAGTCAGTTATTTAGGAGTCTAATGGCCTTGGGAAAGAAAGAGTTCTTTGGCCTGGAAGTCCTGCATTTCATACTTCTATACCTCCTGCCTGAGGGTAGAAAGTGTGAACAGTTCGTGTTGGGGGTGTGTGGGGCAGTTCTCCTTTAGACTCTGCAGCTGTAAATGCTCTGCAGAGAGGACAGTGGGGTCCTGGTGATCTTCTCAGCAGTCTTTACCACTCTCTGTAGGCGTTTGCGGTCCATAGCAGTAGTGTTACTGTACCATACGGTGATGCAGCTGGTCAAGATGCTCTCAATAATGCAGCTGTAAAAGTTGCCGAGGATCTTAGTCAACATACCAAACTTCCTCAGCCTCCTCAGAAAGTACAGCTGCTGTTGAGCCCTCTTGACCAGCTGTGTGGTGTTAAGTGTCCAAGTGAGGTCCTCACTGATGTAGACGCCCAGGTATTTAATACTGCTCACCCTCTCCACTTCAAGTTCTCAGATGAACAGTGGCTGGTGAGGTCTCCTCTCCTTCCTCATGTCCACTATCATCTCCTTTGTCTTGTCTGTGTTGAGGGTGAGGTTGTTGTCCTCACACCATGTTGCCAGACTGTCCAACTCCCTCCTGTAGGCCGCCTCATCCCCACCAGAGATGTGTCCTATCACTGCAGTGTTATCTGTGAACGTTAGGATGATGTTATCTTTGTGTGTGGCGACACAGTCATGGGTGAACAGGGTGTAGAGGATGGGGCTGAGGATGCATCCCTGTGGGGTGCCTGTGTTTGTGATAATGGTGGCTGAAATCCTATTACCAATCCTGACAGACTGGGGCCTGCCAGTCAGAAAGTCTAGGAGCCAGTCACAGAGGGTGCGGTGCAGGCCAAGTGCAGACAGTTTATGGGTGAGTTTATGGGGGATAACCGTGTTAAAGGTGGAGATGTAGTTAACAAAGAGCATCCTGATGTAGGAGTCTTTGTTCTCCAGATGGGAGATGAAATAATGTAGTGTGGCCGCGATGGCGTCTGTGGTGGACCTGTTGGGCCGGTAGGCATACTGCAGGGGGTCCAGAGTGTCTGGTATGCTGCTCTGAATGTGGGCCAGCACCACTCTCTCAAAACACTTCATGATGATTGGAGTGAGTGCTACTGGCCTGTAATCATTCAGGCAGGTGGATGGGTTTTTTTAGCAAGGAGGACGATGACCACAGGTAAAATCATGGGAGGAGATGACCAACAGTTCTCATGGCACGATTTATTAAATTACATATACAGAGAATGCAAGTCACTAAAAAACTACCCAAAAAAAAACATCAATCAATTGCAACTAGTGTAGAATGCAGCTGCCAGAATCTAGAAAAACTAGGAAAAGAAAATCCGAGCACATATCTCCAGTTCTGATGTCACTATATTGGTTACCTGCGTCATTTAGAATTGACATTAAAATACTGCTTATGGTTTACAAAGCCTTAAATAATCTAACTCTGTCCTATATTTTAGAATGTCTTTCACCTTGCACTCAAAATTGTAACCTTAGATCTTCAAATGAGGGTCTGCTTTGAATTCCAAGAGTTAAACTTAAAAGAAGTTGTGAGGTGGCCTTCTGCTGTTATGCACCTAAAATCTAGAATAGCTTACCAATAGAAATTCACCTGGTTAATATGGTGGAGCACTTTAAAAAGCTGCTAAAAACACATTACTTTAATATGGCTTTCTCATAGCTTCATTTTAGTGTCACTCTGATATTTTGTATATGCATTTAATTATCATTTTTTTCATGGCTCCAAAATCCATATTAACCCCTACTTGCTCTGCTGTTCTTTTTACAGTTTTCTGTGGTGGTGATCTGCGCCACCACCACCTGATCAAAGCACCGTGATGTCCCTACATTGATGGATTGAAGGCCAGAGATCCATATGACCTTCATTGTCTAATTCATGAGGACTGATTGAGATCATTTATGTTAGGTAGAATACATAGTGGGGGCTGGGTGGTCTCATGGCCTTGGAACCCCTGCAGATTTTGTTTTTTTCTCCAGCACTCTGCAGTTTTTTTTGTTTTTTCTACATTATTCTTTGTTAATTAGTATTGCCTAATTTTTATATATTTTTTCTTTTTTTCTTTCTTCATCCCTTAAATCACGTTGAGCTACTTGTATGAAAGTGTGCTATAGAAATAAATGTTGTTGTTGTTGTAAATACATGATATAAATACAGAATATGATGTAAACGAATATATAAAATAAGTTTGGAGAACGAGGCCATACTGACTTTACAATCGGACAAACAGATGATTTAGAAATTTAAATATGAAAACTAAAGCATAAAATAATTCATTATTCTACATGGCACAGAATAAAATTATCCATACATTTTTAAATCGCTTATCTGTTGTCACAAGAAAAAATACTTCATCATCGGCACACTCACAGTACACAGCCATGATATACACACAGTTTAGAGTTTTCAGTTAACCTGAGTTTAATTTTTCTTAGTTTTCTTTTTTAGTTTTCAGTTATGGAATCGTATGATTTCCATCAACCTCTATGCTATATAAACGTTCATACTTTACACACATACCCCACTTTTTATCTTTGTGGGTTGGCATACTTTCTTCCTTGTATACCGCGGACAAGACAAAATCAGACATGAAACCTGAAAACAACAATTGAAGACAGCAACTGATGCATCTAGGCATTGCAAGTCTCTTTTCTAGAGAATACTATTAATGTTTTGGATTTTCATAATAAAACTGAGATTGCAATGTTATAGTACAATTCAGCTTGAAATTTATGGGTTGAAAAGTGCTTTTTTTTTTACAATGCTGTTTAACCCTCCTGTGCTCCAAATTGCTGATTTTTGAATTTAAGAGAAGGGAAAACTCACAAAATGTCATTGATGCACAGTGAAATTTGATTATTTCTTTCTGGTGTAAACTTATTTTTACAAAAAATTAATTATTTTTACATTTCATATTTTGATATAGATATACAAATATGGTCTTCAATGTTCTTTTTACCCATTAAATCCTAGATCATTTTCAAACTAATTTAAGTCATGATAAATGATTTAAATCAATCAAAACATAGTAAGAAACCAGATAGTTTTTCTGTCTTTTCCATCCCTTTCTTTTATATATACAGTGTATAAATGAGCATATGGTGTACTCAGATTTATAATGATTTTTAATTCATTTTCTTGCATGATTTTTTCCCCCTTTTTTTTGCCTCTGATGCTTATGTGTGTGTATGCATGCACGTGTGTGAGTGAGTGAGAGACAGGACAAAGTTTAGTGGTATGAACTTCAATTCAACTAAAAAATTACAAAGAATCAGAAGGCAAAGTAAATTCAGTGTTTCTCCCAGGATGATAATAAAAATAAACCTCAGATACGAAGGCCTCATTCCATTTTGCTGAGATCATGACTGTGCAGTTTTCTATCCCCAAAGCCCTTGACCTGATTTTGTCTGAACATAATGTGCAGCAGAACTTTGGAAAGCAGGTATAAGAATAAGGAGATAATCTATATATATAAAAAGCAAAGCCCTCACTGACTCATCACTAATTCTCCCACTTTTCCATAAAGGTGGGAAGCTGAAATTTCGCGTGCTCATTCCTTGCAGTGTACTTAGAAAAGTTAGGTATGTTTCATGTCCTATTGCAACAGCCAAGGTGGGAGGGAAACGTGTGTACCTGCCAAACTGTATATATAGGTAGGGGAAACCCCTCCTCACTATTTCTGCAACTTCCAATATACGTAGGAAGGCCAAATTTCCCATGCTCATCCTTTACACTGTACTTACAAACGTTAAGTGTGTTTCATTTCGCGCCATGCCCCGTAATGAACTTTCGAAAATAACGGTTCTCACCATTATGCTGTAAGGAACTTTTGGAACTGACCTCTCCTTTTGGCGGTTTCACTCCTTATTTCCATTAACAGAGGATTTATTTCATGGCAAAGACACACAAAGGCTGTCCCCAGTCCCCCTTCCTTTTTCCGCATGGCCACTGTCCACGCACCTACCACGTGGTTGGCTCCCTGCCTATATACATTAATGA
Source organism: Erpetoichthys calabaricus (assembly GCF_900747795.2). NCBI lineage: Eukaryota > Metazoa > Chordata > Cladistia > Polypteriformes > Polypteridae > Erpetoichthys > Erpetoichthys calabaricus. The sequence continues at coordinate 188,485,768 of NC_041398.2, forward strand.
CATCCCATGCTCATGTACCTCCTCACTTGTTTCCTTACTTTCCTCAGCTGTTTGTCGTGCTCACAGCTCCCTTCTTCTTTACTCCACTGCTTCAAGCCTGTTATTGTTGGCCTTGCTTCACGTCTTCCTGCTGGTGACTCCTGCCTTTTCGTTTACTCCACCGCTTTACTACGAAACGTACAACCACCAAAACTTTGCAACGCCACCAGGCTTCAGATCAAATCTCTGCACAAGAACCTCATTGAGGCAACTGTCTTCACCACAACTGGCTCAGGGAAGACTGTATTTATTCCTCGCATCCCTCTCATATCCTCTGACCTCCCATTCCAATTCAAATGCCTCCAATTTCCAGTAAGGGTCTGCTTCGCTATGACAATAAATAAGTCACAGGGTCAAACTCTAAAAAAGGTTGCATTGACTTGACACAGATTGCTTCTCACATGGCCAACTGTACGTTGCATGCTCAACAGTAAGCTCAGCAGACAGCTTGGTCATTTTACAGCCTGAGGGCACAACTGCAAACGTAGTTTACAGATCCTTCCATCCTAAAAATATGCATTTCTCATACACAACATTTACAATCATAAATTAAACACTTTACAATCATCAAATTCACTCTCAATACTAAAATAAGCCTACAACAATTACATTGACAATCATGTTATTTTTAAAATGTTTCCTTTTCTTTTTCATAACTTCTTTAACACACTACTTCTCCGCTGCAAAGCGTGGGTATTTTGCTAGTGTAGAATACAACTGAGAGCCTGACTTTGAATACAATCTCCATCACCATACAGCCATCACAATCAAAGACAGAATGGTTGCATATAAGATTGTAAATTATAGAACACCTCAGAGCCTACTTCATTCCATTACACAAGTCATTGCTTTAACTTCAAGCTCTTCTTCACATAAGCTATTGAAAAATTCATCCTGGAGACCACCAATATTGATGCTGTACAGAAGTATGGAGAAGATCTTAATGTCTACATAGGCCTGCTGATTTTGGCTGGTGTATGAAGGACCAAAGGAGAGGCAATTTCCAGCCTTTGGGGTGTTGATACTGTGACCGCTGCTGCAGTAGGATGCGGCAATAAATTTTCTACTCCTTGGAAAACCTGTGGTACTCTCCTGTGCAAGTCTGTGACCCAAGCTTGACAATACTGACAGGCCAATTTTTCATACCACAGTATCTGAGATGACATTTCACACTTTCTCCCTGAATCAACACGTTTGACAACTGACTTGCATGGTCTTTGATTGCTCCCAGTTCATCGCTGATGCATGTTTTCAGAACACACAACTCCAGTCATAAATATCCTTTTAGTTTGTAAATAGAAAAAATAAGTAGTTTTATTTCGTCCTGCATAGTGAATATTGTACGCTCTAAAATGTTCCATACAGTCTCCTTTGGCAATGCCACTCACATATCTAAATGTTAAAACAAAAATGACTAATTCCCAACCAACACTTGAGAAAACATGTCAAGATAAGTTAGGGTTGGGAAAGTACACTTTATTATCCTGGAGAGAAATTTGTTTGCAGCAAGAATGTACCAATATGAAACAACCTTGGAGTCAATTTCAACAGTGATCTGAGTTTTGTAAACATGTTACATAGAATTGCTGGATTCTGACCTTTTTCTCCTCTGAAGCAGTAATCTCCCCATAACTGAATCAAAACAGTTCATTTTTCAATGATTTTCCTGCTTGCTCAAATTTTACTAAAAGACTTGTCACATGGATGAAGAAGGCTGAACAAATAACCCCTTAGCTGACTTGACAACACTGACTCCTATGCCTGCTACCTTGGACGCAACTGGAGCAGCCACCCTGGGCCAGGTTTTTTGTAGGCAGAGCCTGTGAAGCGATGCATCTTACTACTGTTGTCTGAACATAATTAAAATTCAATTTTGAAATTTTCATCTTTAATAATATCCCTAGGAATACACTGTAACTTTTTTCTCCTTGTGAACATTTCAAAGTATCCATCACTAGTACTTCAATTGGTAAGTTTGCTTGTTAGCAGGGCCCCCCACCATGCCTTTGGTCCCTGTATTTGAATAGCGAGACTACTGCTCAGTCCTTGGCCTTGAGCTGAATTAATTTGAATCAGACATCCTTATCTAGCATCTCTTGCTTCTGTGACAGGCACTGTGTGATCATTAAAAGCATGGATTAAAGGTTCAGTTTTCCAGAAATCCAAATGAAGCTCATATAAGGGAAGCTTTTAACTGATGTTTTTTTTTTTTTTTTGGCCGTTTTTTCCTTTGTTGTAAACTGCCTATCTTATTTTTTTTGACCAAGTTCTGAGCAGGATGCATTTTTTCATAGCTATATATCTGTGCAGGTCTGTGTTATCATGAATATCCAATATTTTGAAAGATATACACTAATCTGTGCCATTAAACCTGACAATTATCTCAAAAGATTAAATCCTACATTTTAATTTTGTTGACTGTTGGCCAGTCCAATAAGAGAGCACTTGTCAAATTCACTGGTAAACCTGGTAAATTCTCACATTTTCTGCACTGGATAGGATAAACTATCATGTTTAATGGGCATCCTAAAAGGTTAATTACACTGGGCCACTTTCATTTTCATAAGTCTTCTACACAAACTGACTTCTGTATTTAATGTGTTTAAGAACAATGATGTCTCAAACTGATTGAGTGACTTGGCTATAATCTCCAATCATAAGGAATTAGCAAAAAGTTTGGATTATGAAGTTTAAACCAGAGAGTTCACTCAGTGAAAATAAAGCTATTTAGGAACACCATATTTTGAAAATAAACTTCTGTGAATCCAATGCCTCATAATTTGCTAATGTGAAAAATCATATCATGTTTTATGACCATAAAAAGTCACTTTTCTTGATGAGCAAAAAATAAAATTTTAAACATTTACCATTATTTCTACTACATAAGTGTCTATGGAGGACCATATGACCTCTGGTGGCTGATGTACATGTGTTAAGGTTCTCCAATTCTCCAGCCATAATTTTTTTGCCTAATTTTATAATTATACTAGCCATCTCCCACGGCTTCGCCCGCGTATTAGTGAAACAGGACAGTGAGCAGGGCCCTGCCCAGGTCTTTACTCCTGACGTCACTCTTCACCCTCCCCTCGGCCCGCAGCCTCTGTCTCGGATTAGCATGAATATATCGCTCCTGCAAGCGAACTATGATTATACAATACAATACAATTTATTTTTGTATAGCCCAAAATCACACAAGAAGTGCCGCAATGGGCTTTAACAGGTCCTGCCTCTTGACAGATCCCCAGCCTTGACTCTCTAAGGAGACAAGTAAAAACTCCCAAAAAAAAAAAAAAAAACCTTGTAGGGAAAAAAATGGAAGAAACCTTGGGAAAGGCAGTTTAAAGAGAGACCCCTTTCCAGGTAGGTTGGGCATGCAGTGGGTGTCAAAAAGAAGGGGGTCAATACAATACAATACAATACAATACACAAAACAGAACAAATCCTCAATACAGTATAAAAATAAAAATTTTAGAAGTACGGAGCAGAATTTAACAGTAGATGATATCACATAATATGATTTAGATTTGTTTAGAGTTCTGGAGACCTCCCCCATCAAGCTGCCTCCCCAGCGCTGGGCCAGCCAATCCGATGAAAGGACCCCTGTTTCCCACGATCCCTGCGATGCTCCATCAGGGATGACTTTACCTTAGGCAGGCAAAACAACTTGGCAGGTGGGCCGTGGCACCAAGTGCACATTTGAGTACCGAAAAGAGAAACAGAATAGGTGAGGGTTAGTATCCAATTATAACTATCATGTTTACTTATGTTTTAGTGCTAATGACTAACAACAGAGATGCAGTATGTACAGTTAATCAGCAGCTCTAGTCAGGATATGCTAAACTGAAGTAGTGAGTCTTCAGCCGGGATTTAAAAGCTGAGACGGAAGGGGCATCTCTTATAGTAGCAGGCAGACCATTCCACAGTTTAGGGGCCCTGTAACTAAAAACTCGACCTCCCACTTTTATTTTATTAATCCTTGGAATCATAAGCAGACCGTCATCTTCAGATCTTAATGTGCGCTCTGGTTTGTAAGTCATGATTAGTTCAGACAAGTAATCCGGACCTTGGCCATTTAATGCTTTATATGTTAAAAGGAGGATTTTGAAATATGCCCTAAACTTAACCGGGAGCCAGTGTAAAAATTTAAGAACTGGAGTTATGTGTTCGTATTTTCTTGTTCTTGTAATAATTCTTACAGCAGCGTTTTGGATTAACTGGAGGCTGTATAAAGAACAGGTTGAACATCCAGTGAACACCGCATTGCAGTAGTCAATCCTACTAGAAATAAATGCATGAATTAATATCTCAGAATCCGGTTTATTTAGAAAGCGCCTTAATTTCCTAACATTTTTAAGATGGAAGAAACATGATTTGGACAACTTAGTAATATGCGCTTTAAATGACATGCTGGAGTCAAAGATGACTCATAGAATCGAGGCTGATTCAATGAAATTAATGGGGATTCCAACTGAGTTAAATGATGACAAAATATTGTTGTGATCAGCGTCATTCCCTCCAACAATTAACATCTCTGTTTTATCTGTATTTAAAGACAAGTAGTTCTCATTCATCCACTTCTTTAATTTACTAACATAACTAATTAAAGACAACATTGGAGAAACTTCATTTGATCTAAATGAAAGGTATAACTGGAGAGATCCCAGTGGAAGCATGTAAAGTGAAAACAGTAAAGGTCCCAGTACTGAGCCCTGCGACTCACCATATTGAACTTCCGTGTATAATGATGGAGTACCGTCAGCACATTTCTGTACATATTGGATAAATAAGAACTAAACCAAGCGAGCACAGTGCCTGTAAGCCCAACATCATTTTCTAGCCTGTGTAGTAAAATAGAATGGTCGATGGTGTCAAATGCTGCACTTAAGTCCAACAACATAATTACAGTGGAGTTTCCTTCATCAGAGTATATCAGAATGTCATTTATAACCCGTGTTAGTGCCGTTTCTGTACTATGACCAGTGTGGAAACCAGACTGGAATTTCTCAAATAAATTGTAATGTGTAAAGTGTGACTGAAGCTGATTGGCAACTAGTTTTTCTAGTATTTTAGAGAGAAATTATTAGCGGAATACGAGAAGTCGCAAAAGCAACCAGAATGTTCAAGCAAATTATAGAAAAAAAAGACCTAAATCTGTTAAGTAGTTTTAACTAACTCGCTAACTAAGCAGAGTTAAGGTTACACCCCGAGGCAGCCGCTTGAGTGAGGAGGTCCCCGCCCCCCTCCTCGCAGCCCGTTAAGTCTCTTTCAGATTTGCGCTAATAAATCGGCACCACAAGCGAACTATGATACTTAGCGTGATGAGAAAGTTGCAAAATCAACAGAATGCTCAAGCAAATTATAGAAAAAAAAATCTAAATCCGTTAAGTAGTTCTCTCATTCGCTAACTAAGTGGAGTTAAGGTTACGCCCCGAGGCAGAAGCGTGAGTGAGGAGGGCCCCACCTCCTCCCCGCAGCCCGATGAGTCTCTCTCGGATTTGCGCTAATAAATCGGCAAGCGTTCAAGCAAATTATAGAAAAAAACCTGATCTAAATCCATTAAGTAGTTGTCTCGTGAAAAGAGGACAGACATACAAATGGGTCTAAAAAACTATCAGAAATTTTACACTTGGACCACAAAATTTTTAAAAATGTTTCTTGGCGAACACCTATGGGCCAGTGTTTTAACACAGTCCCCAAAAGGTCTGAAGCAGTACAATTGAATACATGATTTTAATTTTAAGCATAGTGCAAAATATCCTTATCTTTGTTTTATGTGTAACAGAGATGATTTTGATTATTGGTTAATAAAATATTTTCATGTGATTTGATTGGAATATTAAATTAGATATGTCACACAAGATGACAAGGAAGATAAACAACAAGTCATACTATTTCTGCTCTGGTGTAACTATTTGGATCTTTTAACCCATCTTAGTTCACCACTTTTAACAAGCATCAACCCCCAAATTTAAAAAAAAAGCAAAAACAAATATTAACTGATTTATACTCTTACAATACGCTATGAAACCTTTGGGCCTGCTTAGAATATCCCCAACTCAAAATAAAACCAGAAAAGTCCAGAAGGTGAAAAAATGAGGGTTTTTTATTTTATTTTATTTATTAATTTTATATTGTAATCATTCCATACAAATAGATCAATTAATACAAAAAAGAATTGAAAACAAATCAAACCCCACCCTTGAGAAGGACAGCATGGCCAAAGGAGAATTGCTTAGGGCTTTTTAATAGGGCAAAAATAAACAAAAAAAAGGGAAAAAAAAATTATATATATATATATATATATATATATATATATATATATATATATATATATATATATATATATATATATATAAATAAATAAGTGGAGAAGGAAAAGAAATGCGGAAATAATTATTTCTTCTTATTCTAAAATATTATTGATTAGATCCTGCCAGGTTTTGAAAAAATTCTGTACAGATCCTCTAACTGAGAATTTGATTTTTTCCAATTTCAAATAATATAAAACATCGGTTTCCGACTGACTTATCAGAAGAGAGTTAGGATTCTTCCAATTTAACAAAATAAGTCTGTGTGCCAAAAGTGTAGTGAACGCAATCACAGTTTGTTTGTCCTTCTCCACTTCAAGTCCATCTGGAAGAACACCGAACACAGCTGTTAATGGGTTAGGAGGGATTGTGATACCAAGGCTGTCTGAAAGGCACTTAAAAACTTTGGTCCAGAATGATGTTAATTTGGTGCAGGCCCAAAACATATGACCCAGTGAGGCAGGAGCTTGGCTGCAGCGTTCGGAGGTTGGATCTTGCCCTGGAAACATTTTGGACAGTTTTAAGCGAGACAGATGAGCTTGATAAATAATTTTTAGTTGAATAATTCTATGCTTTGCGCATATGGAGCTCAAGTGAATTCTCTGCTATGCTACCTTCCACTCCTTTCCTAATATATTAATTAAGAGATCTTTTTCCCATTGTCCTCCTGCATCTTTGAAAGGAAGGGACTCTAATAGAATTTTATATAATGCGAAAATGGTGTTTAATTCCTCGAAATTGAGCAATATTTTTTCCAGCATGGTGGAGGGTATGAGATGAGGAAAATCGGGCAGTTTCTGTTTAACAAAATTTCTAATTTGAAGGTAGTGAAAGAAATGTGTAGCTGGGAGGTTGAATTTGGAACGTATTTGTTCAAAGGATGCAAAGATATTGTCTATATAAAGATCTCTGAGCAATTTAATCCCAAATCTTTTCCAGGTATTAAAAACTGGATATGTTTGCGAGGGTTGAAAGAGGTGGTTCTCCTGCAGGGGTGCCACAGATAAAAGATTTTCCATCTTAAAATGTTTTCTAAGTTGGTTCCATATTCTGAGTGAGTAAAGCACAATTGAGTTATTAGTATATTTGCGATAACTTGCATTTATTGGAGCGCAGAGCAGGGAGTATAAAGAAGTACTGCAGGATTTTACTTCTATTGCGGACCAAGCCTGTGTATGTTCATTTATTTGTGTCCAGGTTTTTATGGCTTGTATGTTTGCTGCCCAGTAATAAAACTGAAAATTAGGTAGAGCCATGCCACCTTTTGCCTGAGGTCTTTGTAGGGTTGCTCTTCGGATACATGGGTGTTTTGAGTTCCAAATAAATGAGGTTATAGTTGAATCTAATTGCTTAAAAATGATTTATTGATATATATTGGAATGTTTTGAAATAAAAAAAGAAGTTTAGGAAGGATATTCATCTTAACAACGTTAATTCTTCTGGCTAGAGTGAGATGAAGGGTTGACCATCTATGCAAGTCTTGCTTCATTTTTTCCATACAGACGGCAAAATTTTGTTGATAAAGAGCTTTATGTTTACTTGTGATATTTACCCCTAGGTATTTAAACTGATCTGCTATGGTAAAAGGTAGGGTGTCCAATCTGATATTATATGCTTGTGAATTCACTGGAAAGAGTATACTTTTATTCAGATTGATTCTGAGACCAGATATCTTTTGAAATTCTCTAAGTGCTGTTAAAACTGCAGGCACAGTGTTTTCTGGGTCTGATATATATAAAACCATATCATCTGCATATAGAGAAATTATCTGTTCCAGTCTTTCTCTGATAATCCCCTTTATCTGATAAGAATTTCGACAGTGGACCGCCAATGGTTCAATGGCAATTGCAAACAGCAGTGGTGACAAGGGGCATCCTTGTCTGGTGCCACATTCTAGCTTAAAGTAGTCTGAACAAATATTGTTAATACAAACTGAAGCTTCTGGATTGGTATACTGTAGATTGATCCATGCACAAATATTCGGGCCAAACCCAAATTTCTCCAATGCAGTGAAAAGGTAGTTCCATTCAATCATATCAAATGGCTTTTCTGCATCTAGTGATAATAATATCTCTGGGGTGTATGACTTTGCTGGTGAATATATTACATTAAACAGGCGTCAAGATTGGAAGATAAGTGTCGGCCTTTAATAAATCCAGTTTGATCCTGTGATATTACCAAAGGCAGCACTTTCTCCATCCTTCTAGCTATAATTTTTGAGAGTATCTTAACATCATTATTCAGGAGTGAAATTGGTCTGTATGATGCACATTGTAACAAGTCCTTATTTTGTTTAGGAAAGACGGTGATTAATGCTTGACGAAAAGTATGAGGTAGAATTTGATTGTCTCTAGCTTCTGTAAATGTTGCCAATAAGAGGGGAGCTAGCTGAGTGGAGAATTTCTTAGAAAATTCTACAGGGTATCCATCAGGGCCTGCTGATTTTCTGCTTTGAAGTGACTTTATAGCATCTAGTAATTCTGATAGGGTCAGAGATTTGTTCAGTTCCTCAGCACTTAAAGTATCTATTTGTGGTGTCTGTAATGTATCCAGAAATGAGGGGTTTTATAAATAAAACAAAACATTAAGGGAAAGGATTAACAGAAGGAGTCAATAATACCAGGATACTCAACAAAATACTAAACATTAAGACTCCCCAGGCCTTGTTAAACAACTGTACTGAGCAGGGGTGTCAAACTCAAGGCCTGCAGGCCAGATCCAGTCCTTGGACTTTTTTAAAGTATCCCACTTAATTATTTTTGAAACATGTAACATACAGCCTGTGATGACCATTAGTTTTGTCAAAGCCCCTCTTTTACCAATGCTCCATATATTTATTTCACCAGTATATAGTTTAGCTAAAAATGTGTCACAATGTCCACTTGTGTCTATACTAACCCATGGTTAGAATGGAAACTTTCTCAGCAGGAAAAAGTGAAAAAGGGTGACATCACATCACTTTGGTGTTTTAACCACTAAACCACTAATGCCAAAGGTGTGACAGTGTCATGAAGGAGATGGAAGGTCAGCTTCACATTTGCTGCTGCTGCTGCCACTACATTTACATTTTAAAGATGCACAGGTTTCAGGGCTGACCATCCTTATAAGATTTATCTGACTGCTGCCATCACCCGACACAATTCTTTTGTCTTTTCCTCTGATGAATTATTGTTGTATGCGGATAGAAAATGCATTTGTATTTCCACTTGTGTTAAATGTGATTGCTATCATCTTCTAACCAACTGTGTCATCTGTTAGCCCTTTTATAATGTGGTCAGGTGCCTCCCTATCATGATGCATGTTAATGCAGGTGTAAACAGATACTCTACAAGTTCTCATGCGTGTCTGGACTGCCACTCTCTCTCGATTTATGCACTAATGTAATTATTTTTGGTCCATTGGCTGCTGGTAGCTGTCCTGTCCACTGCAATGTACAAGAAAAGGTGATTAAGAGGGAAAACAAGACAGACGTGAGGCAAAATAGATGATTGTAATGTGCAAAGATGTACCTGAGTGTCTATTTGTAAAGAAGATGTGGCGGCAATTGTTTGTTCATATATTTTAGCCTATTTTTGAACTATAAAGTGTTATTTTTGGCCTTCAAGAAAATTGAGTTTGACACCCCTGGTATAGAACCTTTCAGGCCCCCGTGGTGTGATGAGATTACCAGCCACTATAAATAAAGTAAAGCTTCTTCCTCTCAATCATCCTTTTCTTCTTCTCTCTTCTCTTTTACCCAGCCAGATGAGACCTTGTCATCACTCCACTCCCAATCCCACACTCATCTGGACAACGAGTAGAAGTCCCTTTAAAGGACTGACCCAAAACGTAATTATGAAGCACTTCCAGGTCAGTCCAAAGGCTATCAAGGTACAGAGGCAGCCTCATTAGAGCTCTCACAAGTGGCCCTAAATTTCTTTAAACTGCAACACACAGGCAACCCACCAGGAGTCTAAAATAGAGCAGAAAATAATAGTGGCTGCTACCCATTATCTGTAAGGATTATTTTTATATTAAATCATATCTTGAAACAATTACCTATTACAGCATTTACCAACCTGTTGGCCTTGGCAGCACTGACGGTGGGTCACAGGCGACCCCAGACAAAACCCCAAACTGATGCTCATGCTCAATTCACAGTGTCAGCATTGCAGGTGGATTGATTCACTAAGGTGGTGTTTGACTCACCAAGGTGGAAAAGCATTGATGATTGTGCTTGATTCATCTAACGCTCTGCTTGATTCACCAAGGGGGATTGACCCACTCTTCTCACTCAGATGATCACATTAAATTCAAGGAGGGGGGACACACTACAATGTGAAAAACTGGGAAACAGTAATTTATGATTATGTTATCCCATTATGGCAGTGCACCACTTAGTATCCTGGATAGGGCTTTTCATCCTGGTATGGTTATGTACCAACTGGATATGAAAGAAAGTGTCATTTGCTGGTCCATCATACTCTCTTTTGCAAAACCTGTTCCACAAACTGTGGACTAGTCTGGCCTCTGGTATCACCAGGGTTAGAGACCTAATTTTCATGTTAATGATGAATGTAGTGGAGAAAATGCGTTTCAAAATATTTATATCTATATTTATTTACATTAATACTCTTTTTTCCCTTACATAAATATTAATTCTGTATTCAGAATTGAATTGCGTTTTCCATTGGGATATGAATCTTATGCAACTTTCCAATATTAACTTTGTTTGTTCAAATTATAAAATTATTTCATAATAATAGGATAGCTTTATGCACAAATAATGTAAACTATATTTTTAATACATTGCTTAAAGTGCCATTACAGTAGTGTTCTGTGAAAATTACAAATCATAAATGACATGGCTGTGGCATGTTGTTTACTTATCATACTGGTATAACTTGCAAAAATATACACTGAAAACACTGACAATGAAAAATAACCATCATTAACTTTTTTTCTTCACGATATAGTCAAGGACATATTTTATTTGATGAACAACTAGCTCTGCTTTCTGCTGACTTTTAAAACAGTTTTTTGCATTTCATTAATTATTTGATGCCCTCAACCTTCACCTCTCCAAGCCCAAGGATGCTTTTTAATTTGAATTTAATAAGGGCACTCAATTAGAAAATGAAACAAAATGAGGTGATATGTAATATTGGTTAAATATTCAACAAGGTGCCTTATACATATTCTTTAAGGAATTTTATATTTATAATCACTATTTTCTTGAGTATTAATTATTTAAAAAGATCAACATTTGTATATTGTGCGCATCACAAAGAAGCAGCTCAGAGGGCTGCATAAGCGAATGCAGACATTGAAATACAAAGTTAGAAAATAAAAACACACATCAGGTGCCAAAGGTCAAAATGCTTGGTGGTAATGAAGGAAGAAAATAAAAAAAAATCAGCATTCCAAGGCTAATAAAATAGTAAAACAGTAAAATAAAACTCAATAGCCAGGAGCTAAAGTTAGAAAAAGAACAGTGCTTAGGAGGCAAGAAAAGACAAATGTGTAATGCAGGGATGTAAAAGTGAAATCCTAGAGAGCTGTAGAAGCTACAGGTTCTCATTCCATTCACTTTATTAATTAGTAACTAATTACTGCTGGGGCAACATGGTGGCGCAGTGGTAGCAAAGCTGCCGCGCAGTTAGGAGAGCTGGTTTCGCTTCCCGGGTCATTCCTGAGTGGAGTTTGCATGTTCTCCCCTTGTCTGTATGGGTTTCCTCTGAGTGCTCCAGTTTCCTCCCACAGTCCAAAGACATGCAGGTTAGGTGGTGATCCTAAATTGTCCCTAGTGTGTGGGTGTGTGTGCCCTGAAGTGGCACCCTGCCCGAGGTTTGTTCCTGCCTTGTGCTGGCTGGGATTGGCTCCAGCAGACCCCCATGACCATGTGTTAGGATATAGCGGGTTGGAAACTGACTAATTACTGCTGCTGACAGAACATAATTCTTTTGCTTTAGTTTTATTTGACTTGCTTAATAAAATTCAGAACCTCAGTTTGTTTGCTTTCTTACTTAACTACCAACCAAACAACAATGAGATACAAACACAGCCAAGAGATGACCTCCTAACTTGATCCCATTTGCACTAATGTCTCCAACATACAATCTCTTGTTATATTTCAGCCAGGGTCTTTTCCCTGGTTCAAGTGTACTTCTTGTTTATCCATCCATTCATCCATCCATCATTCCATTTTTCAAAACTGTTTATCCAGGGCAGGCTGTGTTTTTATTACTATTTAAATATACACCAATCTGCAACATTAAAACCACTTGAGTGGTGACGTGAATAACATTGATATCATGTTACAGTGGTTCCTATCAAAGAGTGAGTTATACACTGTATTACACAGCAAACAAAGTCAGTTCTTGATGGTGAAAATGGGCAATCATAAGGATCTGAGCAACTTTAACAAGAGCCAAATTGTGATGGTTAGACGACTGGGTCACAGCATGTCCAAAATGGCAGGTGTTCCCAGCATGCAGTGGTTAGTACCTACCAAAAATGGCCCAAGGAAGAAAAACCGGTGAACAGGCAATAGGGTCAGAGGCACCCAACAATCACTGATATGCATGGTTGGCGAAGCCTAGCCCGTCTAGTCCGATCTCACAGAAAAGCTACTGTAGCACAAATTGAAGAAATGAGAGAAAGTTGTCAGATGCAGATCGTTCCGACAGCCCATGCTGACCCCTGTCTACTGCCAAAAGAACCTATAATGTGCACATAAGCATCAGAACTGGACTGTTGAACAATGGAAGAAGTCAGCCTGAACTGATGAATCATTTTCTTTTAGTTTATATGGACAGCTGGGTGCATGATGATGATTCACCTGGAGATGAGATAGTAACAGGGTGCATTATGGGAAGAAGGTAAGCCAGCAGAGGCAGTGTGATGCTCTGGGTAATGTTCTCCTTCTTGGGTCCTGTCATTCATATGGATGTTACTTTGACATGTAGTACCTACCTAAAGATTGTTGCAGACCACTTGCACCCCTTCATGGCAACAATATACCCTGACAGCAATCACCTCTTTCTGCAGGATTGTGCTGATTCCTGGGCAGACATGTCATGACTACAAGATGCCAAGCTGTAATAAGTAAACACCTAAAGCTAAGTGAAAATAAGAAACGCCAAACAGTCTGAATTGTGTTAAAACACTGTCCTTAATAAAGAGCAAATTTTCATTAACTGCCTCAAAAATAAATTATTAAATCTTTTTAAAATCATGAGGGGATGTTCAGCAAAATTTTAACAGTTCCACAAGTTTATAAAAGCTACAAGCTACACTGTACATTGCTATCAAAATAAATATTTTTAAATCCATCAAAGTAAATAATTTTAAACTGAATTGTTAGTTATAACACATTTAAACTATGCACCCTCTACTTGATCAATTTGTAAATTTGTTGCAATATAAATATATTTTAAAAATAATAACAGCACCCCCACAAACCTGCCCTGGATAAGCAGGTTTAGAAGATGGCTGGATGGATAACAACAACATAATTTATTACTTTTTTTCATATTTCACCCCAACTTGTTCATACGTGTTCAATAAAATATGCCAGATCTGTACGCATGTACAATACATTAATTAAGTTATTTGTATTTAGCAATCACTTGTTTAATTATATACAGTAGTGCAGCATTCACATTGACTACCATTCAAGAGCACTTGACATAAACACAACAATTATTATTAATTTTTTATTGCACGTAGGCATGTAATGTGACTTAAAGTCACACGTTTTATCTTGAAGTGGGATATTAATATGTGACCTTGCACTTTAAGCTTCAATCATTTAGCCACTTTGCCACGCAGCCTGTCAATTATGCTTATAATTGGCACGCTTAAAAATTAATATTCATTTTAGTAATCACTTTTGTACTTGCATGCATAACACCTATAATTAACCTTTAATTACGCAGTGTCTCCATCTGATCTTAAGGGTTTTGTCAACAACTACACAGTTATTTAGTAAGAGAACTCCTTTATATGTTTTGTTGTTACAGTATATTACTGTACATTTAAAAGTAAACTAGTCTTTTAATGACAACAATAACAGAATTGCAAAATAAACACAGCTAATCTTAAATTAACTTAATTTATGCTTGTGAAAGTCTTAGTTTGACTTCTTACGTGATTATATTAAAACAGAACAAAAACTGAACACATGCCACAATTTTCATTAGTGGAATACTAAGCACTTTTGGCTTAAAATAATAAGGGTGCTTTCTCTTAGGCACAAATTTTATATGTCAGGCAATACAAAAAATAAATTGAAAACAAAAAGCAATTTTAAAAGAAATGTTTTCATTGTGTAGCTGGTTTAAATACATTTATTATTATAACAGGGACTGTAAATGTTAAGAAAAAATATTATTCAGTAGCATAAAAGACTGATAATTAAACTTACAAAAATATTCTCAGGCTTACTGTTTTACATGACTGCTTTTGCTCTTCATTTTTATATTAATAATAACATGACTACTGCATGTCTCTGCAGGTTTTTTGATTAACCAAGCTAGTAAAAGTCCCTCTGTTGTTTGGTAGCTCATTAGATATACAGTAAATATCAATCTTGAGACTCATTTAGGAAATGACACGCATCCCTATGATCTGGCAAACCTCTGAAGGAATCAAATTTTATATTTTCATAGATGATATAAATAAGGCTGGCTATTGTGACTATGCCAATGAAGACAAAGGTCAACGTCTAAGAAGATACTTCAGCACGTAAAGTGTGGCACACTTAATATTAAATATAGAAATATTTCTTGACAAGGCTTATAAAAACAAATATGAAACAAGCCAACACATTTCTTATTTAATTTCTGCTATTAATTTGCATTTAATGCAAATGTAATAAAAGTGGAAATGAGATAGTTTGCTGGGAATTGATTTTGCACGGAGTCACTAATGATATTTGTTTTTAATCACAGGTATTAAGTAGGAGTTTTATGTCTACATGAAAGAACTGAAAAATAAAGTGCTAGAAATTTAAATGAGTCTGACCCCTTAACAAAATCATATACTGTAGATGGCATACCATTTATAATAGGTGGTATTCCCTAAACTCTGTTTAAAAACTAAACTGAATGTAGAAGCACACACAGTGAAAAACTGAGATTCTACTAGACAAGATTTTTATAAATAGTTTACTCTTTCATAAAATAGTATTTAAAAACTATTTTTAAATACCTGTTTATTAGGACATGAAGCAATTCAGGTTAATAACACTGTTTAATTATATAGATTGTTTTTATATATTCTTATTTATCCTGAAACCACAGAGTGTTGATGAGTTGCATGCTGGTTGGACACGGAAAGAACAAATTCACTGTACTTTGATAGTTTTACTTATAGTATCATCACTATTGCTAAAACATGTTTTCTTACCGAAGCTTGGTTTAGAGATACAGACATCATTCCGTAACAGTTTTACTTTGCTCCTTAATCCCACACAATAGGAAAATAAACTACATTTGTAGTGATATTAAAAGAAGTTATTAAAATAATTCTAAATATTACACATTTGGAGATCATAATATTTGTTTATAATTCACAGACCTACCAGTTCATATTTGTCATTCTTAATTGGACTTAGCAACCTTTTATTTGATTTTGCCTTCATTTTTTTTTGTGATCAAACTTTTATTGAAATTAAATACAAAATCAGAAGTCATGAAAACTGAAATCAATTATTGGCGAGTATATGCAGCACAGAATAAACTCAGCACAGTCTGAATGGTCAGTTTCATTGTCATTAGCAAATCTATTCAGAAATATGTTAAAAACTGCAGCAAGGGATATTATCTGTTTCAATGTCTTTATAGTTTTGAACCGAGAGCTTTTAATAGACTCTACAAATTCATTGGCAACCATTCTTATTTGATTTCTTAAGTGTTATCTCTAGTTTGGGGAAACCTCCTTCATGATATCTGCTGATCGCAAATGTAGACTTGCTCCCAACTATAAAACTGGGCAGAAGATGTTACTCACTACAAGAGATCGCTACGTAGGGTTCCATCACATATACTGGGCCCACAATATATAGCACTTAATATTTCTATCTAGAAGACCGTTCAAGCATATTGTGTAAGAAAGTTGCTTCACCAGCTCCAGTTGATGTGGATGGTGAGTTGGAATACAGTAATCCCTCGCTATATCGCGCTTCGCCTTTCGCGGCTTCACTCCATCGCGGATTTTATATGTAAGCATATTTAAATATATATCGCGGATTTTTCGCTGCTTCGCGGGTTTCTGAGGACAATGGGTCTTTTAATTTCTGGTACATGCTTCCTCAGTTAGTTTGCCCAGTTGATTTCATACAAGGGACGCTATTGGCAGATGGCTGAGAAGCTACCCAACTTACTTTTCTTTCTCTCTCTCTTGCGCTGACTATCTGTGATCCTGACGTAGGGGGTGTAAGCAGGGGGGCTGTTCGCACACCTAGACGATACGGACGCTCGTCTAAAAATGCTGAAAGATTATCTTCACGTTGCTACCTTCTGTGCAGCTGCTTAGTGAAGCGACATGCTGCACGGTGCTTCGCATACTTAAAAGCTCAAAGGGCACGTATTGATTTTTGACTCTGTCTCTCTCTCTCTTCCTGCTCCTGACGGAGGGGGTGTGAGCTGCCGCCTTCAACAGCTTTGTACCGGCGGTGCTTCGCATACTTAAGAGCCAAACAGCCCTATTGATTTGTTTGCTTTACTCTCTGTTTCCTTTGAAGAGGAAGATATGTTTGCATTCTTTTAATTGTGAGACAGAACTGTCATCTCTGTCTTGTCATGGAGCATAGTTTAAACTTTTGAAAAAGAGACAAATGTTTGTTTGCAGTGTTTGAATAACGTTCCTGTCTCTCTACAGCCTCCTGTGTTTCTGCGCAAATCTGTGACCCAAGCATGACAATATAAAAATAACCATATAAACATATGGTTTCTACTTCGCGGATTTTCTTATTTCGCGGGTGGCTCTGGAACGCAACCCCCGCGATGGAGGAGGGATTACTGTATGAGGTCCAATGAATTTTGTCAAGGTAGTCTTCTCTTGGCGGCACGGTGGCGCAGTGGTAGCGCTGCTGCCTCGCAGTTAGGAGACCCGGGTTCGCTTCCTGGGTCCACCCTGCGTGGAGTTTGCATGTTCTCCCCGTGTCTGCGTGGGTTTCCTCCGGGCGCTCCAGTTTCCTCCCACAGTCCAAAGACATGCAGGTTAGGTGGATTGGCAATCCTAAATTGGCCCTAGTGCGTGCTTGGTGTGTGGGTGTGTTTGTGTGGGTCCTGCGGTGGGTTGGCACCCTGCCCGGGATTGGTTCCCTGCCTTGTGCCCTGTGTTGGCTGGGATTGGCTCCAGCAGACCCCCGTGACCCTGTGTTTGGATTCAGCGGGTTGGAAAATGGATGGATGGATGGATAGTCTTCTCTTAAGTTCTGCCTGTGCCACACACAAGTCCACGTAAGACTGAGGAGATTACAAAGCTTAACGTGTGGCTCAAATCTTGATGCAAGGTAGAAGGGTATAGGTTTATTAATCATTGGGACTTCTTTTGAAAGAGATGGGACCTATTCTGCCGTGACGGGTTACATCTGAACAGGAGGGGCACCAATGTATTTGGGGGCCCTATGAATAGGTTAGTTGAGGATTGCTTAAACTAGAGAATAGGGGGGCAAGGAGTTTAGGACAGGTTTAGAACTATACATAGAGAAACAAACAATAGTGTAAAAATAAAATAAAAATAAAAATGCTTAGTAATGTAAACTCTAACCCAGCGTTTAAATTTAAAAGGAGTAACATATTAAAAATAGCTTGCCTTAATGCTAGAAGTAACAAAAATGAGGCAACTGAGTCAGAGTTGTATGTAGCAAAGCATAAATATAATACTGTATTATACTGTAGCAATAACGGAATCTTGGCTAAATAACAAAGATGGGGATGTGTATAGCATAGATACACATTTTTAAGGAGGTCATGTGGCTTCACCTGGAAAGCATTAGGGAAAGAGCATCCTAAGAGCATTAAGGAAAGAGGCCTTATTTTAGGAGTGTGTTATAGACCACCCAATGCCGACAGTAATTTCAACACACATCTTTTTAGTAATATCAAAAAGGCAAGTTTACAGGGAGATATTATAGTCATGGGGGACTTTAATTATCCAAATATTAACTAGGATAACCTTGCAGATGGAGGAGCGCTTGAGCAGGAGTTTTTAGAAGTAATCAGTGACTGTTTTTTAACACGGTTTGTTAAAGCACCAATGTGGGGTTAAGCCTGTCTGGATTTAGTATTTTGTAATAATCAAGATAGAAATGAGGGTGTAGAGATGATTGAACCACTAGGGCCAAATAAGCATAATATAATACACCTCTCAGTGTTTTGTAAGAGTGCGGATGCAAAGACTAATATTGTTAAGTTTAACTTTAGTAGGCCAAATTTTGAGCAGATGCAGCAAAGTCTAAAAAAGGATAGACTGGGATAAGCTTTTAAGTGTGGAGACAGTCGAGGAGCAGTGGAACAGGTTTAAAAATATTTTACATTTAATGCAGGACAGGCACATACCTAAATTTGGAATTAATAAAAAAATTTTAAAAAACTCCACAGTGGGTTAATAAAGAGTTAAAAAAGAAGCTGCAAAGAAAAAAACAGCTGTATAAGGTGTATAAGACTAATAACTCCAAAGTGAATTGTAGGACGTATGAGAACATGAGGGCAACCATTAAGTAGGATATTAGGGAGGCTAAAAGACAGTTGGAGAGGAATATAGCAGATAAGGTGAAAGAAGACCCTAAGAGATTCTTTCAGTATTTCAGTAGTAAAAGAACAGTCAAGGAGGAGGTGAAGTGTATGCGGAATAGTAAAGGGGAATTAACAGTTACAGACAGTGAAATAGAGGATGCAATAAACTTGTATTTTTCTGTGTTCTTTACAAGTGAGCAAGTGGATAACCTCCTAGAGGTAACAGGGACTACTAAGGAGGTTCTGTGTGATTTAGAAATTATAGAGTGAGAAGTACTGCTTAGATTAAATAGGCTGAAATCAAACAAATCACTAGAACTAGATAATATTTACCCTCAAGCTCTTAAGGAGGCTACAGAGTGCATATTCTAAGGGATGGTTGGCAGTTTATCCTGGCCGGGACTCCCCAGTAACGGAGGAGTGCAGGGCACTATAGGACTGGGAGTTCAGCAACACAGCCCTGTTGGGTACCGTGGGTGCTGTCAAGAGACGCTGCAGGGAGACTGGAGAGTTCCTACTGTGTACATAGCCCATCATGGGGACGGAGACACAGACGTACTTCCGGGCTGAAGAAAAATACAGTTCTCCATCTGACCCGGAAGTGCTGATGAGTAACGTGGATGGAAGGACAGAAGCACTTCCGGGTCAAGGACTATATAAAGGACTGGTGGAGACCCAGCAAGCGAGTCTGAGTTGGGAGGAGGTGGACAACGCATGCTGAGAAGGTGTGGAGGAGAGAGAGAGGGAATATTGTGGTTATTGTTAGAGGTGTGTGTTATTGTGGCTGTGGTGCTTTAGAGTCACTGGAAAAGAAGAAATAGTTAATAGATTACTTCCTGGTGCTTTTAACTTGTGTCCAGAGTGTCTGTCTGTTGGGTTGAAATAGGCAACAGTGACCTCTAGCATCTTATAATATATAAACCCTTGACACATATTTAGGAAGTCCCTGCGCACTTGGGAGATTCTGAATGACTGGAAAATGGCAAACATTATCCAGTTATATAAAAAGGGTGACTGTGCAGATCCAAGCAACTATAGGCAAGTAAGCTTAACGCGCATCACAGGAAAATTAATGGAAAGTTATTAAGGATAAGATTGAGCAGCACATGGCAAGTACAGGGGTTTTTCTGAACAGTCAGCATGGGTTCAGAAGAGGGAGATCATGTTTTACTAACATGCTGGAATTCTATGAAGAAGCAACAAAAGGACATGATCAAAGTGAAGCATATGATATTATTTATCTTGACTTTAAGAAAGCATTTAATAAGGTGCCACATGAGAGGTTGGGCATCAAACTAAAAGAAGTGGGAGTTCAGGGTGATGTTTGTATATGAATGCAGAATTGGCTCAGACACAGGAAGCAGAGGGTGATGGTGCAAGGAACCTTATCAGAATTGGCCAATGTTAAGAGTGGTGTTGCACAGGGGTCAGTGCTAGGGCTGTTTTTATTTTTAATATATATAAATGATTTGTATAAGAGGGGCGGCGCAGTGGTAGCGCTGCTGCCTCGCAGTTAGGAGACCTGGGTTCGCTTCCCGGGTCCTCCCTGCGTGGAGTTTGCATGTTCTCCCCGTGTCTACGTGGGTTTCCTCCGGGTGCTCCGGTTTCCTCCTACAGTCCAAAGACATGCAGGTTAGGTGGATTGGCGATTCTAAATTGTCCCTAGTGGGTGCTTGGTGTGTGGGTGTGTTTGTGCCCTGTGTTGGCTGGGATTGGCTCCAGCAGACCCCCGTGACCCTGTGTTCGGATTCAGCGGGTTGGAAAATGGATGGATGGATGGATTTGCATAGGAATATAAGTAACAAGCTGGTTAAGTTTGCAGATGATACCAAGATAGGTGGATTGGCAGAAAATTTGAAATCTGTTAAATCATTACAGAAGGACTTGTACAGCATACAAGCTTGGGCAGATTTGTGGCAGATGAAATTTAGTGACAGTAAATATAAGGTATTAGAAATAGGGAGCAAAAATGTTAGGTTTGAATACACAATGAGAGGTCTGAAAATTGAGTGTACTCCTTATGAGAAGGATTTAGGAGTCATAGTGGACTCTATGCTATCAATGTCCAGACAGTTAAGAAGGCCAACAGAATGTTAGGTTATATAGCACGGTGTGTGAAGTACAAGTCCAAGGAGTTTATGCTCCAGATTTACAAAGCATTGGTGAGACCTCATCTGGAGTACTGTGTACAGTTTTGGTTTCCAGGCTACAAAAAGGACAAACAGTGCTACAAATGGTACAGAAAAGAGTGACTAGGCTCTTTCCAGGGTTACAGGAGATGAATTATGAAGAAAGATTAAAAGAGCCAAATCTTTCAGTTTAAGTAAAATAAGATTAAGAGGTAACATGATTGAAGAGTTTAAAATTGTGAAAGGAATCAGTACAGTGGATTGAGACTGTTATTTTAAAATGAGTTCATCAAAAACAAGGGGACGCAGTTGGAAAGTTGTTAAGGGTAAATTTTGCACAAACATGAGGAAGTTTTTCTTTACACAGAGAACCATAGACACTTGGAATAAGCTACCAAGCAGCATGGTAGACAGTAAGACTTTAGCAACTTTCAAAACTGGACTTGATGTTATTTTAGAAGAAGTAAGTGGATATGACTGGCAAGCTTTGTTGGGCTGAATGGCATGTTCTCGTCTAGATTGTCCTAATGTTGTTTTGGGCTTGATTTTTGCCTCACATTTTGGTTTTGGTACTGAAATTGTTTGACTTCCTGTTTTCTGAACTTCATGAGTCATTTTAACCATTTATGTTAGACCCCGTTGTCTTTTTATTCTTTTGTGGGATAATCCTTTTTTTCTCCTAAAAGCACAATAAAGTCTTTCATGTCTTTTAGCAAAATCATAACAGACCCAGGGGTTTGGTCAGTCTTCAGAACATTTATTGCCTTAAACACATTTGTTTCTGGCTATTGTAAAATCCTTGAACAAGGGAATTTTTTTTTACTTATGCTTAAGATCTTACATGTATTTATTCATGTGTAAAAACCTGGGGGAAATTATTTTCCTTTTCATTTTTACTGAATTTTCTTTGTGCATCTCCAAGGATTTTTTAAATATCTTTTAATGATAGTATATTTACATTGTGATCAAAGAAGGGCACCAAGCCAACCAAAACATGAACTCTTTGAATAAGATTTCCACTCTTGCCATGTGAGTCTACTTTAATAAAGTCTTTCCAACTTAAATTACAAAGGAAATAAATGGTTCACAGCAAAGCAAATGGTTCCCTTTCTCTCTATAGGCTAGAGGTGGCCTCTTCAGAAAAATAATTCTCACCCTTAATTATTATTTCAAGAAAGCTACTTGGTATCTTATGCCCTGGTTACCTGAAGGAAAGTCCCTCTGGAACTTTTGTGGTTCACCTTTGTGCGGTGTGCAGATGGGGTTTCTTCCAAAAGTCAACTGACCTATTATTCTGTCCCTCTTATATAGAATACTGTGGTCTCTTGACTGAAAGGAGCAGATTTCAAAACCTCCAATTCTTATTCTGAGGTATGTCTTTTCTGAGATACCTCTGATCCCCTTCTGGAGAGAGAAGAAAATTATCTGGGGTATCTGGAGTTCTTGATTTCCTTCATGGCTTTTCCCTTGTTCCTCTAGCACTCATTCTTCATGAAGGAGGTAGGTCAAAATACAACTTTGCATTTCCCTTTTTCTCTCTTTCTTACAATATACTGTTTTTATCTATATTTAATTTCCTACAAAATGACATTTATAGTTTTGTTTTAATGTTTTCATTAATTTAGGTTATTTCCTTTGTTTTGGCTTACCCTTATGTTGAACATGAATTAACATATCCCTAAAATGACATGCATACATATTTTTTTAAGACTTATCTTAATTTTTCCATGTTGCATTTTCTAGGTGTTTTATCTTTCTAAGATGTCTGCTTTCCACCTATTATGTCTTTGTTCTGATATACATCTTTTTTATTTCAAAGAGTATGACACATCAGTCAAAAACAATGCCAGAAATGTGCATTGTATGTGAGTTGTTTTAACAAAATCCGAGCCAAACATGAGCTTGGGGACAAACCAAGGTTAAAGTTAAAAAATGTTTTTACCAAGCCTCCCAATTCCCTATACATTCACCCTAATGAGAGAAATCTACTTGTAAAACTTCTAAAGTGATTTCCTTACAAAGAATATGGTTTTCAGTTTTCATAACAATAATTCTTTTTCTTTAATTTCCTTCTGCAATTCTGCACTACAAAAAATGTTGTGCTGTTCATCCACATATAAAGAAAGTTTTCACAGTGGTGTCAAGGCATATAAATGGGGTCAGCAAAGCATGATAGCTGGGCCCGATGACATTAGAATATTAGGAAAACTGTGAGGAGACCAGGCAATTCAGACGAACAAGTAACATCAAGTGGAGATTTAAAGTCCTTCTCTCTACCACATTACTTAGTAATTTATTCCATGTGGTATTCTGTGGTTCTTTGTATAAAGAAAACATTTCTAAATCCTTTGTAGTTTTCAGTCAGCACCATGCCGTGGTCCAGTGCGCACCATGCTTTCGCTGTTGAAGCCTTCTTCAAAAACAATGAATCCATCATCAGTACGCAACACGCCTTCCGAACGCACTTCAGCATTCCTCATAACGGTGACATCCCAAATCAGAAAACAATTCTTTAGTGGGTGGCTAAATTTAGACAGACGGGTGCAACATGGAACAGAAAATCTCCAGGCCCTCCTCGGACTGTACGAATGCCTGAAAACATCCAAGCTGTAAGGGCATCAATTTTGCAGTCTCCTAGACGTTCAGCACGCAAACATACTTCTGCCTTGCATTAGGACCTTAATTTCCATCCATACAAAATGATGGTAGTGCAGGAACTCACTGAGAGAGACTGGGAGAGCCATAGAGAGTTGTGTGCGAAAATTCTTCAAACCGTTCATCGAGATGCCATCATCATGTGCAGCAACGAGGCACATTTACATTGGAATGGTTGTGTAAATAAGGAAAACTTTCACTATTGGGCTGAAACCAACCCTTGTGAACTTCATCAGAGACCCCTGCACAGTGAGCATGTTACAGTTTGGTGCGCCATTGCAGAATTTGGTATTGTAGGCCCTTACTTTTTTGAGGAGGGGGGAAGCAACAGTCACTGTCACTTCAGGACGTTACATTACTTTTTGCGGCCCCAACTGGAAGAATGTGGTGAAGATGTGGTGGATGCCTGGTTTCAGCAGGATGGAGCAATACGTCATACGGCACGGTGATCCATGCAAGTTTTGTGGGGAACCTGATCTCCTTGTGCGGCGATGTCAGGTGGCCTTCACGTTCGCCTGATCTCGCTTCATGCAAGTTGTTCTTGTGGGGCTATCTAAAGTTGAATATATACACACAGCAACTTCAAAACCTTGAAGCCCTCAAGGATGCTATTTGCCACAAAATTGCCACTATTCTCCTTCAAATGGCTGAATAAGTCATGCGAGCGTTCAGAAATCGTTAATGATGGCCACCACCTTGAAAACATTTTTTTAAAACATAGTGAAAAAAGTCATTTTGTGTACCCTTTTTTGTATCATAATGAAATTTATTTTATCTTGTAGCACTTTTGTAGAATAAATGTTTGAAATGTAGTACTATTAAGGTTACAAACTACTTAGGAGGTATAGGGAGCACAGACAATATGGGGTTATATACACAAACAATTCGTTTATGGTTATTTTGAAAACAAATTCTCTAATGGCACAAATGGTAGATTCTAGTTCATCTGAAATCTGGACATATACCATCAAAAAAAAATCCAAATCTTGGTTAGCTCAGTCTTTTTGCTGTTTTGTCTTTGGTTGGTACGAAGAGATATTTCTCCCCAATGTGGTGCAAAAAGGTCTACTGTAAATAATCATCACAAAAATTGAGAACCCCTCTGCCAGATGACTGTGCAGGTTGAAAATATTTAACACTAAAATGTTTATTTCTGCTTTAACAGAGGGTAGTTTTATTAGTGGAGTGGACTTAGAAAAGTTGTCTTCCACTAATAAAACCACTGTAAACAGTGCAGTAGGTCTATGAAAGACCTAAGCCAGTACCATAGACTACGAAAGTCCTCCAGTACTGAAGTGAGCCATCTTGGCTCTATAAGATGTCACACACATCTTTATGTAGGATTGTGCTTCCATACCTAACTGTAGTGTCTCAAGACCTGTCTAGAAATAAACTACTTAGTTTGTGATGTGCTCTTGTGACCAGTCATTATGAAGTCATGACCTGCTCAAGCATGTCCTCTACAGGAAATTTCTTGTGGAGCTGTGTCAGGTGTGTGTTTGAGCTCCTGGACTCTTGATAAACGTTTCTTCAAGTATAATAAACAGGACAAAGAACAGTGTCACACAACACTGCCTTATTTGCAACAGTATGTTCAACTTCCTTGACAATCATGTCATTGGCATAGGGCATTTCACTTGTCTATGGTTTACAGCTTAATTCACTCTGATGATACAGTTTTTGAGTAGAAACTATGAGAGTACATAAAGCATTCTGCAGAATCCATGACAAGTAAAAACTTCCAGTTACCTGCAAGTTCTGAAAATTTAATGTTGCAGTAAAACAAGCCTCTAACCGGTTAGTGAAAACCTTCCAATGGCTGTTCCTATTTTCCCGCAGTTTCAAGCACTGATTTTTAAATATAACACAACCCAACAATAAGAGGATTAGCCATTAAAATTCTTTATATTATACAGTTTCCCTTGTATTTCTGCTATCAGTCCTGATGTAGCAGGCTGTCAATTGTTTTCTGTCATTCTATTCTTCAGAGAAGCAAAAAGGCAAAACAGTTGTTTCATAATTTTTCTCTTTGAAATTCATTTCTCTTATTTCATAGCTAGGTTATCAGGCCCTCTAACTTCTCATCTACTGTATATCTCACCTGGGTAATGTAATATTTAACTACTATTATCTCTTGAGAAAGGAATAGTACGTGAGGATTGGAAAGTTGCAAATGTGACTCTTATCTTCAAGAAGGGAGACAAAATGGATCCTGGTAATTACAGACTAATAATCTTACTTCTGTGCCATGCAAAATTATGGAAACTGTAATAAGAAATAAACTAGAAAAGTCCCCATATGAAAATAACATACTAAGTAGCAGCCAGCATGGGTTTATGAGAGGAAGAGCTTGCCAAACCAATAATTTAGATTTTTTGAGGAGGCAACTGCAATAGTTGACATAAGCAAAGTATACGACATAATTTTCTTAGAGTTTCGATGTAGTGAGAAGTCAAGAAAAATGACACCTTTTATTGCCTAACTAAAAAGATTACAATATGCAAGCTTTCAAGGGAACTCAGGCCCCTTACATCTTGCCTGAAGAAGGGGCCTGAGTTGCCTCAAAAGCTTGTATATTGTAATCTTTTTAGTTAGCCAATAAAAGGTGTCATTTTGCTTGACTTCTCACTACATTCATAATGACTAACACGGTACAACACCCTAGTACTACTTAGACTTTCAAAAAAGCTTTGGTACAATCGCATACTGAAAAGTAATTTTGAAACCAGAAGCTGTAGACATCAAAGGTAACCTACAAATCTGGATCTCAAGTTAATTAACCAGCAGGCGACGAAGAGTACTGATAAAACGAGAAAGTTCCACATGGCTTGTGGTCACCAGTGCAGACCCTCAGGGGCCTATGCTGGGACTGTTACTTTTTCTGATTAGTGTTAATGACATAGAGTTTGGTATACTTAATAAACTTGAAATGGGTGATGCTAAAATTGGAAGAATGGCAGACAATGAAGAGCCAGCAAAAACAATTAAAAAAGACCTAGACAACCTTCAGAACTAGGCAAACACTTGTAAAATGCAGTTAAATGTAGAAAATTAGCAAAGTACTGCACATGGGCAAAGGCAAAGTCAATTATAAATACAAGATGGGAGATGCAATTCTAAAGGGAACAACTTCTGGAATGGATTTAGGGGTTTATGTTAACACAACATTCTCGTCTTCTAAGCAATGTGAATAAGAGATTAAAAAGACAAATAAAATGTTAGGATGTATCTTTAAAACTGTTTAATATAAATCAAGAGACGTTATGTTATATAATCTATACTAATAAAAGGCAAAGCCCTCACTGACTCACTGACTGACTGACTGACTGATTGACTGACTGACTGACTCATCACTAATTCTGCAACTTCCCGTTTAGGTGGAAGGCTGAAATTTGGCAGGCTGATTCCTTACAGCTTACTTACAAAAGTTAGGCAGGTTTCATTTCGAAATTCAACGCGTAATGGTCATAACTGGAACCTCTTTTTTCACAATATACTGTAATGGATGGCAGCTCGATGGCCGTGGGAGGAGGAGTTGAGTGTCACGTCATCACGCCTCCCACGTAATCATGTGAAAAGACTGTGAACGCAGTAGGGACAAATGAAGGAGGAGCCGCAAACAGCGAAGAACAAAAAATTCATTAAACAATTGAGAAGGGAGCGAGTGAAGCATACAAGCATGTTCATAAGGGAAACAAAGCACGGTGTAAAACGTAAGTTTAAATTAAGTTTATAGAAACGCTCCCGCTGCGGATTGCAATAACATATTCGCGAGATAAAAGTTTAATGAGAAGACACGAGGTATAAACGAACCACACGCCGTAGCGCAACGTTAGGGGCAACAGTTTCAACCATTCTATGATCTGCCTCTCGCAACTGAAAGACGGCACATGGCGGATGTTAGCCCACTTGCTGACCGCAACGTTAGGGGCTTCAACTCTGGCGCTGACGATATTCGATTCTCGAGAGGGGATGCAGTGAGTGTGTATACCTGATGAGCCCAGAATTAAGGAGAAACACGTGTCGCATACTCTTTGCATTATTTGAAAGTAAACTATTAAAACCATTCTATGATCAGCTTCTGGGAACAGAAAGAGGGCACGTGGCGGATGTAAGGCGACTTCCTGACCAACCACAAGCGTAACCTGGCAGGTAACCATCCATACAGTCAGATTGTGATTCAGAAAACGAATGCCATGAATTTAATTACCACGATCTACATACTGTCAAATAAACGAAACACACGCCGTAGCGGGACAGCTGTGAAAAGCGAGGTTCACAAAAAAACAGATCCTTAACAAATTGTTATTGGTATATTTTCGATCCGTTTAAAAAGGTTTTACTTTCTTCTTAAAAAATTAAAAGCAGTACTTCGCCGCAACGAAGCGTGAGAATTTCGCTATATATATCTGCTTCTCACAATTAAAAGAGGGCACGTGGCTGATTTTAGACGACTTCATGACCAAACATAAGTGTTACCTGCCAGGTAGGGTTACCACTTTTAATACAAAAAAATAAGGGACGCATACTGCAGCGGGTGCCACATCCCAGTGCCAACAGTTTGCAGACTCTACTTAAAAGACCCGCCCTCCTCACTGGACAGTTAAAAAGACCAATCAAACTAACGATGACATCAAGTATTACCCAATCAAAAGTAGGAAAGGAGGCATCTTCATAAAATGCGTGTGGGATGATTTGTATGAGACGCTGCTTTAAAAAAAATGATAAAAAAAAATACGGGACAAATTCCGTCCCGTATTGATTCAAAACGGGACGCGTAATTTCATTCTCAAATATGGGACGATTCCGTATTTTAAAGGACGGGTAGCAACCCTACAGTGCCAGGTAACCACCCATACAATCGGATTGTGATTCAGACTAGGAATGCAATGAATGTAATTACCCCGATCTACATACAAGGCAAAAGTCTTGCAACATTCAAAGATGATGGCTTGGGATAAGTACACCATAGAACATAAAAGAGCTTATGAAGCCTTGAACCGAAAAAAGCAAGATCTCAGAGATCGTAAAAAAAAAAATAGGAGGTAATGTCGTTTTACTCGCTGTAGATTTTAGTCAAACATTACCAGTTATTTCACGAGGGAGACCAGCAGATGAACTCAACGCGTGTTTAAAATCCATGCTTCTCCCACGGTCGGTTATATGTCGCGTGTTCTCGGGTAGGTGCACCAAAAAATGTATACATTTAAGCATGTAATGGGCAAACAAAAAATGAGGTATACCCGAAGGCACTGCAGTAGTACTTAATGTAACTTTACTTCTTAAATGTTAATGTTTTACTGTTTAATAATTTATACGCTTCTTATATGTTGTTCAAATTCTTTTATCAAAATACCAGTGACAGCGCAATGCACGATAACGTGGAGTGAATACACCATACGCATCCACCCACGGCCGCCCTGGTGTGCGCAGATAGGAGTTGATTCTACAATAAAATAAAATAAAGATAAAAACCCAGGATTGTTTCCTGCCTTGTGCCCTGTGTTGGCTGGGATTGGCTCCAGCAGACCATCGTGACCCTGTGTTCGGATTCAGCGGGTTGGAAAATAGATGGATGGATGGATAAAAAGAGTAATACAATCATCACCCATAAAGCGGATAGTAGACGTGACGTTCTATATGTGTACCAGATTTCAAGTCAATAGGTGAAACGGTTTGCGAGCTACAGGTGATTTAAAATCCTGGACAGACAAACGAATAGCCACGGTAGCACATTACAGAAGAAGATTTTACTGTTTAATAATTTATATTTATATGAAATGTGCTTCTTATATATTATTTCATATTCTCATATGATAATGATGTTAATGTTGTTTATATTGATTTCTATGTTATTGAAACTGCATGTATGTGTGTATATGTATGTGTATATATATATATATATATATATATATATATATATATATATATATATATATACTAGCAAAATACCCGCGCTTCGCAGCGGAGAAGTAGTGTGTTAAAGAGGTTATGAAAAAGTAAAGGAAACATTTTAAAAATAACGTAACATGATTGTCAATGTAATTGTGTTGTCATTGTTATAAGTGTTGCTGTCATATATATATACATATACACATTCACATACATTATAACACACTACTTCTCCGCTGCGAAGCGCGGGTATTTTGCTAGTCTATACTAATAAAAGGCAAAGCCCTCACTGACTCACTCACTCATCACTAATTCTCCAACTTCCCGTGTAGGTGAAAGGCTGAAATTTGGCAGGCTCATTCCTTACAGCTTACTTACAAAAGTTAGGCTGGTTTCATTTCGAAATTCAAAGCGTAACGGTCATAACTGGAACCTGTTTTTTGTCCATATACTGTAATGGACTGCAGCTCGCTGGCCGTGGGAGGCGGGGTTGCGTATTGCGTCATCACGCCTCACACGTAATCACGTGAACTGACTGTGAAGGAGAAAGGATGGCCTTATATGGCGTTCGTTTATAAAAAAGCGGACAGGCTGTTTAAAGGCAGCTTCACAAAAAAACAGATCCTTAACAAATTGTTATTGGTATATTGTCCCTCAATTTCAAAAGGTTTTCTTTTCTTCTTAATTAAAATTTAAAAGCAATACTTCACGGCTGCGAAGCCCCTCTAGCGCTGACGTCCGAGGTTCGATTCCCGTAAGGGAGTGCAGTGAGTGTGTACGCCTGATAAGCCAAGAATTAGGGCGAAACACGTGTCGCGTACTCTTTGCATTATTTGACAGTAAACTATTTTCAACCATTCTATGATCTGCTTCTCACAACTGAAGGCACTGTGGCGGATGTTAGCTGACTTGCTGGCCAACCATAAGCATTACCTGGTAGGTAACCACCCATACAATCAGATTGTGATTCAGACTACGAATGCCATGAATATATATATATATATGAATATATATATATATATATATATATATATATATATGTGAATGTATGTATATATGTATGTCTATATTTATATATATATGTGCATATGTATATATATGTGTATATCCATCCATCCATCCATTGTCTCCCGCTTATCCGAGGTCGGGTCGCGGGGGCAGCAGCTTGAGCAGAGATGCCTAGACTTCCCTCTCCCCGGCCACTTCTTCTAGCTCTTCCGGGAGAATCCCAAGGCGTTCCCAGGCCAGTCGAGAGACATAGTCCCTCCAGCGTGTCCTGGGTCTTCCCCGGGGCCTCCTCCCGGTTAGACGTGCCCGGAACACCTCACCAGGGAGGCGTCCAGGAGGCATCCTGATCAGATGCCCGAGCCACCTCATCTGACTCCTCTCGATGCGGAGGAGCAGCGGCTCTACTCTGAGCCCCTCCCGGATGACTGAGCTTTTCACCCTATCTTTAAGGGAAAGCCCAGACACCCTGCGGAGGAAACTCATTTCAGCCGCTTGTATTCGCGATCTCGTTTTTTCGGTCACTACCCATAGCTCATGACCATAGGTGAGGGTAGGAACATAGATCGACTGGTAAATTGAGAGCTTCGCCTTGCGGCTCAGCTCCTTTTTCACCACGACAGACCGATGCAGCGCCCGCATTACTGCGGATGCCGCACCGATCCGCCTGTCGATCTCACGCTCCATTCTTCCCTCACTCGTGAACAAGACCCCGAGATACTTGAACTTCTCCACTTGGGGCAGGATCTCGCTACCAACCCTGAGAGGGCACTCCACCCTTTTCCGGCTGAGGACCATGGTCTCGGATTTGGAGGTGCTGATTCTCATCCCAGCCGCTTCACACTCGGCTGCGAACCGATCCAGAGAGAGCTGAAGATCACGGCCTGATGAAGCAAACAGGACAACATCATCTGCAAAGCAGTGACCCAATCCTGAGCCCACCAAACCGGACCCTCTCAACGCCCTGGCTGCGCCTAGAAATTCTGTCCACAAAAGTTATGAACAGAATCGGTGACAAAGGGCAGCCCTGGCGGAGTCCAACTCTCACTGGAAATGGGTTCGACTTACTGCCGGCAATGCGGACCAATCTCTGGCACCGATCGTACAGGGACTGAACAGCCCTTATCAGGGGGGCCGGTACCCCATACTCTCGGAGTACCCCCCACAGGATTCCCCGAGGGACACGGTCGAATGCCTTTTCCAAGTCCACAAAACACATGTAGACTGGTTGGGCAAACTCCCATGCACCCTCCAGGACCCTGCTAAGGGTATAGAGCTGGTCCACTGTTCCGCGACCAGGACGAAAACCACACTGTTCCTCCTGAATCCGAGGCTCGACTATCCGACGGACCCTCCTCTCCAGGACCCCTGAATAGACTTTTCCAGGGAGGCTGAGGAGTGTGATCCCTCTGTAGTTGGAACACACCCTCCGATCCCCCTTCTTAAAGAGGGGGACCACCACCCCGGTCTGCCAATCCAGAGGCACTGTCCCTGATGTCCATGCGATGTTGCAGAGGCGTGTCAGCCAAGACAGTCCTACAACATCCAGAGCCTTGAGGAACTCCGGGCGTATCTCATCCACCCCTGGGGCCCTGCCACCAAGGAGTTTTTTGACCACCTCGGTGACCTCAGTTCCAGAGATGGGGGAGCCCACCTCTGAGTCCCCAGGCTCTGCTTCCTCATTGGAAGGCATGTTAATGGGATTGAGGAGGTCTTCGAAGTATTCCCCCCACCGACCCACAATGTCCCGAGTCGAGGTCAGCAGCGCACCATCCCCACCATATACAGTGTTGACACTGCACTGCTTCCCCTTCCTGAGACGCCGGATGGTGGACCAGAATCTCCTCGAAGCCGTCCGAAAGTCGTTCTCCATGGCCTCCCCAAACTCCTCCCACGCCCGAGTTTTTGCCTCAGCAACCACCAAAGCCGCATTCCGCTTGGCCTGCCGGTACCTATCAGCTGCCTCCGGGGTCCCACAGGACAAAAGGGTCCTGTAGGACTCCTTCTTCAGCTTGACGGCATCCTTCACCGCCGGTGTCCACCAACGGGTTCGGGGATTGCCGCCACGACAGGCACCGACCACCTTACGGCCACAGCTCCGGTCAGCTGCCTCAACAATAGAGGCACGGAACATGGCCCATTCGGACTCAATGTCCCCCACCTCCCTCGGGATGTGGTCGAAGTTCTGCCGGAGGTGGGAGTTGAAGCTACTTCTGACAGGGGGCTCTGCCAGACGTTCCCAGCAGACCCTCACAACACGTTTGGGCCTACCACGCCTGACCGGCATCCTCCCCCACCATCGAAGCCAACTCACCACCAGGTGGTGATCAGTTGACAGCTCCGCCCCTCTCTTCACCCGAGTGTCCAAGACATGTGGCCGCAAGTCCGACGACACGAGCACAAAGTCGATCATCGAACTGAGGCCTAGGGTGTCCTGGTGCCAAGTGCACATATGAACACCCCTATGCTTGAACATGGTGTTCGTTATGGACAATCCGTGATGAGCACAGAAGTCCAATAACAAAACACCGCTCGGGTTCAGATTGGGGGGGCCATTCCTCCCAATCACGCCCTTCCAGGTCTCACTGTCATTGCCCACGTGAGCATTGAAGTCTCCCAGCAGAACGAGGGAGTCCCCAGAAGGTATGCCCTCTAGCACCCCCTCCAGGGACTCCAAAAAGGGTGGGTACTCTGAACTGCTGTTCGGTGCATACGCACAAACAACAGTTAGGACCCGTCCCCCCACCCGAAGGCGAAGGGAGGCTACCCTCTCGTCCACCGGGGTAAACCCCAATGTACAGGCTCCAAGTTGGGGGGCAATAAGTATACCCACACCTGCTTGGCGCCTCTCACCGGGGGCAACTCCAGAGTGGTACAGAGTCCAGCCCCTCTCAAGGAGATTGGTTCCAGAGTCCAAGCTGTGCGTCGAGGTGAGTCCGACTATATCTAGCCGGAACCTCTCAACTTCGCGCACTAGCTCAGGCTCCTTCCCCTTCAGAGAGGTGACATTCCACGTCCCAAGAGCCAGTTTCTGTAGCCGAGGATCGGACCGCCAAGGTCCCCGCCTTCGGCCACCACCCAACTCACACTGCACCCGACCTCCTTGGCCCCTCCCATAGGTGGTGAGCCCATGGGAAGGGGGACCCACGTTGCCTCTTCGGGCTGTGCCCGGCCGAGCCCCATGGGTGCAGGCCCGGCCACCAGGCGCTTGCCATCGAGCCCCACCTCCAGGCCTGGCTCCAGAGTGGGGCCCCGGTGACCCGCGTCCGGGCAAGGGAAAACGCCATCCAAAATTGTTTTTCTTCATAGGAGGTTTGTTTAACCGCTCTTTGTCTCATCCCTCACCTAGGACCAGTTTGCCTTGGTTGGCCCTACCAGGGGCATAAAGCCCCGGACAACAGAGCTCCTAGGATCATTGGGACACGCAAACCCCTCCACCATATGTATATATTTATATGTATATATATATATGTAGATGTGTAAATTTGTATATGTATATATATGTATATGTGGATGTGTATATGTATGTATACTGTATATATGTATATGTAGATATGTATATATATGTATATATGTATATATATATGTTTACATAACCTCTTTAACACACTACTTCTCCGCTGCGAAGCGCGGGTATTTTGCTAGTCTATACTAATAAAAGGCAAAGCCCTCACTGACTGACTCACTGACTGACTGACTGACTGACTCACTCACTCACTCACTCATCACTAATTCTCCAACTTCCCGTGTAGGTAGAAGGCTGAAATTTGGCAGGCTCATTCCTTACAGCTTACTTACAAAAGTTAGGCAGGTTTCATTTCGAAATTCTACGCGTAATGGTCATAACTGGAACCTGTTTTTTGTCCATATACCCTAATGGAGGAGGTGGAGTCACGTATCGCGTCATCACGCCTCCTACGTAATCACGTGAACTAAAAACAAGGAAGAGATTTACAGCACGAGTCAAACGCGGGAACAAAGGTAAATGACGTTAATTTTTGAGTGTCCTTTAATACTGTGTAAGCATACATATTAACACATGTGCAATTAAACGTGTGCATTTACGGGGTGATTTCTCAAGCTTAAAAGCTTGCCTTTTATTAAAAAGGTAAATGCTAACTGTTTTCATTCTGAAGGGCACAAACCACGTTACATTTCAGCTGTTAAACGCACAAAAATGTTGGTACACCAGATAAATAAGCGCAACATATTATCAGTTGTATTGTATGCTTACAATACATATAGAAATGTGTTAATCGTTAACTAATAGTATGGGATGGTGTTTTTCGACTCGCGCCTTGATTTAACCCTTTAACCGCCAACTCCCTAAATATTCCCCACGCCAGGCGAAATCTGAACAATTTTTGTTTTTTTACTTTTTTACATTTTTTTTACATTTTTTACATTTATTCAAGCAGTATTGACCACTAAATGTTGTGCAAGTTGCCAGTGTATACACGAAATCTATAAATGTAACCTGAATTCTCAGCTAAGCAAAACATCTTGATACCAGACCGTGCCCTTTTCAATGGTAGATACTGTCGAAACTGTAAGCGGCCCTTCCACGACAATAAACTTTCATCAACTGCAACTGACGGTCCTGGCATGTAGGGCAACTGAAATGCTTCAAATAAATGATCAATCAAAGGACGTAGCTTGAACAAGCGGTCACGGTTTGGATCTTTCTTATCTGGCTCATTTCTGTTGTCATTCAAATGAAAGAATTTCAGCAGCAAAGAGAATCGGTTACGTGTCATGACAGCTGCAAAAATAGGTGTTGCATACATAGGATCTGTAGACCAGTACATCTCAATATCTGGTTTTCTGATTATTCCCATCAACATCAAAATCCCAATGAATTTTTTCATTTCGTTTTCATCAGTGTCAAACCAAGCACGAACACGGGAATGTGGAGGTAAATTGGGATTTTTCTCAATAAACTGTGCTGCATACAGATTTGTCTGATGAACAAAATGTCTGATCAAATCAGGTGACACAAACAGCTCATAAAACTGCTCAGCAGTGTAATTGTTTACATCAACAATAAAGCCACATGTTGCCTCAAACGAATGCAGAAAAGGTAGTTCACCACGGGCAGCAGCCCAGCTGAGATGCTGGGGATACACCCACTCAGCGCCGTCATCCGATGCGTCTTCATTCACAATATCATGCAGCGCACGTTGCTGCTCATCACTGTCACTAAAATCTTCTTCAGAACTGCTACAATCATGATCAGAACTGTCCAAAATCGCCTGCAAAGCCTCACTTGAAGTCAGTTTACGTTTCGCCATATTCACAGC
The DNA here is from genome assembly GCF_900747795.2 of Erpetoichthys calabaricus. Lineage (NCBI taxonomy): Eukaryota > Metazoa > Chordata > Cladistia > Polypteriformes > Polypteridae > Erpetoichthys > Erpetoichthys calabaricus. The sequence continues at coordinate 188,521,821 of NC_041398.2, forward strand.
TGTTACATGCGAATCACGTCACATGACCGGCCAAAACAACCACAGACTTGTCGAAATACAACGTAGTAATAATACCCACGCCAAACCGTCAGTTATACTACTTGCCAGGCATTCATATAACCACAGGCAAATGTGCCGGATAATTCCGGCAGTATGGCGTTAGCATTAAAACAACGGTGCCGGATATATCCGGCAGAGGGCGGTGAAGGGGTTAAACGATTCCATGTCTTGGTGGGTTTGCGTAGCTTATTGTCAATATCTTTACACCTGTTTTTAAAACTTATTGACTGAAACGGGCTTTCACAAAAAAAGTTAGGGCTTTGCTACAGGATACACCCTCCACAAGTTAAGGGAGTAAAAATAAAAGGTATATATTTCTGTTTTATTTAAACCTTTTAAGTTCGTGTAAGCATACATATTAACACATGTGCAATTAAACGTGTGCATTTACGGGGTGCGCAGTGGGTAGCGCTGCTGCCTCGCAGTTGGGAGACCTGGGGACCCGGGTTCGCTTCCCGGGTCCTCCCTGCGTGGAGTTTGCATGTTCTCCCCGTGTCTGCGTGGGTTTCCTCCGGGCGCTCCGGTTTCCTCCCACAGTCCAAAGACATGCGGTTAGGTGGATTGGTGATTCGACTTTGGCCCTAGTGTGTGCTTGGTGTGTGGTGTGTTTGTGTGTGTCCTGCAGTGGGTTGGCACCCTGCCCAGGATTGGTTCCTGCCTTGTGCCCTGTGTTGGCTGGGATTGGCTCCAGCAGACCCCCGTGACCCTGTGTTCGGATTCAGCGGGTTGGAAAATGGATGGATTTACGGGGTGATTTCTCAGGCTTAAAAGCTCGCCTTTTATTAAAAAGATAAATGCAAACTGTTTTCATTCTGAAGGGCACAAACAACGTTGGATTTCAGCCGTTAAACAAGCAAAAATGTCAGTACACCAGATAAATAAGCGAAACATATTATCAGTTGTATTGTATGCTTACAATATATATAGAAATGTGTTAATCGTTAACTAATATTATGGGATGGTGTTTTTCGACTCGCGCCTTTATTTAAACGATTGCATGTCTTGGTGGGTTTACGTAGCTTATTGTCAATATCTTTACAGCTCTTTTTAAGACTTAATTTAAAAAGGTTTTCTTTTCTTCTTAATAAAAATTTAAAAGCAGTACTTCGCCGGTGCAAAGCGCTCACTTCACTCCCTTACGGAAATCGAACCTCGGACGTCAGCGCTAGAGGCGAAGCCCCTAAAATTGCGCCACGGCGTGTGGTTCGTTTATTTGACAGCATGTAGATCGGGGTAATTACATTCACGGCATTCGTAGTCTGATTCACAATCTGATTGTATGGGTGGTTACCTACCAGGTAACGCTTATGGTTAGCCAGCAAGTCAGCTCGAAGTGATCACTCGAGTAAAGGCAGCTTCACAAAGAAACAGATCCTTAACAAATTGTTATTGGTATATTTTCTCTCAATTTAAAAAGGTTTTCTTTTCTTCTTAATAAAAATTTAAAAGCAGTACTTCGCCGGTGCGCAGCGCGGGGATTTGAGCGACTGACGCATACAGACATATTCATGAGTGCAGGTACTTCGGAAAGAAAGCACCGTGTAAACCTAAAGTTTAAATTAAGTTCATAGACCTACAAAAGGCTGCCATTTATTTCAGGCAAGATTGCTTTTCTCCTGTACAACTATACGTTGCATTCTCAAGAGTGTGCTTGCACGGCTTGGTCATATTACAAACGGAGTGCTGAACTGACAACGTGGTATACAAACAGAACTATAACAATCGTAAAAAAAGCAAAAAAAAAAGCGAAGAACCTTTGCATTTAATAAAAAGGCTCCTTCCTTGGCGTTTGTTTATAAAATAGCGGAAAAGCTGTGTTAAGGCTGCTTCACAAAAAAACTGATCCTTGATATAGATATAGATATATATAGATATATATATATGTATGTATGTCTATATATATATATATATATATATATATATACGTAAGCTTATAAGTACTGCCTTACTTCTCTTTAAGAAAGGAAGATGTAATGATACTTGATTTAAACGATTCCATGTCTTGGTGGGTTTGCGTAGCTTATTGTCAATATCTTTACACCTGTTTTTAAGACTTATTGACTGAAACGGGCTTTCACGAAAAAAGTTAGGGCTTTGCTACAGGATACACCCTCCACAAGTTAAGGAAGTAAAAATAAAAGTATATATTTCTGTTTTATTTAAACCTTTTAAGTTCGTATGCATAGCCCCATTTGGCTGTTTTAGTTTTTTTTTTCTTTCTTCAGTAATATTTAATCTCCTTAAAAAAAAAGAACATATGCATTTTACTTTTTTTGTATCTCTTTAGTAATATTTTAGTGTAAAAGGATAACCAGTATTTAAACCTTTTATGTTACTTTATAAAGTTATTTTATACAATGTTGAAAAATTAATAAGAAAGCTACATATTTTGGCAGCTGCTGCTTTAATTTTCAATGAAATGAAAAAAGCTCTCCAAGAGAAAACCCAAATGAAGAAGAAACAGTTTGCACTATCTAAAAAGGAGAAACCCTCATTTATAAAGGTTTGCTGCAGATGACTTAACTGAAAATAAATGAATAGTTCCTATGTGTATAATACATATTTATCTATTTTACTTATGCCTTCATTCCAGCAACTTGCAACATCTCAGGTACAATTTAGCGCGGGTATTTTGCTATATATATATATATATATGTCAATGTATGTATGTATATATGTATGTCTATGTTTATATATATATATGTGCATATGTATATATATGTGTATATATATGTACATATGTATATATATATGTAGATGTGTAAATTTGTATTTGTATATATATGTATATGTGGATGTGTATATGTATGTATATATATGTATATGTAGATATGTGTATATGTAGATATGTACTGTATATATATGTATATGTATATATATGTTTACATAACCTCTTTAACACACTACTTCTCCGCTGCGAAGCGCGGGTATTTTGCTAGTCTATACTAATAAAAGGCAAAGCCCTCACTGACTGACTGACTGACTCATCACTAATTCTCCAACTTCCCGTGTAGGTGGAAGGCTGAAATTTGGCAGGCTCATTCCTTACAGCTTACTTACAAAAGTTAGGCAGGTTTCATTTCGAAATTCAAAGTGTAACGGTCATAACTGGAACCTCTTTTTTGTCCATATACTGTAATGGACTGCAGCTCGCTGGCCGTGGGAGGCGGAGTTGCATATCGCATCATCACGCCTCCCACGTAATCACGTGAACTGACTGTGAACGCAGTACGTACAAAACAAGGAAGAGCCCCAAAGAGCGCTGAAGAAAACATTCATTACACAATTGAGAAGGCAGCGAAACAATAAGAAGCGAAGCACAGTGTAAACCGTAAGTTTAAATTAAGTTTATAGAAATGCTCCCGCTGCCGTTTGCAATGCCATATTCGCAAGATGCAAGTTTAATGAGAAACGCTCCCGCTGCCATTTGCAATACCATATTCGCGAGATACAAGTTTAATGAGAAGACAAGAGGTATAAACGAGATTTGGATCACTTTGTAACGGAGTTAAAATTGCTGTAGCGAGAAACTTTGAAGTGCCAGGTCTTAACTAACATTAAATAAAGCCGTGGACATCGCAACATCACACAAGAGAGCGGCTCACGTGAACTGACTGAACGCAGCAGGAGTGATTACTTCGCTACTGCGGAAACAAAGCACGGTGTAAACCTAAAGTTTAAATTAAGTTCATAGACCTACAAAAGGTTGCCATTGATTTGAGGCAAGATTGCTTTTCTCCTGTACAACTATACGTTGCATTCTCAAGACTGTTCTTGCACGGCTTGGTCATATTACAACCAGAGTGCTGAACTGACAACGTGGTATACAAAGAGAACTATAACAATCGTAATATGTATATATATATATATATATATATATATATATATATATATATATATACACGTAGATATGTATATATATGTGTATATATATATATATATATATATATATATATATATATATATATATATATATATAGATATGTATATATATATATGTAGATATGTATATATATGTATATATGTAAATATATATGTATATATATGCGTCTGTGTGTGTATATATATATGTGTGTATGTATGTATGTATGTGTGTATATATATATGTATGTGTATGTATGTATGTGTATATGTATATATGTATATGTGTGTGTGTATATGTATGTGTATACTGTATCTTGATATGTGTATATATATATATGTATATATGTGGATGTGTATATGTATATATATATGTATATATGTGTATATGTAGATATGTGTATATGTAGATATGTGTATATATGTACATATGTAAATGTATATACAGTGGAACCTCGAGATACGATCACCTCTGTATACGAGAAATTCAAAATATGAGGAAAGTATGAGCGAAAAATTCAGATCTAAATGCGAGCATTGGCTCGCGTAACGAGCCACGAGCCAGGCTGTGGGTATAGCTCGCGGCTTAGCGAGGGGGCGTGGTAGCAGTTGCGAGCCGCGATCTGTGGTGTCTGCGTTTCTCACTTAAGTGCACAGGTGGGAAACTGCCCACATCCATGATTGTTCCTGTGGCTGATGGGCTGCAGCTGCCATGTCCTCCCTGCATATATAGAGAAGCGCGAGCCGGTTAAGGGGGAGAAGAAGTAAAAGGAGAGAGAGAGAGAGAGAGAGAGAGGGGTTAGGCAGGCAGGAAGTCGGTGCGGGAGAGCGAGCATTAAGAGTGTCTCGCCTGTTGCAGAGCCCACAGGTGAGACGCTAACAGAGAAGAAGCACCGGGGATTGTCATCTGTTTTTTAAAGACTGCATCCTTTTGACGTTTTAACCTCGTGTTAAAGGATTGTTATTCTTGTGTATTTTAAACCTCCACTTCACAACTGTTTTAAGGATTATTTATTTAACCCCTTAACCGCCCTCTGCCGGATATATCCGGCACCGTTGTTTTATTGCTAACGCCATACTGCCGGAATTATCCGGCACATTTGCCTGTGGTTATATGAATGCCTGGCAAGTAGTATAACTGACGGTTTGGCGTGGGTATTATTACTATGTTGTATTTCGACAAGTCTGTGGTTGTTTTGGCCGGTCATGTGACGTGATTCGCATGTAACTGCTGTGAATATGGCGAAACGTAAACTGACTTCAAGTGAGGCTTTGCAGGCGATTTTGGACAGTTTTGATCATGATTGTAGCAGTTCTGAAGAAGATTTTAGCGACAGTGATGAGCAGCAACGTGCGCTGCATGATACTGTGAATGAAGACGCATCGGATGACGGCGCTGAGTGGGTGTATCCCCAGCATCTCAGCTGGGCTGCTGCCCGTGGTGAACTACCTTTTCTGCATTCGTTTGAGGGAACGTGTGGCTTTATTGTTGATGTAAACAATTACACTGCTGAGCAGTTTTATGAGCTGTTTGTGTCACCTGATTTGATCAGACATTTTGTTCATCAGACAAATCTGTACGCAGCACAGTTTATTGAGAAAAATCCCAATTTACCTCCACATTCCCGTGTTCGTGCTTGGTTTGACACTGATGAAAACGAAATGAAAAAATTCATTGGGATTTTGATGTTGATGGGAATAATCAGAAAACCAGATATTGAGATGTACTGGTCTACAGATCCTATGTATGCAACACCTATTTTTGCAGCTGTCATGACACGTAACCGATTCTCTTTGCTGCTGAAATTCTTTCATTTGAATGACAACAGAAATGAGCCAGATAAGAAAGATCCAAACCGTGACCGCTTGTTCAAGCTACGTCCTTTGATTGATCATTTATTTGAAGCATTTCAGTTGCCCTACATGCCAGGACCGTCAGTTGCAGTTGATGAAAGTTTATTGTCGTGGAAGGGCCGCTTACAGTTTCGACAGTATCTACCATTGAAAAGGGCACGGTTTGGTATCAAGATGTTTTGCTTAGCTGAGAATTCAGGTTACATTTATAGATTTCGTGTATACACTGGCAACTTGCACAACATTTAGTGGTCAATACTGCTTGAATAAATGTAAAAAATGTAAAAAAAATGTAAAAAAGTAAAAAAACGAAAATTGTTCAGATTTCGCCTGGCTTGGGGAATATTTAGGGAGTTGGCGGTTAAAGGGTTAAAGATTTATTGAATGCTCTACTGCACTTTGGACACCTGTTTTGATTCTTTTAATAATCAGTTATTATTTACCAGTGTTATTTATTAAAGGTAGACTACAGTATATATAATTTATCAGTGTTATTTGTTAGGAAAATGGATTTTTATGTTAATATATTTGGGGTGCGGAACGGATTAACTGGATTTCCATTATTTTCAATGGGGAAGTTTGTTCTAGATACGAGAAATTCGCTATACAAGCTCAGTGCTGGAACGAATTAAACTCATATCTAGAGGTTCCACTGTATATGTTTATGTGTGTCTGTGTGAGTATATATATATATATGACAGCAACACTCACAACATAATTACATTGACAATCATGTTACGTTATTTTTAAAATGTTTCCTTTCCTTTTTCATAACCTCTTTAACACACTACTTCTCCGCTGTGAAGCGCGGGTATTTTGCTAGTTCACTCATAAGACTGCATCTGGAGTATTGTGTACAATTCTGGTCAGCACTCTGCATGAAAGACATAGTAGCACTTGAAGCTACGCAGAGGAGAGAAGCCAAGACTTATAGACATGATCTACTCCAACAGACTAAGAGAACTAAACCAGTTTAGTTTCAAGTAGGTTTTCAAAATTCTCAAAGGCACTGATAAAGTATAATAGATCCACCCAGAATTCCTACAAGTTCATGGAAAATTAGTACATTTAGGACTGAAACTAGACAGCACTTCTTTACACAAAGAGTTGTGAGAATATAGAAGAAACTACCAAATCATACAGTTGAAGAAGAAACCTTGACAACTTTTAAGAAGTATCAGGGTGAGATATTGGGACATCTTAGTTGCTAGCCAAACAAACAAGTTTGATGGACTAAATGGTCTTCTCTCATTTATCATCATTTCTTATATTGTTATGTTCTAATAGGGTCTGGCCAGTTGGCCTAGGTATTCAAGGCTTTGACTATGTCTGAATATTAATTGCTTTAATCGACAGCGGAACCTCCAGAAGTTTATTTTCTCGAGGGGCGCTACTGACTAGAGTTTATGTTTTCCTCTCCTTTGCTTTTAACTAGCCATAGTTCAACAATTAACTGACAGGAAGAAATTACTGAGTTTATGTTATTCAGTTTCAAATTATTTTGTTTTTCTTTCTGCTTGTACAAATCTTTGTATTTATGTGTACTCATTATGTAATAAGTAATTCATAAACTTTGTATTGGCATTTTATCCAAGAACGTGACACAGTGCTGACCCAGACCACATATAGGAATGAGAAGTTTGGCAAGTGAGTAGATGAATGATTTAATGACATACATTTCAGTCTTCTAGAAATAAAAGATTACATCTTAGCTGTGTTCCATAATGCCTTAACACCAATATGACTTCCATTTAATATGATACACATTTGTTTAATATGATACACAACATTTGTTTCATGTTTTAATAGAAAAAGGACATTTACAGTTTGTGAGCACTTTACAGTTTAGTTTGTCATTTCTTATGTGTGCTGTTACACAACAGGCCTAGCTTTACAGCTGACAAGAAGGCCAACCTAACAGTGCACTTGGCTTGCCCTCAGTTGCTATGGCTTGACAGCAAGAAAGAGACCAACATGTTCTCTCTTCTGTGTGTATGTATTTTCTAAGGCAGTAGTCAAAAGATAATCTTAACAAAAGATTTTTTTTTTATCCCTGCCTAACTCCACTCATTTTCCCATAGCAACTTTCAAACTACATACTGCCAGGCACATTGGTGATAATGACCTGTCTTAGAAAGTGAATTTGTGACAAGTCACCTTTCCACAGGAGGATGGAATTCCTAAGCTCCATTTGTCTGCTACCTCATGGTCATGATTACAGCTTTGCTTTCTGGGAGTGAGGTGGAGAATTAGCTGACAAAGCCTGAAGTTATGAAACAAAATCAAACTTGCCTGTCAAACCCTGACAGCTCTATTATTGATTTTTTTTTCTCAGCTAGCTTTTTTTTTTTTTTTTTTACTACAGATGCAGTTGTCTATTCCATGACTGTGAAAAATAGAGGTACATAGAGCGAATAGAGCACTAGAAAAATAAATGGCTTCAGGAAGCAGAAGACAGTCCTAAATTTTCTTTCTTTAAAGGAATCATCTTTGCTATTTCCCCTTAGAGAACAACTTACTTTTTGTAGGCCTAGATAAGCATAATTAGCCACTGGAGAGATGTTGCAGGCTACTAGTGCTACTCATGAATGCTAATGAATAGTTAGTGGAAAGTAAAACAAAGTCAGATTCCCTGTTAACAAAATATTTATAGATTTCAGATGGTGTGTCATGCAAAGAAGAAACATCCTATTTTCAGCAGATTAAATTAACTGATGTCCACTGTTAACATTACAGTAAACTATTTAGCATAACAAATAATGTATACCAATTATAAAAAGCCAGAAACAAGAATGCAAATGAAAATAAGTCATTAAGAAAGCCAAGATTATACTGTTTTTAAACTTGGCCCAGTCACCTTCTGGTTTTCCTCCAAAATCCTTAAAATTTGCACACTACGTGTCTAGAAGAGGAGACATATTCACAGAATCTCTCCACACAAAACAGGATGTTTGTTGAATGCAAAAACGTCAAGTATCAAAAAACAAAATACCTTTGTGTATATCTACATGATGTCAATCAGTGACATGGATCAGCCACTTGAATATGTTGATAGTAACTCCAAGCAAAGTGTCTCTCTTTTCTGTCTCTCTTTCTCAAAACTCTGCTGTCTCTTAATGTATTCCTGCTAGTTCCAGAGTTTGTCCCAACACACCTCACAACTCCACATTCCACTGGCCATTGTTAGAGAGCAAAGGTTAACACTAGAAGCTCCACATTCAACAGCAATTGGAAGTGTGTGTCAGAGGGGGACACTTTTACATTTTTTTTTGTGCACTGGGTGGTTCCATTAGGCACCACTGTTGGGACTGGGGGGGTGAGAAGTTAAAAGGCTATCTGTACCTATTAGTGGTATTTGCTGTCCTGCAAGGCAATCACTGCTTTGAAGTTTGACCTTAGAGAATGTTTGTATTTACCTGGCTTGGAAATCATTGGTTCCTAATCAGCATATCTGAACTTATTAATGTTTGGTAACCATACATTTTGTTAACTTATGTTTTTATTAATTGTTAAACCCAGGCAATTTAGAGGTGCCATTGATTAGACTGTTTGTCCAGGACTGACAACAGATGGGTGAAGTAAATATAAACTGCTGGCCAGCAGAAGTCAAGAGGGAGAACCCACAGGAAACGCTGCCAAGACACTCGGACAGGGCACAGGGGCTCGCAGGCAGACAAGGGTACCTGGCTGGCACGACGTGAGGCACAAGGACGGCAACATTTACTTCCAGGGAGGAAGAGACAGCTCCACAAGGAGACGCCAGTTGTGGGTCCAGCGAAAGAGGGAAGCCACATGAGAGGACCCAGTAAAGCTGACAGACGAGGAATGAGGCGTGCCTAGGTCCCAGCAACACAAGGAGCCCAGAGTGGAAGAAAAAGGAACAACGAAGAGACGCTGACATGGAGTCAACAATTTGACACAACTTCTGCTGGGGAACAGAGTGCATCCATGAACAATTTAGTGTTGGGGTAACACAGTGCCCAAACTGGACTCTGCACCACTAAAGGTTGTATCCACCAATTCTTGTTTTTATGGACTTTTAGAGTGTGGACTGTGTATTTTCCTTTTACAAAAAAAGGAAATTAATTCCTGATATGTTTAGGTTCTGTTATGTTCGTTTATCTTTTTAATGTACCTTATATTGTCTTGTACAATAGAACTTACTGTTGCTTTTTTCTAAATTACTGTTGTGTCTTTCATTGTGTGTTTACTCACCGCCCAATTTAAAGAAACCTGTGTGCTGTTATTGGTAAATTTCAGGAGTTCCCAGTCTCTTAATAAAACTGGGTGGCGTAGTCGGATATTTTAAGGGTGTCTAAGTTAGATTACCTATAAGTGTGACCAGACACGTGTGACATAATTTTGGCAGTAGTCGGCAGGATTGGGCTTGTGAGTAACACACTTGAAAGTACTAGGCATTTTTTTAAATCCATTTTTATTTAGTTATTGATTTTGTGGGGTAGTTTTATTGTGTTTTTTTATTTTCATCATGATGATGCCTATTTTTGCCGGTGCACCTTGGATTGCCAAGTTTAGTGGGGAAAAAGGTGATTTGAAATATGCTGAATGGAAAGAACAGATGCAGGGGTTATTAGAAGCAGCTGAATATGGGGAGTCTCAAAAGGTCAGTATTGTGATGGGAGCATTGACTGGGGATGCCAAACGGGAAGTCAGTGTGTTGAGTGTGGAAGAAAGAGATAGGGTTACAAAGATTTTTCTGGTTCTAGATAGATTATACGGTGACCAAGTCCCGTTAGCTACTCTGATGTCCCAATTTTACAGTTGTGCACAAAGGACTAATGAACCTTTCAGGGCTTTTGTCCTTAAATTGAGAGAACTTTATTGCAGGTTACAACAGCGTAGCCCAGCCCAAGCCCCCTCCGATATACAGCTGCGAGATCAGCTCTTGTTGGGCCTCCATGACAGTGGACTGCGACAAGCACTACAGACATTTGTGCGCCATAATCCACATAAAACTTTTGGGGAAGTGCATTAAGAGGCCCTGCTGCTGGAAGGGGAATGTAATTATACGGGACACAGGGAAGCAACTTGTGGAGCTATTGGTGAGTTGTCCGCAACTAACTCTCATTCACAGGCAGACTGGAGACTAGCGTTCAAGGCCGAGATTCTGGGTGTCCTGAAAACACAGATGAAGGAATGGACTCAGGAGCTGCTGAAGGAACTGAGGCCAGCAGTTCCACAGGTTGATGCTGCCCAGGCATTAGCACATTCTCAGCCAGATAGGAGGCCTCGCACTAACAGCAGTTATGCCTGGGATTCACAAGGTAGGCCCATTTGTAATCAGTGCAGACAAGCAGGTCATTTGGCACGGAACTGTCCATCCTCTAGTGGGCGCCCTATTTTGAACTTGTAAACCCTGCAGCTGTGGGCCAGATAGCAGGGTTGGACAGTGAAACCCGAAAGGCCATATCCCCTCTTATTGGTGAGTGTCCCGTGGTACAGGTCACCATTGAAGGGAAAACCTTAACTGGACTGTTTGACACTGGATCCCAGGTTACCCTGATGCAAGAGAGCTTTTTCAAGCAGCATTTTGCAAATAACATAGAAGTTGGGCAGGCCCCGTTTCTTCTAACCCTGAAAGCTGCCAATGGGTTGGATATCCCCTATACAGGGTATGCCACCATGGATTTTGAGGTGGCTACTGTGAAGTTACCAGCCAGAGGGGTTGTAATTGTGAGAGACGAGGTCCAGACAAGCCCATTGCTGATTGGAATGAATGTAATCTCTGCTTGTTGGCAGGCTGTTTTTCAGGCTCCAGAGTCACCAGTTGTACTGTCTTGAGCAGCCCCCAGTATGCAGGAAGCAGGGTCTAACAGCTCTGCTGTGTGTCGACATGCCAAGGCACACCGGGAAAATGGATTCAGCAGATACGTACAACCAGCCTTCTGCCATAGTGTGAGGGTCCCTGCCAGAGGGGGCACGAGGGAAGAATGGGTGAAGGGACGTCTGCAGAATCTACCCAATACAAGTCAAGCTGCTAAGGGGAGGATGGATAAGGCAGTACAACATAATACAGCTCGGCATAAGAAAGCTCAGGCTATTACATTGCTTCCTGGAGAAAGGGTATGGCTGAGAAAAAGAGGTAGACACGGACAAGGGAAGCTGACAGGTTGGTGGAACCAAGAACCCTATGTGGTGCTGGGCCAGGTAGGGGATTCTGGGGTGGTGTATAAAGTGAGACCAGAAGGGGGAGGTAGAGAGAAAAATGTGCACCGTAATGCTTTAACGCCTTGTTGTTTGTCTCCACTAAGTGCTTCAGCTACCCCAACGGCCGAACCATCTCCACCTGGACTTCCCATATATGGGTTTTGGACAATGGGAAACCCAGCCTCTAGAGAAAATAGTGATGTCCCAGAGAGGGGAGCTATGGAGTTGCGCCGATCCAGGAGGGAAAATTTGGGGAGACCCCCAGCCCGTTATAGAGAATAAGAAGATTAAACTGATTGTCCGGGACTGACAATGGTTAAGTCTGGGGGGATGTCAGAGGGGGACACTTTTACATTTTTTTTTGTGCACTGGGTGGTTCCATTAGGCACCACTGTTGGGACTGGGGGGGTGAGAAGTTAAAAGGCTATCTGTACCTATTAGTGGTATTTGCTGTCCTGCAAGGCAATCACTGCTTTGAAGTTTGACCTTAGAGAATGTTTGTATTTACCTGGCTTGGAAATCATTGGTTCCTAATCAGCATATCTGAACTTATTAATGTTTGGTAACCATACATTTTGTTAACTTATGTTTTTATTAATTGTTAAACCCAGGCAATTTAGAGGTGCCATTGATTAGACTGTTTGTCCAGGACTGACAACAGATGGGTGAAGTAAATATAAACTGCTGGCCAGCAGAAGTCAAGAGGGAGAACCCACAGGAAACGCTGCCAAGACACTCGGACAGGGCACAGGGGCTCGCAGGCAGACAAGGGTACCTGGCTGGCACGACGTGAGACACAAGGACGGCAACATTTACTTCCAGGGAGGAAGAGACAGCTCCACAAGGAGATGCCAGTTGTGGGTCCAGCGAAAGAGGGAAGCCACATGAGAGGACCCAGTAAAGCTGACAGACGAGGAATGAGGCGTGCCTAAGTCCCAGCAACACAAGGAGCCCAGAGTGGAAGAAAAAGGAACAACGAAGAGACGCTGACATGGAGTCAACAATTTGACACAACTTCTGCTGGGGAACAGAGTGCATCCATGAACAATTTAGTGTTGGGGTAACACAGTGCCCAAACTGGACTCTGCACCACTAAAGGTTGTATCCACCAATTCTTGTTTTTATGGACTTTTAGAGTGTGGACTGTGTATTTTCCTTTTACAAAAAAAGGAAATTAATTCCTGATATGTTTAGGTTCTGTTATGTTTGTTTATCTTTTTAATGTACCTTATATTGTCTTGTACAATAGAACTTACTGTTGCTTTTTTCTAAATTACTGTTGTGTCTTTCATTGTGTGTTTACTCACCGCCCAATTTAAAGAAACCTGTGTGCTGTTATTGGTAAATTTCAGGAGTTCCCAGTCTCTTAATAAAACTGGGTGGCGTAGTCGGATATTTTAAGGGTGTCTAAGTTAGATTACCTATAAGTGTGACCAGACACCGGTGACATGTGCATGTCATACTCCTGTCCCTCCTTAAACTTTCCTAAATTACCGCACTGCAGATGTCCATGTTGCTGTAGCTCTGAAATTCTATTCAAAAAACGTTGATGACATTGTTCTTCATTTTTTTTACCCAAAAGCCACAAACAACACCACTGAATGTTGGTATCCAGGTATGAAACACTGATTATCTCCTCTGGCCTGCACATGAACACATTTACATATCCTTTATAACTTGACAGATCTTCTCCTCCCACTGTTGTTGATATTACTGAGCACCACTGTCTCTCTTCTCCAAAAAAACAAGAAAATAATCACAGAAAAAAATGTCACACTTCCAATATCTGACATTGAGTGACATGTGGTGAGGTTCATGGCTGGTGAGGCACTGACTCCTTCAGAGTCAGATTTACAAATATATGAACCCAAAAGAGTAGCTTATTCACTATTCAGCTGGCAGCATGCACATTGACCATTGGTTATGTTTCATATCTCATCAGCATTCTTTACACACACATAGGTAAGGTATGTAGTTGGCTAAGAAAGAATGTTACATTTATAGCGGCGAGAGAGAGTGGAGAAAGCGCATTTGCTCTGCACCATTCATGTGTTCTAAATTTGCTGTTGCAATTCCACCATTCATACTCATTCAATATTAATGAAGGTATTGAGTGGTGTACAAAAAAAATGGTTTCAATTTTGACCTTAATTGACATATTTAGTTGTTTTTAAAAGCTTTTAATTCTGATGCTTTAACCAATTTTAATACAGATATTTCAACAAAAGTATACGAATAACAAGAAAAACAAAAGAATATTTTATTTAAGGTCAAAATGTAGTTTTTAAATAGTCTAATCTCATTTTTTATAAAATTGAAACCCATTTATGATCTTACCTTTATTCGTAAATGAAGTCCATGCACCTATCCTTCTCCACAAAAATCTCTGTCACTTTCTTGTAAATGTCCTCCTTATTTTCCTTTAGTTTTAAAAATCTTAATCTTTCATTTTGGTAGTCAGTCGGAACAAAATATAAAAATAAATGGACCGCCGCAGTACACTTGACTTTGTGATATCGCTAACTTATTGGAGCCCAGAGCCTCTGATTAGAAGAACAGCAGCAACAAACACCTGTTGGGCTCATATGTGCCCCCTTCAGTGCAGCACAGTACTGTCTGCCTCACCTTGTGCCTTTTCACTGCGGTTTTATGGCCAAATCAGCAAGACTAAATATGTCACGCACATTCACTAAAGATATCAGCCAGACTGTGGAAAGTCAGGGTGTATAATAAACGTGTCTACAAACATTATATTGGCGACATACAGAGAGACAGCAACAGGCACGTGCCAACTGCATCCATCAACTCAGTGTGTGAGGGAGAGCACAGTCCGAGGTGAGGGGAGGCTCGTTGCTGCCACCCCTTGCGTTTCTCCCCTGTATTTGAACAGGAAATGCGCCAATTCAGTGATTTTCACTAAAAAATAATAAAAATTATTGGAATCATACAGAAAACAAATTTATAGCACAGACCAGTGGACACATTTATTTTATGTTATCATTATTATTTTTTTTACTTTTCATGATGATGCCTCACTGCCACCCCTGACCGCACATCTGCTGACATTGCTTCAATGTGTGTGACGAAGAAAATAATAGACAAATTGTTGGTGCTCCACTTGGAATGCAAAATACACATTTAGCACCAGTTTGACATAGAGAAAGGAGGACGTATGAGATATAACATTGTAGACAGAGTGTGCCGTAAGTGAAGAACACAGCACTTGAAAGTGGCTTACTCAGTGTTTTCACACACACGACAGAACCAACAGTGTTTGTAAATGCAAGAATAAACAGGGGCATCTTTGTGCAAATAGGAGGACCGATGCAAAGTGGCACTTAGCTGTGAGTGAGATCCCTTTCAGGAAAAAAAGAATGATTTAAGAACAACTGCATTGAAAAGCTGACGCACTTATTGAATCGCTTACACATACCATGGGAAAAATTGAATCACATACAAAATTGGTTAAAATTGGTTAAAATTGGTGTCTGTTCATTCTTACATTTCTACACATTATCAGATCTGCAGTATACATGAAAATGTGAGTGTAAGCGCTGTGCTTTTCACCTATGACTTGCTCCGCAATATACCACCTCGCATATTCTCCTTTACCCATGTCAAACTGGTGCTGGCACTTTACTTTGTATACTGACACCTTTGCTACTATATCAGAAACATTACCCACTTTGTGCAGAAATGCATCATGTGTCATAAGTAAAGGCAGACATAATGGTTGAGTAGCAGTTATTCTCAATGAAATGTTGATGTCCTTTAATGCACTGAAAGCCAAGCCAGTTATAAAACATATAAACACACAAGAAATAACATCACAATGTTTTTCGTACAACTTTTCACAAAACTTGGATTAATAAACTACACAGTCAGCACCAATTTATGAGGGAAAATGAGAACATGCAGAATTGATAGCTGATATGGACAGTATTATAATCAGTCCATCATGCTATTTACCTAAGTATTCCATGAAATAAGTAAATAAGAATTCATAACCCATGCAAAAAACAAAAACAAAAAAAACCCAATATAAATTAATAATGTATTTCTCACTTGGACTTTATTATGTACTAGCAAAATACCCGCGCTTCGCAGCGGAGAAGTAGTGTGTTAAAGAGGTTATGAAAAACTAAAGGAAACATTTTAAAAATAACGTAACATGATTGTCAATGTAATTGTGTTGTCATTGTTATGAGTGTTGCTGTGTTTTATATATATAAAATACACACACACACATATAAACATATATATACATATACACATATATATACATATCTACATATATATATATATATATATATATATATATACATATACACATCCACATATCAACATATATATATACACATATATACACACACACACGCTTTATGGGTGATGATTGTTTTACTCTTTTTATGTTTATTTTATTTTATTGTAGAATCAACTCCTATCTGCGCAGAGCAGGGCGGCCGTGGGCGGATGCGTATGGTGTATTCACTCCATGTTATCGTGCATTGCGCTGTCAGTGGTATTTTGATAAAAGAATTTGAACAACATATAAGAAGCGTATAAATTATTAAACAGTAAAACATTAACATTTAAGAAGTAAAGTTACATTAAGTACTACTGCAGTGCCTTCGGGTATACCTCATTTTTTGTTTGCCCATTACATGCTTAAATGTATACATTTTTTGGTGCACCTACCCGAGAACACGCGACATATAACCGAGTGTGGGAGAAGCATGGATTTTAAACACGCGTTGAGTTCATCTGCTGGTCTCCCTCGTGGAATAACTGGTAATGTTTGAGTAAAATGTACAGCGAGTAAAACGACATTACCTCCTATTTTTTTTTTTACGATCTCTGAGATCTTGCTTTTTTCGGTTCAAGGCTTCATAAGCTGTTTTATGTTGTATGGTGTACTTATCCCAAACCATCATCTTTGAATGTTGCAAGACTTTCGCCTTGTATGTAGATCGGGGTAATTACATTCACTGCATTCCTAGTCTGAATCACAATCTGATTGTATGGGTGGTTACCTGGCAGTGTAGGGTTGCCACCCGTCCTTTAAAAAACGGAATCGTGCCGCGTTTGAGAATGAAATTGCGCGTCCCGTTTTGAATCAATACTGGACGGGATTTATCCCGTATTTTTTTTATCATTTTTTTTTAAAGCAGCGTCTCATGCAAATCATCCCACACGCATTTTATGAAGATGCCTCCTTTCGTACTTTTGATTGGGTAATACTTGATGTCATCGTTAGTTTGATTGGTCTTTTTAACTGTCCAGTGAGGAGGGCGTGTCTTTTAAGTACAGTCTGCAAAGTGTTGGCACTGAGATGTGGCGTCAGCGCCATAGTTGAAGCCCCTAACGTTGCGGTCAGCAAGTTGGCTAACATCCGCCATGTGCCGTCTTTCAGTTGCGAGAAGCAGATCATAGAATGGTTGAAACTGTTGCCCCTAACGTTGCGCCACGGCGTGTGGTTCGTTTATACCTCGTGTCTTCTCATTAAACTTTTATCTCGCGAATATGTTATTGCAATCCGCAGCGGGAGCGTTTCTATAAACTTAATTTAAACTTACGTTTTACACCGTGCTTTGTTTCCCTTATGAACATGCTTGTATGCTTAACTCGCTCCGTTCTCAATTGTTTAATTAATTTTTTGCTCTTCGCTGTTTGCGGCTGTTCCTCCATTTCCCCCTACTTCGTTCTTTTATCTTGCGAATATGTTATTGCAATCCTTAACGGGAGCGTTTCAATAAACTGATTGAAAATAGTTTTGCATTTACCTTTTTAGTAAAAGGCGAGCTTTTAAGCCTGAGAAATCACCCCGTAAATGCACACGTTTAATTGGACATGTGTTAATATGTATGGTTACACAGTATTAAAAGACAGTGAACAACGTCAGTTACCTTTCTTCCCGCGTTTGATAAAAGGTGAGCTTTTAAGCCTGAGAAATCACCCCGTAAATGCACACGTTTAATTGCACATGTGTTAATATGTATGCTTACACAGTATTAAAAGACAGTCAAAAATTAACGTCATTTACCTTCGTTCCCGCGTGTGACTCATGCTGTAAATGTCTCCCTTGTTTTTAGTTCACGTGATTACGTAGGAGGCGTGATGACGCGATACGTGACTCCGCCTCCTCCATTACAGTGTATGGACAAAAAATATGTTCCAGTTATGACCATTACGCTTTGAATTCTGAAATGAAGCCTGCCTAACTTTTGTAAGTAAGCTGTAAGGAATGAGCCTGCCAAATTTCAGCCTTCCACCTACACGGGAAGTTGGAGAATTAGTGATGAGTGAGTCAGTCAGTCAGTGAGTGAGTGAGTGAGTGAGTGAGTCAGTCAGTCAGTGAGGGCTTTGCCTTTTATTATTATAGATTTACCTCTTTCTTAGGGATAAACCACTATAATAGTTGTTGTGAACTGATTTACTAAAGGAGCCCAGTTTAGTCATTCAGAAGAAAAATCTCATAAAGAATTTTTTTATTTCTTAAATTATTAGGTTACATGATTTTTCCTGCTTCTGTTGCATCTAACTATGGTACATCTCTTGCTTTTGAAAAAGTTTCTGTTCAGGCATTACATTAAATATCTTCCTCAGGAAAATGGCCACATCAAAAGATGAAATCAGACGTTGAAAAAAATAAATATTTGATTAGGAATAGTCAAAGATCCAATGCCATGAGTTATTCTCATTTTGAGGATATTAAACTAAATTTTGTCAGTTGCTTCCAAACCCAGTTATATTCTAAGAGTCAATGATTATGCAAACAATTTTTAAACAGTCTCGGGTGTACTTTGAGAAAATTGTCAGTCTTAGTGAATGAGATAACAAATGACACAGGTAAAGACCGAGTATGTTTTGCAAGAATTTCCCAAAGCTTTTTGTTATTTGACATTTAATTAATAAGTTTAAAATACTTCTTTGCTGTGGCTCCTCCCCAGCATTCACATCAGAAAAGTAGATTATCGATAACAGAAACATCGATCCCACATATTTCAGTTGCCAAATATATATCTATTGGTCACACCAGATATGTGCAAATGTAAAACAGTACGAAAAAATAAAATAAAACATGCACAAAAGCACAATATAAATGAAAGTTTTGACTAATAGGTATCATTACCTTAATTTATTAGTCAAGAATCTATAAATGGGCTGAAAACGTGACATGGCTTCTTTGTCAAAAAGAACAATGGTGAGCAGTGATAGGAAAAAAGCAACACTTCACAAAAGAGAAATCAATATAACATATTTAGGAGATGGTAAAAAATTAAGAAATGTTGTCCCCCCCCCAGTAACTGCACCGCCGCTTGCCATGTGCCACACTTCAGTTGGAGTTGGACCAAATATACTGTAAGCATAATTTGTACTCCCAAGCTGCTTGACCAAAATGTCTTCACAAAGTCCCGAAGTCCCTTGGTTATATATCACAAAGACATTTAGTCCAGGAAACCCTTTTCAACAAGTATAGATGGGATTCAAGAGGCTGGGAATATGAGTAGAGATGAGCGTTCCATCCACTGCACCTAAAATACCAGGTATACCGGCAATGCCTAGAAAACCAATTTTAATATCATGCAAGTCACTATATTATTATTTATTTATTTGATTTAAACTTTAACATTTATTAATATATTTTTATTTATAGATTTTATTTGACTTTTGAGATACAGTTGGTTGCATGCGTTTTGTTTTTCCATTTGGAGCACAGGAAGGTGAAGTGACTTGTTCATCCAGGGTCACACAATGTAAGTTAGTTGGGTTTGAACCCACAACCTCATGATATGCTGAATGCATGGTGCAATAGTAATCTGGTCACTGCATGCATAGTTTTGGACATAGTAGCCTTGCTGAGGCCATGTGCTTGACAGATGGTCTGCAGGAATCCACTGGTGATATAGTAAAAGAGACAGCTGTCAAAAGCTGGACAGTGGGACAAAGAGCAAAATTACAGTGTGTTTCTCTTTCTAATTCTTTCTGCACCAGACTAAAAAGGGTTATTATTTATTCCCCTGAGCAACCTCTAAATTTTATTAGTTACTGATTACTAAGATGGTCCACGTGGTTCACATACACCCTCAAAAGAGCATTTTGACCTGTGACTTGGTTTCTTAGATGGCTCTGTCTCAAATGTCATCTCTTGTTGAGCTGACTTCTTTTGGCAGCTGCCATTGTTGCTGCTGATGCTAAGTGGTGATTCAACTTCCAATTTTAAAGGGTGTGATTGATTACAAAGCAAGTTTCATTAGTTAACCCATTATGCACTCAAATTGTCTACCAGTGTTAAAGCTGCAAAGAGCCCCTTCTGAGCTAATCTATAGCCCACATTAAAATTTTATATTGATATTGAAACATCAACATATTGTTATTGATGTTGTTGTTATTGTTATTATAATGTCCAAATAAGAAGGTTAGTGTGTTTTTTGTGGTTAACATACAGTGATCTCGGTCTCTCTGTAACAGAATCACAGGCAAAAGTCCAAATAAAGAACAACAGTAGAAATAATGAGTTTGTTGGTTCACTCATTAATTTCCAAATAAGATGAAGAACTACTTTTGTTACGAAGTGTTTCAGGAAACACACGCGAATTAACAAATAATCTTAAGTTCTTAGTGTTATTAAGCTTTCAGGAAATGCACCCCAGGTCTTGAGTATGCTCCCAAGAATGCGGCCCTGGTGGCTGTCCCAATTACTCTATCAAATAAATCTTATGTCACAGTCCATCTACAAATATCATCCTTTCCAGAATTTGACTTCTCTAAGGCAGTTGGGATTTTGATTTAAAACCAAGATGCAAAATACAGGAATCACTGATGTGTTCTGAGGCTCCTAATTAACCTTTTGGGCCAACTGAAAGCATCAAAATAAAATTATGGGTAATTATTGAAAATAAATAAATAAATACATAAACATTCTATAGTATTTTAAATCAATCAGTGCTTATTAATAGGTTTACAAAAATGAATTATGACAACTGGCAGACAGCTTTTCACAGTCTGGGTAGAAAAACCAGGTATTTTGAGTGGCAATAGCCCAAGTAACAGGGATGAGATATGAACCCTTGGACAAAAATTCAAGAAAGAGAAGAAATTTTTAAAGAAAACTAGGGGGCTCTGCCCCCTGCTCGCTTGACTTGCCCACCCCCGGGTTTGGTTTACCGGATGTACAATGGGAATTGTTACATATGCATTATTTTCACTTTTACTTTAAAACTTTAGCAAAAACAATACTTGTCCTTTATTTCTAGCCCCGGGCATGGTTAAATCTCTTTCTCACAGGACTATAACGCTGCTTGCGTTATGAAGGGGGGGCGGCTGAACGCACGCTAAGGAGTTGCAGTCGGATCATCGGCTGGCTTCCAACTGCTGCTGCTGGCAAGCTGCGTGTTCTGCTTGTCACTTGTCGTTGTTTTAAGAGCTGGGAGCACATGATGTCGGTCTGCCAAAAGCTTTCCAACAACTGCTTGGTTAGATGTCCGTGAACTTGTTTTAAATGTTGTCTCACTGCCTTGTATCGCGTGACGTTAAAGTGTCTCTCGCGGGACGTCAAATTGCAATCTCTTGGCACTAAGTCTCATGTTTAAGGTCTCCGCGAGACGCTCCGTGGTCAATCTCTTTCATCTCGCGGGTCTTTTAAGTGTCTTCCAAGAAGATCACATCTCGTCTCCCTGGTCTCCTTTCCACCAAGATTTTTTTTTATAATAGATAGATGTTCTAATGGGATCCCAAGCAGCTGTTAATGTTTGTCTTTATCTTAGTAATGCTGAGCATGGTGACAGTGGGCAGCAGAAATTAACAGTGATTGCTCGTATTATGATGATAAACAGTGTTTGCATTACAGGAAAAAAAACATGCATTACCCTTGAAATGGCATTCATCTGTCATGGTCTTAACTAATTAGATTCATTGCTGATATTGTGTGTACTGTAGAATAAAAACGTATTTTTATGAAGTATTAATTTGCCGACTGTGTCACAAAAGCATAAAGCAATATATGTAGAAAATAAAATTGAAATTACAAAAAGACTAAAAGCTAGAGAAATGAATGGCCATGTAGCATAAGTAATGAGGTTAACATCCAGGCCATGAAAGGAGCCCATGAAGAAGTGGATTGCTCTTTATATGATAGGTAGCCCTTACCTGCACTCACAAGGTTTCTGTCTGCTGCTAAAATCCTTTTGTGTTGGTGCACAGCCACAGGCAAATCTCCTTAAGGACTCCGGTACTGATTGGCTTGTGGAGTTGGGAAAAGTGAATCATATGGTGCTGCCTCTGCAACCAGTTGGAACATGCAAGGCAGATCCAGTGGTGCAGGCAGGCAGGGCATTAGGCCCATGGAGCCACACAGAAGAAGCCATGGATATCACATTAAGGTGGCCAAATTATTTAAGGATGGTCAACAAATAAATTACTGAAAAAATCCTTACCAATACTTGTTTATAATACATATTCCTAGTCTTTCTATGGTATATCTAAATCTCATAATGAAATTTCCTATAACAAACTAAAGTCTCGGGAACATATCTACTTCGTTATCTGAGGTTTTACTATTTACTGAATGATGCTTCTCTCTTAATGTTTCTCAATGTTGTTACACCCCATTTTTTCATACTGTATTTGTAATTTCTATTTATCACACTGGAGTCATAAATGAAGATGCCATCTTTAAGCACAAGCTAAACTCAACTAATAAATCTTACACATTTATCAATTTGAATTTTGACCAAGGACACTTCAATGATAAAAGTGTCTGTTAATAACCTGGGAAGCAGAGACAGCTTAGAGGATTACCCAAGGAAAGTTGCACTATATGATTGAAATCAATTTTACAGTAAATTTAATTTTCTTCACTGGTCTGTTGTGTCAGATAAGTAGTCTATAAAATATAGAAGTGATATTCTTCAATGAAGGAGTTGATTGATTGAGCTTTAACACAGATTTAAGATTCTTTTTAACTTTTCTGAACTACTTGCTGCATTGCTTTGTGTCTAAATCATTGTTTCACTACTAGGACACATGCATTATGCCCTCATATGACACAGCTTTTTATCTACTTGGTATTTTCTTCGTAGGTGTTTATATTCATTGTTAAGTGTCTGGTTGCAATAATAATTCTAACTGAAGAAAAATAGAACCTGGAAGGTCATATGTACAACATTTAAACTGGATTTTAACCAAAGAAATGATAAAATAATGAGTGCTAAAGAATAAAAAATGGATTGCAGTGTAAAAGGGAGTGGGAAGAGAAAGGCAGAAATTGGGCACATATTGTGTAATAAAAAGAAAAAAAGCCAGCAAACATTTCATTAATTTTCAGCTCTTTAGCAGATTTCGGTTTTGAACCCAGGACCTTCGGGTTATAGGGGAGCATGTTATTCTTACCTCCGCACCATTAAAAAATACGTGTAATCTCCCTGTCGATTGACATTTGAGCTTGAATTTTTAACTCATTGACAGCCACATGTAAATCGAATGATTTTTTTTTCTTTGGTTATACTCTTGAATAAAAGCACATGTGTTTATTTGATACTTGGACTAAAGTCTTCACACATTATACACTTCACATCATTATTAGTATAACATGGAAAAAGTTTCCGCTTTAGGTATGTGCTCAGCATGTCTGCATTTCTCGCATTCCCTTTCATCCAACACTTACCCAGATGATTGTAGACACAGAACACACATGAAATGCATGTATTCCAAATAATGATATACTGTATCATTTACCCTGTACAACTCCAGGAACCTCACACGCAGATAAGGAGCCTTGGCTTGAGCTAGAAGAACTTTTTGAACGAGCTAAGCTCCGTCAAGGTGGGGGATGGGACAATAGGCTGCTTGTGCTGATCGACACATTTACAAAACAAAAGATGCTGATGGAGAGGTGTGAAGGGATTTAAGGTGGGCCAAGATTACGAGTTTTTTCATAGGCTTCAGGAATTCTAGTGTTAAGTCTTCCTAAAAGTATCCCAAAGAATTTCTGGACATGTCGAAAAGAATATTTTATTGAGACATTTGCCTTAACTGACCACAGTTATTGATATTGCACATTTTTGGAAATACAGTAATCCCTCGCTATATCGTGCTTCGACTTTCGCGGCTTCACTCTATCGCGGATTTTATATGTAAGCATATCTAAATATATAACGCGGATTTTTCGCGGGTTTCTGCGGACAATGGGTCTTTTTACTTCTGGTACATGCTTCCTCAGTTGGTTTACCCAGTTGATTTCATACAAGGGACACTATTGGCGGATGACTGAGAAGCTACGTAATCAGAGCACACAGTTAAGTTACTGTGTGCTGATTGGCTCAGCGACAGAGTGTTGCATTAACCAGGAAGTCTCATCTCACTCATTCAGCATTAACGTGCTCCTGCTACTGCTTCAGGGGCCATGTCCAAGCACCAACAGAAGATGCAAATGATTGCAGAAAAGGTAAAAGTTTTGGATATGTTGAAGGAAGGGAACAGCTACACCGCTGCAGGACACCATTATGGCATCAATGAATCCACGATTCTTTTTATTTAAAAAGGAGGAAAAGCATATAAGATCTACGGCCGCAGTGTCCTTTAACCAGGGCGCAAAACGAGTTGCAAGTGGACGTGATAAGGCAGTAGTCTGGATGGAATCTGCTTTAGGGATTTGGATTGAAGACTGCTGGAAGAAGAACAACGGTGGTGCTACACAGTCGCCTGAAGAGGCTCCTTTAGAAGAGCTGTAACGCTATCCTTTGTTGTGCAGTAAAATTAAACTCATCGTTATCAGACAAGTCGTCGTGTCATTGTTGGTGAGTAACCATAATTAATTATCTACGTACAGTACTTATTACATGTACATAGTTTAGTGTCACTGTACACACATTTTACTGGATACAATTTATCTTGCATTGTACGTATTTATTGCTGGTGGCCTGTCTGTCGTAATGGCTGTAACATATGTGATATCGGAGACGCTCGATATCTTTAAAATAATATTTAGGTTTTACTGTATATAAACTGTGTTTACATACATAATTTCAACGAATCTTACCTAATATCTAAGAGAATACAAAGGGTTTATGCTGTATAATTGTGCGTGAAATGTTTATAATAGTGTGGGAGAGTTTATAAGGGCTTAAAATATATAAAAAGAACCATATGAAAATATGGTTTCTACTTCGCGGATTTTCACCTTTCGCCGGGGGTTCTGGAACGCAACCCCCGCGATGGAGGAGGGATTACTGTAAATCAGCTGTTTAAAACTTGCAGCATCAAAACAATTAAAACTTAAAGCATTATAGATTAAAACATGGACACTTTTGTCAAAGCCAGTCAGTCTCTATTTAAATGGCACTTTTAAGACTTGGAGTGCACTTCGGTCACATTTGTCTAGGTATCACCCACAGTCAACTGAGTCAAGTTTCTGTTTTTCACATGTTCGATGTGTAAATCGTGCATTCTTCACTCAGAGAAGCAATATTTTGAGCACCTTGGATGCTATCTTAAAAAAGTATGAATCTGTGTCTTGTGTTTTTAATTTTTTTTTTGTTAACTGTGACAGCTGCTGTTAGGTGCAATTATTGATAGACTGGGTTGCTTTTTTTCTTAAACTGGGCAACATCATGTCTAACACCTTCATAGATGAAACTGTGGAGGAGCTTCATTTCATTGCATCCTCAGCATCTGCCCCACTTATCAAAGTTATAAAAAAATTTATTTTGAGCTGTTATGTCAGCACTGATGATCAAGGAATTGTAGAAAAACATTTGCTAGTTAAAACCAATAGGTGCAGCTTTATGGCCAGCTGAACCTTCTGGCACTTCGTATAAGAGATGTTGCTGCATAAAGGAGCATTTTGCCATCAGTAATCCAGTTCAATACATACCTGATAATAGGGAGAAAAAAAACATTTCAATATATACCAATTTTGCAATTATTATTATAGTTTTTGAAGGAAAGAGATATTCAGGAAAAGGGGTTCCAGAATAACAGGGTTTCTGCTGATTCACATGTATACAAAACCTTAACGTTGCCTCATTCTTTGAGAAAATACATTTTTTCTCTGGAGATAAGTTAAAATTGAAAAAAAATAATATTAAAAAAAATTTTTATTAAAAAAAATAAAATTGGTCCTCTACAGCGCATCTTCAACCTGAGCCTGGAACAGGGGAGAGTCCCGAGGCTTTGGAAAACATCTTGCATCACCCCAGTCCCAAAGGTATCACGTCCTAGTGAGCTGAATGACTTCTGGCCTGTTGCTCTGACATCACATGTGATGAAGACCACCACCTGAGGCCACATGTCCACCACGCCCTCGACCCTCTGCAGTTTGCATATCAGGTCAAGGTGGGAGCGGAGGATGCCATCATCTATATGCTACATCGATCCCTCTCCCACTTGGACAGAGGCAGTGGTGCTGTAAGAATTATGTTTCTAGACTTCTCTAGCGCCTTCAACACAATCCAACCTCTGCTCCTTAGGGACAAGCTGACAGAGATGGGAGTAGATTCACACCTAGTGGCATGGATCGTGGACTATCTTAAAGACAGACCTCAGTATGTGCGTCTTGGGAACTGCACGTCTGACATTGTGTTCAGCAACACAGGAGCGCCACAAGGGACTGTACTTTCTCCGGACCCTAACCCTATATACATCGGAATTCCAATACAACTCGGAGTCCTGCCACGTGCAAAAGTTCGCTGATGGCACTGCTATCGTGGGCTGCATCAGGAGTGGGCAGGAAGAGGAGTATAGGGACCTAATCAATTAGTTTGTTAAATGGTGCGACTCAAACCACCTACACCTGAACACCAGCAAAACCAAGGAGCTGGTGGTGGATTTTAGGAGGCCCAGACCCCTCATGGACCCCGTGATCATCAGAGGTGACTGTGTGCAGATGGTGCAGACCTATAAATACCTGGGAGTGCTGCTGGATGATAAATTAGACTGGACTGCCAATACTGATGCTCTGTGTAAGAAAGGACAGAGCCAGTTATACTTCCTTAGAAGGCTGGCATTCTTCAACATCTGCAATAAGATGCTGCAGATGTTCTATCAGATGGTTGTGGCGAATGCTCTCTTCTACGTGGTGGTGTGCTGGGGAGGCAGCATTAAGAAGAAAGACGCCTCACGCCTGGACAAACTGGTGAGGAAGGCAGGCTCTATTGTTGGCACGGAGCTGGACAGTTTGACATCTGTGGCAGAGCGACGGGCGCTCAGCAGGCTCCTATCAATTATGGAATATCCACTGCATCCACTAAACAATGTCATCTCCAGACAGAAGAGCAGCTTCAGCGACAGACTGCTGTCACCATCCTGCTCCACTTATAGACTGAGAAGATCGTTCCTCCCCCAAACTATGCGACTCTTCAATTCCACCCGGGGGGGTAAACATTAACATTATAAAAAGTTATTGTCTGTTTTTACCTACATTATTATCAATCTTTAATTTAATATTGTTTTTTGTATCAGTAAGGTGCTGCAGGAGTATGTGAATTTCCCCTTGGGATTAATAAAGTATCTATCTATCTATCTATACTCTATATTGATAATTTTGAAATGTGTAACCCTCTAGGAACATCTCACAAGAAGCATAATATTAGTGCAGGTTACTGTGTGTTAACAGACAACACTGCTACTGTACAATCTACGTTGATGTCTGTTTATCTAGCCATCCTTTATAAGGCAGATAATATAAAGAAATATGGATACTCTGAAGTGCTAGAGAACTTGCAGACAGACCTGAAAAGCTTGGAAAATGAAGGTCTATTTGTGCCAAGTTTGGGAAAATCCCATATTCAGTGCGGTTGTTGATAATCTTGGGGCTTATTTGATTGAATGATTTGTTGAAAGTTTCTGTGCCTCACGCTTTTATCGTATTTTGTTTTGGAGAGTGCTTACAGATCCAGGATCACAAAGTTAGAAAAGGAATATTTTCTCTCAGAACAAAGCAAGACTATAGTCTGCATTTTGAACTGCCATTGTCTCACACTGTTCAAAGCCATTGTTGTGGACTAAAAAGGCACAGTGACAATTCTAAAAGACTGGGTTATTTTCATGCCACATCTATTTACCCCCTAGATTTTATGCATGATTTGCTGGAAAAGATTGTGCCTTTAGAAATGGAACTGTGCCTTAATACCCTGATCAAAAGGAACTGTTTTTCAATCTTGAGGAGCTAAATAGCTCCATCAAATGGTTTCCCTGCAATCAGAGTGACAAAACAAAATACCCACAAGCTGTTCCATTAAACTATGTATCTCGAAAAAGTATATGAGGCAACTCACAAAAAAATTGGTGCTTGTTGCGTATGCTACCTGGCAGCTTTATGAACAATTAGCTTTGAAGGAAAACGCAGATTCTTTAAGAGGACTGCAAGACTAACTGCATCTTTTTGAAATATACTGATGACAATATCAAGAAACATCAGTCAGTGACTGCATACAGTCTCCATGGTTCAAATATGTTAAAGCAAACACTTTCAATGTCCAGAATGACTAAAGTGTCTGCTGAGGCACTAAAAGAGAACATTAAGGAGGTTCTGGCAAAGAAGTTTCTTTGAGAAATAACTATAAATGTGGCATGCAAGTTTCCATTTTCTTGTGCTGTTGCGTTGGAATATTGTTACCTTTTGGATCATCTGGAGGACTGCCTAACTCTGCAGAAACACGTCAAATAATTATTGTACGTGATAGCCTGGTTTTTGTTGTTAAGCTACAAAGTGCATGGCACCTTGAGTACTTGTGGAGCTTCAAAGTAGATTCTACAGGAAATACTGAAATCCTTGAGCATTCAGACTTGACAGATATCTACCCTGTAGCAATATATAATGTAGTAGGTGGACAAATTATCTCCTGTAAACACTTCATTTTCATATCAGAAAAGATAGTATTTTTGTTCATTCCCATGTTCTCCTGCCAGTGCTGGGGTTAAAGTTTGGGTGGACTTCATTCAATTTCTCTTGTTCCTGTTGAGTTTTGTCTCGGCACTTTGGTTTTCTCCTACAGGAAGCGATACAGATGCTAGGCTAATTGATTATAATGCCTTGCCCCACTGTGAGTGATTGTTTGTCTGTATGTGTCTATGGCCTGTAATGAAAGAGTGTCTCATCCAAGGTTCAGCGCCTCACACCCTGTTGTGTCATAGATTGACATCAGATCTGCATGATCCTGAATAGGATAACACAGTTATTTAAAGATGTGTATTTTTATGTGTTTAGGTTTTGTGCTGTACCAAGTGTGTGTGGATTTCCAAATTTACTAACCTCTCCTCTATATTCATGCAATGTGGAATATTCTGTAATAATTATGTACTTAGGTTTTATATATGATTTTAAACCTTGTGTCACACTTTGCAAGCAAGCCTCTCAGGTTTTCAGCTGAAGTAATATTACTTGACTTTCTTGTGTGCAATTGTTTCCCTCATTTGACATTGTCTCACTCTCTCCATCTCCATAGCTGGTGCTTACCAATGGTTATGTCTTCAAGATTTGTACTATTAGAACAGTATGATGTTAGAAATGTTGCTGATGATGATCTGTTATCAATTATCATGGAAAATGTTCAACGTCAGGGTGTGTTCTGTGCTATGTGCTGTAGAGGCTTTCCCTTAATAATTACCTATATGAGAAATAAATCAAACACTTTAGTCAATTATCAGTCTGGTGCAGTTTAACGTATGTGACACGCAGACTCTAATTACAATAGTGGTCTTGTGTGTGGGCGTAGCTTTGAAGCAGGTTATTTTATAAAGCCTTTATTGACCTGTTTGACACATACATCATACATGCTTTATCTTTTCATCATCTTTCAGAAACAAGTTACACATAAAATAATAAGCCCACTGATTTTTATTACATTTTGGAGGAGTGGTGCAGTGAGGTCCAGGATCACTTTGGTCATGTTCCAAATTAGGCTTCAGGTGTGAGTATGGATTGGTCCAGTACTGGACCACCTATTGTACCTTCACAAAAACACACATCCTAACCACTGAGATGGACCTGTTCTAATGACACTACTTCCAGACCTGTAATCTTTCTAATACTTGCACATGTACACAGACACACACATGCACCACATATAAATCAGATATATACATGTACAGATAAATATTAATCCAACCCCCAATAAACATATGCACATCTGAATTTTCAACACTTTCTCACAAAAGCTAAGAATGAATGGTATATTCTTGGCCTTTTCTTGGTGGATATGAATGGTGTCTTCTAAGTTCTCACTAATTCTAAATAAACTTTTTAGAATTTTTGACTGTACCATCAGAAACATTCCATTACTTACTCATTAGTTCAAAGTGGAATTCAGAAGAATTACAACTATTCACCTGGAGTAAATATTTATGAGCAGACTCGATAGATACACACTCCACCTTCTTGAACTCATGAGAGCCAAGGGAGGAGTGACTGGAATTAAGACCAAACTTGGATACTATGAATAAGGTATATATTAACATAATACATTTAGAATGCTCTATACTTGGTGTAACAAGATGTGCAGAAATTCATATCTGCTGCCAGTTCTATCATTTTGCTGAATAACAAGAGCTCCAATAAATGTTTGTGGATTTAACACAATTTAAATTTGCTGTAAGCTAACATGGCACACACTAAGAAAAATACCTTCAGTGATACTAAGGGTTATGTTATTTGCCTACTTTCAGAAAAAGGTCCTAGCCCTAATTTTATTCTAGAATAGAAAGGTACTGGTTGTTATGGGGTCCCTGGCAGACCTTGCTTTTTTGAAGAATGCAGTCTGGGTAGCCGGAAACTTTAAAAGCATCCGTGAAAGGCAAATTTAAACTGAGCAATTGGCCAAAACCACTTTATAGCAAACAGGGTATACAGCTGTTAATGCTGCAAAGAAGAGCTCTTGAAAAACAATGAAAGTGCATGAAATTAATATGCATGGCAAATTTCAGTTCATGCGAATATATTCTGAAAAAAACATTGTCACATTAAATTATTTTGTGTTTCAGTGCTTTGAATTGAAAATATAACAGATACAAATTTTAGTGTAGGATGTGTAAAATTAACTGTATTTAATTGAAATGTAAATCACGCTCATTCTAAATACATCTCTTGTTAGAATTTCAATAGTGAAAGAAGAAGACATAGAGTCATCCAGTGCTTACTAGACTACCTTGGAGAAAATAATATGGATCTTTTCCAAGGCTACCAGGTACATTCTTTAATTTTGGCTACTGAAGCAATCTGCTATGTTGTACAGTAAAAGCCTAGGATTATAATCATGTACAGTATATGAGTATACGAGTTCTGGGGACATTGGTTTCTAATCAGGTACTTCTTGTTAGCTGACAACTATACTGTTGTTGAACCAAAGTAAATGTGTTTACACTGTTGTTCTGCAGAGGAAATTGTCATGCACCATTGTGTAACTGATCGTCATGTTGATCTATGCAGAGATTGAAGCATTTATATATTTCTGGGTAAATGAGAATAAAGTAGAACAGTGAAGTATGATCTATGACTGCTGCCTGTTTCTTTTATGCTTTTTTACCATATCGCTGTGCTTACACCCTGTAACAATAGTGGCTTGTGAGAGTTTTTGCTTTAATCTGTAGCTGTATTGGTAAAGGTAGGAACAAATCAACAGTAATTAGGTAATGATCTGAAATGGTTTCCATCCATCCATTATCCAACCCGCTGAATCTGAACACAGGGTCACGGGGGTCTGCTGGAGCCAATCCCAGCCAACACAGGGCACAAGGCAGGAACCAATCCTGGGCAGGGTGCCAACCCACCGCAGGACACACACAAACAAACCCACCACACACTAGGGCCAATTTAGAATTGCCAATCCACCTAACCTGCATGTCTTTGGACTGTGGGAGGAAACCGGAGCGCCCAGAGGAAACCCACACAGACACGGGGAGAACATGCAAACTCCACGCAGGGAGGACAAGGGAAGAGAACCCAGGTCCCCAGGTCTCCCAACTGCGAGGCAGCAGCGCTACCCACTGCGCCACCGTGCCGCCCCTGAAATGGCTTCACTTACTATAATAAAATGTACATTTTGAACCTCAGCACCACAAGTAATAATTAGATGCAATGTATGATTGTGATAATAAGTTGAACCTTTTAGAAGGTCTTACTTAACCAGTTGCTAATAGCATCTGTTTTGTCATCTACATGAATATTAAACTCATTCAATCAATATTACACTAAGTTAGAGTAAAAAAATTGTCATAATCATTCATGAACAATTAATATGATCTGTTGGGTCTATAAATTAATATTTGTGATAGATTCCGTTTTAATAATGAATAAACACAAAAATTCAATGTAATGATTTTGACTCATTAGAATCAAACTAAATAAAAAACAAAGTGTCTAAATTGTAAACTTACCTTATACTACATTAAGAAAAATCATTTCAGAAGACAAGAAGAAGTTTAACATTTACCTTTAATGGACATGATCAAGTTATCTCTCCTGATGTTAGATGAAGATTATGGAGTTACTGTGTCAAGGTTAATGATAGACTAAAGCAGGGGTCTCCAACACGTTGCTTGCGAGCTACCAGTAGTTTACAACCCCTTTCCAAGTAGCTCACCAAAGGGTTAATGAATCCTACATAAATTTGAAAACTTGATTAGTCAAATTAGGGGTGGGCAATCTTTCCAAAAAATCATATCACGATCCACAATCTGAATTGCAGTCTATCTCTTCAATGCGGCATACACTTAAGAGAATATCCGGACTCAAAATCATCAAGACCTAAGTAACATCCATCCATCCATCCATTGTCCAACCCGCTGAATCCGAACACAGGGTCACGGGGGTCTGCTGGAGCCAATCCCAGCCAACACAGGGCACAAGGCAGGAAACAATCCTGGGCAGGGTGCCAACCCACCACAGACCTAAGTAACACTTTATTTTAAATATCAAACAAAGTTGAATTCAATTGTTCTCTTGTTCACTAGCTAAGCGGAGTTAATGAACACACCCCGAAGCTGTCGAGTGAGTGAGGAAGGCCCCTTCCCTTGGCCCACTGCGTGTTTCTTGGATTCACAGTAGTTCTCTCGTGAAAAGTGGACAGACATACAGACAGACAGACATTGGATTGTATATATTATATATTAGTAAACCTTCAAAATAATGTGCAGTTAAAGTCTCAACAGCATTCTCAGCATTTCTGGAGCTTAGCTGAGCCAGATAACTATAAGAATCTTCACCAAGCAGCTCTGAAAATGTCTGCGTTGTTTGGGTCTACATATCTCTGTGAGTCCACCTTTTCTGACATGAATGTCATGAAATCAAAGTTCAGAACAAGACTGACAGATGAACATTTAAATGACTCCATAAGAGTGAACCTAAGTGACTACATTCCACCATACACCTCTCTTGTTGACTCCATGCAGTGCCAGTCATCTGACTAACTAAAAAACACATCACACATGCAACTGGACATGTGAATAAAGTGAAACAGTGACATGTAACAAAATGACAAATGAATAAGGAATATCTGTATATTTGTAATTGCATTGTTTTGTTTTGACAGCATTCATGTTTTAATTCAATAGTGTCAGATACACTAGAAAATGCATAAAGAACATACAAAATATACTTGCAGGTGAACTAAATATTTTTTGTGATGTTTTAATGCAAAATGTGAGTTGTGGACACCAACATGTTGTAAATGTTCAAGCAAAACAAACTTATTCAGTTTGTTTGGGTTGAAATAAGCTATGAGAATAAACGTTAGAAAACATGAGTAGCTCTCGATCTTTTTGATTTTATAAAAGTAGCTCTCAGGGGAAAAAAGGTTGGAGACCCCTGGACTAAGTGTGAGGCTTTTGTGGTATTTTTCTAGAATCATCTACATTTGCCTGCACTGAATAAATTAATCTCAAAGTAGAACTAGGTAGTACTTTGATGTTAGACAATTGAAATATGGCATATGGTAGAATTTATTTATTTTGTGTCATTTTGATATTTTAAGAACCTAATTCACATAAAATATGAATTGTATTTTTTTCAGCTTTTTTATTGGCACAGACATTTGTTTTTTTATTTTAACTAGACTGTACACATAATGGCATACAATTAGCTAAACAAGTAATTGAAGTGTGTTTTATAAGAATAAATCAAAATTACTTAAACAAAAGTTAAAAAATTTTCAGGCAATTTTACTTAATCAGTATTTGAATTAGTTGAAGGTGTTTTAGTAGACATCAGAAACTGTTACGGTGTATACTTTGGAAACTTTATAAACATATTATAAAAGCATTAAGGCTTACAAGTGTGAATAAATAATGTGTCAGCCATATTTGTACTTTGTTCAATTACTTTTTAAACTTCCCAGATCCTTCATAATAAAATCATAAGACAGTGCTCTGGGTGTGTTCAGTTTAACCAAAATATGTATGTTTTTCTATCTACTTCTTGCAAAGTTGGAAAACATTTCATTCAAAATGCGGCATATTGTAAATTTTAAACAAATACATAAGATGATCATCATTTACAGGTAGATTTGAAAGCTCTGAACACTAATTTATTTGAAATGAATGGTGCTTTACATAACCCAGAAAATTAAGTTTCATTGAAAAATTCATCACCTGGAAACTCTGCAGTTTATGATGCCATCATTTTCTTTGTCTCATAGAATGGACTCTTTCAAGCTGTTTCTAGTCGTACTGTAAAAACTTTTGATTCTTAATGATAAAAGCAAATTTTCTTTGACTGCAAAAATAACTTGTGGCTTAAAAGAATATTTTTATTTTTTTTGCATCATGAAGAAACAACACTTTTTATACAGAAAATAAATCCAAGAAAACATTGAAGTTATTCTATGATGTTTGCACAAGATTTATAGGAAAACTTAATAAGTAAAATGAACTCAAGCATACTCTTGACATTTTACAATGAAAAAAGAAAACGTTTGAAAAATGTCAATTAATTCTATGAAGTTGAAATTGAAAACTAATGTGAAGTATTTAAAAAGCACATTGATAAAAGCATTCTCTAGGATATTTCTGTGTTGAATTTAGAAACTTGTGTTTTTAAAATGAAATTGGCAAAAGTTTCATGCTGTATTTGTGAAAAGAATGCAAACATTTTTATCTTAAAAATTGAACGTAGTATGGTTAAGAAATAATTTTCCTGAAGGTGCATGAGAATTATTGAAATGATGTTTCTGGGAATGCATATGTCATATATGCTGCTATATAATTAACAATAAAAGGCAAAGGAACTTCCAACTTACTCTGCTGGTAATGTACAGTATGCATGTGTAAAAAGTTTTTGTTCCTGGATGCTACAGTATAGTGATGTCACAATGGCCTTTCAAAGAATCATGGGTTTCTGGGGGGAAAACGTTTGTCAAAGAGGCCACACAGTGAATTTCCAGGAAAACATTTGGCAAACAAGGTCATTGGCGAATACAGCATATTTGCTGCAAAAACACTTTGCCGAATGTCACTGATGAACACTAGTTATGATCTACTGGCAAATAGCAGAGCTATGACTGACAATATGCAGGTGCATTTTACCCCAGTTGCTTCACCAACTGCACCCACAGAGAACGAGTCGGCCAATGGATTACTTTATTAAAACAACTTTTTTTTTTTGAGCCACTGACCCGCTATACTACATGGATTCAATAACAACATAGGGTCCTTACCCCTAGTAGGTTTGCTTTACTCCATAGAGGAGGCAAACAGGCTGGTGATGTACTTCTAATCCTAACAGTATATTCCATCCCATTGCAGAGAAGGAGGGAGCCACTGCAATAATCTGAATTTATCATCGTTTTTTGGAACCATTCCTTGGCACATACTGTAGCAGTTGAAGTGTGGGCATTAATCTACTGCAAAAGCCTATTTATTTATAGGTACTCTGTAAATATGAGGAGTTAAAACGTAATTAGCAATGATAGTGATTGAGCGTGTGTCATTCCATTTGTGTCACAAAAAAGACATACATCCCACTACACCACTTTCAGTGAATTAAGTCAAGTGATAGTGATGACAATTTGAAGTAGTCATCAGATATTGACACAGATAGTGAAACTGATGTGTACGGCACAGTACGACCAAACCACCAAGATATGCCTGGTGAATTCTGTTGTGTGGAACAAAGGTAAAATGATTGTGATCAAGTGGCAGAACAATAAAGACATTAGCCTACTCAACTCTACTCACAATGCAACACCTGTCAATGGTCATGTCAGGGAAAATGTGGAAGTCACTAAGCCTTGCGCTGTGGTAGCCTACAATGACCTATAGACAGTGCAGATTATGCTAATCAGGTACTGAAATTCTACTCTCTCATGCGTAAGTAAAAAAAAGTATTATAAGAAAAGTGCACATAGAAACACTGCTGTACTGTACATTTTGCAATGTTGGGTTGAGCATTAGTGACTGTTTTCAAAACATAACACACAACCTGTACTAAACGGCATCAGTACAGCTGTGGACAATAGATAGATCCTTCATACTGTTCTTATGTTGATGATTTGGTATTAATATGTCTCTGTTACATTTTTTTTATTGAAAAAAAAATTTTTGGTTTGTTTTTCTGGGAGTAAACATAATGCTAAGTAGGTTAGTACACTTATTTTGCAAAACCAGATCATGTGAATGTATAATATGTCCTGGTAGTGTTGGGCCAGTGTTGCCAGATTTCCAAAATCACAGATCAGGACATTTTGAGTGATCAAAAAAAAGATGTTAAGGAACTAAGGAAGACAAAAAAAGTCATCATTTTAATTAAATTATAATTATAGATATATAAACATGTATAATCTAAACATACAAGTATATGTAAATAAGTACATACATAGAAGAAAACACAGTCACAACAGTGCACCTACAAGTATGAATGCAATATTTCAATGAGTACTAAACTAACACAAATATGCATATACGGTAAACATTTTGCACGGTTTTGTATATAATCTCACTTATTTCTTTTTCATTCAAAATTTAGGTACAGGATATGTTTGATATAAGTTGTAACATGTTTTATTTTCATATAATATGATTTATAAATAAATAGAATGCAGATATGGAGATAAGACTTCCTTTGTTAGTTGAAAAGTCTTTATCAGTATCACTTCACTTTCAAAACGAATTACACACGACCATGAGCAGCCATGATGAGCACAAGAAACGTACAACAACACGAACACATAATGTACACGAACACACATGATTCATACACTCGTATTCATCTGAAAGTTACAAATTTTTTTCATAAAAGGTGGTACACCAGGCTGTCTACAAAAATATAGCGTGCCTCTTTAACTAGATGTTCAATATAAAAATTCAATTAAGATTTTTTTTTACATACAATTTTTGTTCAATCAGGATTTTTAGGGGTTAATGCGGGACTCGGGATTTGTCAGTTGAACTCGGAACAGTCAAGCTCAAATTGGGACGTCTGGCAACCCTGCATTGGGCTTAAGTCGGGAAAAGCACCAGATGGAGTGTCAGTCCATTTCAGGGCACTGTCACTGTCACCTCACCCAGTCATACCATGCTAATTTATAAATGCCAACTAATTAAACTTGTACATCATCAGGATGTGGGGAGAATCCAGAGTGTGAAGAGGAAACACACATAGCTATACAGTAATGTACAAACTTCACTATAATAATGAATTCACGATTCTGAAGCTGTGAGGCAGCTATCTGCATCAAGATATATTTTTGTATTTTGTTTCAGATTCAATTTCCTGTTACAGTAAAATTTGAAATAACACTGAATATATTTATCAGTTTAACTATTTCACAAAAATATTTTCTGAAATTCACTCTTTTTTTAATATGCAATATTTCTGCTTATGGGTTACATACGATTTTTACACTGTTAATTAAAAAACAATTCTGGTTGCATTTTCAGAAGTCAGAATGTGTTCATGTTCCCCCAGTCTTTATAAATTACAGTGACTTCTCGACTTTTCGTGTTACTACTTTAAGAAAACCATGGGGAATGCAAATTAGTTTCATGAACTCCACATTTATGTCTGCTTCTTACACCTCAGGACAGTTATAAAGTTATCATCAATATCTGTCTCAATTTCTGCAAACCGAGCTGGATACCCTCTTTATTATCAGAGGAGAAAATGACAGCTCATCGGTCAGTGATGTGGTGAGCAAACACTTTTTGCTTCTGTAATGTTACAGAGGAGAACACCTTCTTATAGTTTTCATCCATTCTAAGATGGTACTTTTGCACAATATGTTATAGAAGAAGTGAAATGTTTCCTGAGAGCATATCAATATAAAGTATGCAATAAACGCCTACTAAATAAAGCCTGAAAAGTAAAAGTATAATCTTTTCAAAACTATGATTAAGAGTCTAAGGTGTGGATTAGCAATGTGCTGCAAAGTTTGTTATTTGAACAGGTATTTTTTTATTTTCTGGGAAGTGAAATATATGTTATACACAATAAATTCTGTAATAATAATTAGTTTTAAATAATTAGATAGATAGATAGATAGATAGATAGATAGATAGATAGATAGATAGATAGATAGATAGATAGATAGATAGATAGATAGATGATGCTTTATTAATCCCAAGGGGAAATTCACATACTCCAGCAGCAGCATACTGATAAAGAAAATATTAAATTAAAGAGTGATAACAATGCAGGTATACAGACAGACATAACTTTGAATAATGTTAACGTTTACCCCCCCGGGTGGAATTGAAGAGTCACATAGTGTGGGGGAGGAACGATCTCCTCAGTCTATCAGTGGGGCAGGAAAGTGATAGCAGTCTGTCGCTGAAGCTGCTCTTCTGTCTGGAGATGATACTGTTTAGTGGATGCAGTGGATTGTCCATGATTGACAGGAGCCTGCTCAGCGCCCGTCGCTCTGCCACTGATGTCAAACTGTCCAGCTCCATGCCTACAATAGAGCTTGCCTTCCTCACCAGTTTGTCCAGGTGTGAGGCATCCCTCTTCTTTATTCTGCCTCCCCAGCACACCACCGCGTAGAAGAGGGCGCTCGCCACAACCGTCTGATAGAACATCTGCAGCATCTTATTGCAGATGTTGAAGGACGCCAGCCTTCTAAGGAAGTACAGTCGGCTCTGTCCTCTCCTACACAGAGCATCAGTATTGGCAGTCCAGTCCAATATATCATCCAGCTGCACTCCCAGGTATTTATAGGTCTGCACCCTCTGCACACAGTCACCTCCGATGATCACGGGGTCCATGAGGGGCCTGGTCCTCCTAAAATCCACCACCAGCTCCTTGGTTTTGCTGGTGTTCAGGTGTAGGTGGTTTGAGTCGCACCATTTAACAAAGTCCTTGATTAGGTTCCTATACTCCTTCTCCTGTCCACTCCTGATGCAGCCCACGATAGCAGTGTCGTCAACGAACTTTTGCATGTGGCAGGACTCCGAGTTGTATTGGAAGTCCAATGTATATAGGCTGAACAGAACCGGAGAAAGTACAGTCCCCTGCGGTGTTCCTGTGTTGCTGACCACAATGTCAGACCTGCAGTTCCCGAGAAGCACATACTGAGGTCTGTCTGTAAGATAGTTCACAATCCATGCCACTAGGTATGAATCTACTCCCATCTCTGTCAGCTTGTCCCTAAGAAGCAGAGGTTGGATGGTGTTGAAGGCGCTAGAGAAGTCCAGAAACATAATTCTTACTGCACCACTGCCTCTGTCCAAGTGGGAGAGTGATTGGTGTAGCATGTAGATGATGGCATCCTCCGCTCCCACCTTCTCCTGGTATGCGAACTGCAGAGGGACGAGGGCATGATGGACCCGTGGCGTCAGGTGGTGAAGCAGCAGCCGCTCCATGGTTTTCATCACATACGAGGTCAAACCGACAGGCCGGAAGTCATTCAGCTCACTAGGATGTGATACCTTTGGGACTGGGGTGATGCAAGATGTTTTCCAAAGCCTCGGGACTCTCCCCTGTTCCAGGCTCAGGTTGAGGACTCCCCAGCTCCAACGCACAGGCCTTCAGAAGTCGTGGCGATACTTCATCTTGACCCGCTGCTTTGCTGGCACAAAGTCTCCTCAGTTCTCTGCTTACCTGGGCTGCTGTAATTGTGGGTTGGGGTAAACTCTCTCCTATGCTGGTATCAGCAGAAGGATGGGTGGAGGGTGCAGTACTCCGAGGTGAGAGTGGGTGTGGAGGATTGCCGGCTTTCCAGTCCGGCCCTCACCCCCAGGCCGCTAGGAGGAGCCCTCCGGACAGCATATTGGTGCCCCGAGTTCCAGCAGGGCCTCATGGACTCTGTAGTTTTTATACACAGCCCTGCTGGATACCTTGGGGGCCGCCAGGAGTCGCTGTGAAGGGCCTCATGGACTCTTGTATGCCCTATAACCCGGGAGTGCATCTCAGTCATGTGACTGGAAGAAGCGATGTACTCCCGGGATGAAGAAAAGGACTGTTTGCCCTGACCTGGAAGGAAAACAGACTTGTGGGTTTGGCTTGGAACCACTTCCGGGTCGGGGCTATAAAAGGACTATGGGTAAGCCCAGACACCGAGCTGAGCTGGGAGGAAGGTGGGCGAAGTGTCTGGGAGTGGAGGATTGTTTATTGAGAGAGTTTATTGTAGTATATGAGTAGTGTGGTGTGTGTAGTGCTTTGTGCACAGTATAATAGTAAAATAAAATATTATTGTACTTTCACCTGGTCGGAAGAGTGGTACCTGAGGGTTCGAGAG
Source organism: Erpetoichthys calabaricus (assembly GCF_900747795.2). Lineage (NCBI taxonomy): Eukaryota > Metazoa > Chordata > Cladistia > Polypteriformes > Polypteridae > Erpetoichthys > Erpetoichthys calabaricus. Next base: position 188,562,425 of record NC_041398.2, read on the forward strand.
GTGGCTCAACGCTACATCTGCTACATGGGTTAGGGTGGTCAAACCTGTTAAAAAAGTTGTTCATCTGGTTTGCTCTCTCCACATCTCTCTCGATGGTGGCACCCCACTTCAAGCTGCAGCCAGTGATGATCTTCATCCCATCCCACACTTCCTTCATGCTGTTATTCTGCAACTTCTGCTCCAGCTTTCTCCTGTACTGCTCCTTCGCCACCCTGAGCTGGACTCGGAGTTCCTTCTGCACGCGCTTGAGCTCATGCTGATCACCGCCTTTAAAAGCCCTTTTCTTCTGGTTCAAAAGGCCCTTGATGTCACTTGTAATCCATGGCTTGTTGTTAGCATAGCAGCGTACTGTTCTTACTGGAACTACAATGTCCATACAGAAGTTAATGTAGTCAGTAGTACAGTCAACAACCTCCTCAATGTTCCCACTATAAGATCCCTGCAAGATATCCCAGTCCGTAGTTCCAAAGCAGTCTCTCAGATCCTGCTCTGCCTCAGGGGACCACTTCCTGAATGAGTGTGTGGTTGTAGGTAGCTCCCTCACTTTTGGTTTGTAGTGATGCTGAAGCAGAACCAGATTATGATCTGCTTTCCCAAGTGCAGGCAGCAGGGTGGCGCTGTATGCGTCTTTAACGTTTGCATACAGTAAGTCAATAGTCCTATTTCCCCGGGTGTTACAATCCACATACTGGGAGAAGGCAGGTAATGATTTGTCCAGCGTTACATGGTTGAAGTCTCCAGCGATTAGCACAAGTGCCTCGGGGTGCTGTGTTTGTTACTTACCCACATCGGAATGGATGATGTCACCCGCTATCTCCACGTCCGCCCAAGGAGTGATGTATACAATAACAACAATGACGTGTCCAAACTCTCTGGGCAAGTAATAGGGATGCAGACTTATGGCCAACAGTTCGATGTCCCTGCAAGTGGAGATTTTAACGTTAACATGTCCAGAGTTGCACCATCTTGTATTGACATACATGCTTTCCGCAGGTACTTGTGTCTCTGTCCACTCTAACTGTGATAAACCCGGGTAGCTCCACGTTAGCATCTGGGATGTTAGTTGTTAGCCATGTTTCACTAAAACACAACAAACTGCATTCTCTGTAGGTCCTGACATTTTTCACCAGCGCAGCCAGTTCGTCGATTTTATTTGGTAGTGAGTTCACATTTCCCAGGATCACAGAAGGCACCAAAGGTTTGTAGCGCCACTTTCTCGCTAAGTGCTTGGCTTTTAGCTTAGCACCGGCTCTGCTGCCATGATACCGTCTTCTTACCTCGTCAGGTAAATAGGGAACCACACCGGCGTGGGCAATTGTTCTCAGCATTTGAAGTTGAATACTTGAATAGTAATAATTGTAAATTATTCAACTTAGTTCTTCATGTCATCTTTAAGGCAATGCAGTTACTGTAAGATATAGCACACACAATCGGAGTATCATATGAAAAACGAAACAAGAAGAACTAAATGCATTCAGCAGCCAGTCCCTTTGTTGGAATGTATGGTGTGTCCAAGGATTACTTTGAGAATGACTAAAGAACCAGGAGATAGTCAAAAGATCAGAGACGTAGTTTGACAAAGCAAGGGGACAAAACCATGAGATGAAAAACTATAATCAGTAAACAAGAACAAAGGGGCAAGGCAAAAGTCATAACCAGAAGCACAAGCCCAGCATTAGGGCCTACTTGAAATATGAACTAACTACAATTATTGAAATTTGTGTTCTTTAAGTGTATCCACTGAGGCATAATGTATAGTGTCACTGTCACACACACATATACATATACACACCATTGCAGCCATGACATCATCAGCATGACACCTCCAAAAGGTATTGTATAAATAAAAAAAAAAAGAAGTCAGCAAAACTTAAAGTTTGTCGGATCAAATCAAAATAAAAATTAACCACAGGAATGGAATCCTTAGGTGAAAAACTATAACATATATAAACATATAACAGTGCCTTAATATAACACCTTATGTTCTCCTGGACTTTTCATAAATGTAATGCTAACTTACTAGAGGAAATGTTTGCAAAAAATTCTGTCATTAAAATTTTATTCTTTAACATGTGCACAATGTACCCTAATGCAACCGCTTTTACCACAAAAATATTTGTATTTTGAAAAATGAATAATTTTTCACCTATTCAGCTACTTCAGCTATTTGTCTCCCTTGGAGAATCGTGCACGATCATCAGAGGACTTTAATGGATGACGATAGTCAGAACAATGTCGACTGCTTAATCAATCTGTGGCGACCCACTCAAGACCCAATGGTAGCAACCCATACTTTAAGAAACCCTGATCTAAAACTTCCACTGGCACCATTAGAGAGTGGCCTATGAAATAAATATTTCATTATGCAAGTTTGCACCATCTGAAACAAATCATTTATCTATTAACAAGTGCTAAATAAAAAGTGCTATCTATCTATCTAAAGGGCTAACGGTTAAACTGAAATCTGGCATTGTAACACGGTTAGTAAATTAGAAAACAGAGGTTTCATTTCTGCACGATGTAGCTTTATTAACATGATAATTCTATTAAGATGGACAATTTATTTTCATTTCAGATGGACTCATTTTTATACTATACAGTATTGTCTAACCAGATTGAACAACACACAGGTTCATGTAGCAACCAAATGAAATACTGAAAAAACTAAAAGCCGATGTATTAATTGTACTTGAAAGCAAAAACAAACAAATAAATAAACTATTTAATAAAGCTTAATGTCTGCATCATAAAAATTTAAATAGTTTTCATTATGAAAAACATGTTCCTGCTGCACCCTTTCACTGCCTTATATAAATAGTTTCATCCTTGAAAATATTTTCCCTCAACATTAACACATTTCATTCCTTGTAAATTTACGATCCACTGTATAGTCACCAGAAGAAAACAATTTGGTCTTTGGTATTACTTATTTGTATATCTCTAACAATTGTGGTTAACTTTGTATTTTATGTATTTATTGTTGTTACTATTATTTATTTGCCTTTAAGATAATCATATTTTCTTCCTTGAATGGTTAGTAAATTAACAAGATTTAATGTATACTGACAATTGTGGTGACAGATTTATTTATCCTACACAATTAGAAAGTTTCTGTCATTAAATTAAAATTAATTAATTAAAATGAGCTGAAGAAAATAATTGGGTTATACATCACAAAGCTGCTAAACATACTGTATAGTTGAATCTTTAGTTCAAATTTCTTCCACAATGTTAAAAACATTAACTTAATGACTATTTTTTTGCACTAAAAACAGTTTATGGATTTGATAACACACCACTATTAGATAATTTTGTAAAAACTTTCTATCAGCCATATAGAGCCATAATTTCCCATTTAGAACCCTTTGTAAAAAAGTCTGAATTATATAAACCACTCTAATCTGGGGTGCTTATAAGAAATATAATGATTTACTTCATGAGATAGAAGTACATAATAAACAAGAATAGTTGTGTTAGAGATCTGAAAGTATGTTTTGGTTTAAATGTTTAAAGCATATGTTCTTGGTTGTAATAGAAATTTGTCATTTTTCACAATCTGATAGAAATTCATAAAGGGCTAGATCTCAAGTAAAGGATCAAAAATAAAAAATAATATCATAGTCATAATCACTGACCATGGAATAGTCTAAAACAATGCCCCTCATGCTTATATTAGAAATTTGTCATTTTAAACATTCAAAGTTTTGCAAAAAACTTGTTGGATGTGGCATACACAATTTCAAGTCCTTCTGATCGTTTTTCCTGAAGACACCTATTGGTTGACTCTTTATCAGAAGCGTGTAATTTCCAATACATATTGTTGTCCAAAAATGGCCTAAAAATTATTATTTATTTGGATCCAAGGGCACAAAAATAAGGTCTTACGTAATTAGACATCATGACATGTTAAACAGTATATCATATGTGAAGGTTTTCTCATACCACTGAGTCAGAAGACACAAGTCAAAAGAAATTAAGTGATATCAAAGCATTCATAAGAGATTCTTATGAACACAATATATTTTTATTCATAAGTAGTGTGTATGAACATAAATACATAATATAAAATATACATTTTTTCATAAAACTTATTCTTATTTAAATCTGCTTTAAATATGGTAAAATCTGATGTATAAAAAAGAAAGCTTAACAGACAGATTGCTGCTGGACCATGACAAATTTATCAATATAACAGCAGTCAAAATTGTGTGTACAATATAATCATTGAGCTGACAAGAGAAAAATCATTTTCATGCCATTTAACGTGCTGTAATGTTTATTTGCAGCTGGGACCATGACAAACTGTTTTTCTTTGACAGCCAGAAAACAATATTTACATTAAAACACTTAATAGTGAATTATTACATTGTCAGCCTTCAGATATGAATGGAATATTTATATTTCTGTGCTTATTATCAGATACTTTAGGTTATTTTTTCTTATGTATTCATAGATAACTAAATAAAAGATAATTTTTTTACTTTGTGGAAGTTCTGCAAATGACTATGTACTTTTCTTATTTTTAAATTCTAAGGAAGGCTCAAAGATATATATATCACTTTAGGAATTTCTCTAAACTACTTGGTTCTTCTTTTTTTTGTCTTCTGGTTGAGATTAGAACTTATTCCAAAATCTTTAAATATTTATGATGTGATGGTTTATCTGTCATTTACCTTCCTGAACATTTAATGCTGCAGTTTTAAGTCATTTCTGAATAAACAGTAATTATGAGTATTTGATGATTAACTTTGGATAACATGGAAGCGTAATGGTTATTTCCACTGATGACCCACAGTTGATTTGGGTCGTGATTTTCTTTCTCGGCTCATTTACTGTTTTTATAGTGTTTCTTCATTCTTCCCATTGCTTGTGACAGTGCTGGTTGGCTCCACGCTACTGCCGATTACATACCCGTGAGCTTAGCCTAGCAAATGAGGACACATGCATAGCAAAGGGTTGGTACAAAAGTGCCTTAGTGCTTTTATTAAAACAATCCAAACAAAACAATGTTCAAAACAAAGTGCAGTCAATAAATAAATAATCCATAAATACAAGCGGAGGTTAAAATCCGATAAATAAATATTCATTAAAATCAGAGGTTAAAAGCCAGAAACGATCAACAAAACTTTGCGCACCAAATATTTTCCCTTTTAAACCTAGCGCCTCCTCCCCTTAACATGTTTGGACTTTACAGAAGGAGGCGATGCCTACCGACAGGCAGTGGTGGTTAGTAACGAGTTACATTTACTCCATTACATTTACTTGAGTAACTTTTTAAAAAAATTGTACTTCTAAGAGTAGTTTTACTGCACCATACTTTTTACTTTTACTTGAGTACATTTGTGAAGAAGAAACGCTACTCTTACTCCGTTACATTGGGCAACACTCGACTCGTTACTTTTTTCCATTTACACATTACACTATATTTTTGCCAGAGAGAAGTCGCCAGGGGATCTACTGCATGACTGTTTCACCAATCAGACATAGCAACAATAATCACATGACTCCATTTCACCAATCAGATGTAGCCATGCAGTCACATGACCACACACAAAACCTCCTGCATCTGCAGCCTGTGAGAGACTTTTAGTCATGCGGGGCTCCTGTTCACTGCTAAACGGTCACAGCTTCACTGCAAGAACCTTGAGAGCCAACTCCTGCTGAAGCCTAACCATCACTTCACTGAGTGAACAACAAGCACGTTTTAACCAAATATGCACAGACACAGACAGTCAAGGTAAAGTGAGACTTCTTGTACGTGCACAAGCTGCCTTGTTCTAATGTTATTTTCTATCAGCTGTGCTATTTGGAGGGCAAGTGTGTGACGATGCCGGTCCCCTACAGACTCTATATACACTCCTGTCTCCGTGGGCCTTAATCACACGCCGCAGAAAGCCAATGAAGAAATTAAGAACGATCACACCCGCCTACGGAGAGTGACACAGCTATTTGGATTTGAAACTGGCCTTTTTATTTATTTATTTATTTTTTTTGCATCTGTGAACCCGCTACACCACAAAGTGAATATACAGTAATATATTGTCAGTGTACAGTATATCTTGTCACTGTGAGTAGTTTGTATTGTTTGAACATACATGTTACCTACTGTAGGTATTGGCTTCAAAAGCTTTGTTGTGAAAAACTGAGATTTGGAACTTGGTGTTATGTGTGCATCTTTATTTTGTAAAGATGTTATTCATTTGTACTCATTTTTTATTTTATTATTTGGAAATAGCAGAATTTGCACATTATTTTATATTTGTGTCTGTCTTATTACAACATTTCTAAAAAATAAATCATTTATTATGTTCAAACAGTTACTCAGTACTTGAGTAGTCTTTTCACCGAATACTTTTTTACTCTTACTTGAGTAATTTTTTTGGATGACTACTTTTTACTTCTACTTGAGTAATATTATTTTAAAGTAACACTACTCTTACTTGAGTACAATTTTTGGCTACTCTACTCACCTCTGCTGACAGGTGCGGTCAACCATCACAGCCTGGCTCAGGTCTACATTACCCAGCCATCAGCAATCCTGGGATGCCATGCTGAGCCACATAAATCTTCCACTGCCTATCCCTTGATGTCTGTGCGAAACAACGCCTGTCTGGCCTCTCCAACTACCCAGCAATCCCTCAGTAGGATTGCCCTATCTTCTGCCTCAGGCTCCTGCAGCCCAGAAGCCCACTCCAGACCACCTGCCTCTCACTCCTTTGCAGCATGGGTACTCTCGCGGTCTCTCTCCACATCACTGTCTTCTTTTCATTTAACCTCTTCTTTTTTCCCCTCTTTCCTGTGGAGGATCCTATTTGTATTGCCTTTCTAATTAGGTGCGGGTGCAAAAAGCTGCTACCTCCATGACTCAATTGAGGTGCTCAAGCAATCCACCCATTTCTGTACTTGCAAGCAGCGGGATCTGCCAAATACCCCATTTAGCCAAGAAGTGAAACTCACTCGTGCACACACGCACCCTATTGGAGCCTGAACCTTCTCAGAGAACGATTACTTATTTAACATTGGCCACTAACTGCTGAGCTATGGACCCACTATTCCACAATGCCACATAGATTTTTTTTAAATAGTTTATTAACTTCCTATATACGAAGACCGTAAAAGAAGTGATGGGTCTTGTCCTGGGTGAGACAGTCACAGGCACCCACTCACAAGTCATCCACAGTCAACAGGGATATGTCAGCCTGCTTTATCCAGAATTCACCACACATTCAGTATAAGTTGGCAATCTTCACGCTGTATGACTAATACATTAGTAATAATCTTTCTGTTTATTGCTTATTAGTACAGTCCTCGAATGTCGGAAAAGCTTTCTAGTCTTTGTGTGATGTCAATCAAGTGAAGTTCCACCAAGTTCCACTTTGAACATCTACAGCACAGCACACATCTGAAGTAGAAGTTGCCAAACAGCACATGAGTGGCAGTGCTAGTCAACATAACATTAAACCATTTTAGATGGGAAGAAGAAGCAAAATCCATTTAGACAATGCCCATTATCAAGCAATCAGGGCGTGAACTATCCACACAGGCAAGTGCTTGCTTGATTGAGAGACTCAGTGAATGACTCCAGACCAAAAGAACTCAACACCAAGTTGACAGAGCTTAGACAACAGGTAGGCCTTCATTCTCATATGTTTCAATAAAAAAGTCGTATTCTGGGAAATTCATTTGGCAGCATGCACTACAATAGTCCACATAGAAAACAGTCATTTGGTAGTCCTAAAAAGGCCAATAGCAATTTAATAGCAAGCCTAATATTTTAAAGAAAGCACCCTTGAAGTATTAGTAAAATAAATATACAGATTTTGATAGGTTATCGCTGCTCTTATTAATGGTGGTGACTTTGAACATAATACATTAACGTGCCTTCTTGGAATTAATTTTTAAAAATAAGGGAAGGACAGATTCTGTGTTGGTATCCAGAAGGTTGCCAATTCGAATCCCCGTCACTGCCAAAAGAGATCCTACTCTGCTGGGCCCTTGAGCAAGACTCTTAACCTGTAATTGCTCCAGGGGCGCTGTACAGTGGCTAACCCTGTGCTCTGACCCCAAGGGGTATGTGAAAACTAACAAATTCCTAATACAAGAAATTGTATAAGTCGAAATAAAGAACAAAAAAAAAAACAGAAAAGAGCACTGCTTTAAAAAGCCAAATGATAATTATTTTAATCAGTTTTTCCTGTGATTTTTAGTCACAGATTTCATTAACATAATCTTAGTGAGTTGGAGACGTTTATGGCACACACCTGTGACCAACTGTCATGTAGCCTAACATCCTCAGCAAACCAGTCCAACCAGTCTGCATGTTGCTCCAACAAAATCAAGCCTATATAAGGGTGGCCTTATGTGTAGAGGGGTTTGACTGTCTGATGTGTCATGTTTTACATACCACAACGGAATGGAAAAAAAGGGGCAGAGATTGAGGCCTGGAAAGCTTATGTAGAACAGTGGCCCTGTCAGATAGTATGTTACTGGCTGTCAAAAAAGGGGGCAATGACCTGATATTTTGGAAATGTGAAACTGTGCTGAAAAGTCGTCATGGAGTTGTGGAATCTGACATGCTCAGGTAACCACATCAGTAACTGTTTTCATCAAGTGTGACATCTCCTCTGACTAGAAGTTGTGTAACATGATGTTGGCTTTTACTACTGAATATCTGAAAAACACGCTGGATCCCACAAATATGCCATGTCTTGACTTACTTCTGTAGCATTATAACTACCAAAGTAAGAGTTTCTTAGCCAAAGAGAAAGAGGTGGAAGAGTGTTGTAAAGCCTATAACCAAGCAAATGGCCACTACCAAGCTGTATTCTACTTAAATACAATAAATCACATAGCCTAACTGTATGTTTATTTATTCATTTATCCGAACTATTGAATGCTATCACTTCTGTTATATTTGTACCTTTTGTGAAAGTGCTTATTTGATATTTGGACTTCAGTCTTCACACATTATACACTTCGTGTCAAAATTTTGTCATTAGTACTAAAACATGAAAAAAGTTTGTCTTTTAGGTATATGTTCAACATTTCTGTCATGATACACTTACATAGATCTTTGAAGACACGGAACACAAATGAAATGCACGTGTTCCAAATAACGATATAGTATTTACCTGGTACAGTTCCAGGTACCTTACTCCCAGATAAACAAGGCTTGAGCTGGGAGAGCTTTTTGCCGTTTCTGCAGTAGTGGGAAAATGGGATAGCAGTTTGCTTGCTGCTTGTGCTTATCCACACATTTACAAAAAAAAGATGCTGATGGAGAGGTGCGAATGGATGTAAGGTGGGCCAGGTTTACGAGTGTTTTCATAGGCTTTGGTAATTCTAGTGTTAAAGACAGATCTGAGTTGTAAGCCAAAGAAAAGGAAGATGAGATGATAGAAAAGGTAGATTTTAGAGATTGGACTGTTCAGTAGCCTGACACATCAAATATATCACCCAATATGTGAATACCTTTACTAGACCAGGGCAGGAACATAGTGGGACAACCTTCAATGCACATGGCCAGGTTTGGATTATGATAAATGGAAGAGTGTGTATGCCATCTGAACAAAGGCCAGGCGCCTATCCACCTTGCGCCATATTTCTAAAGTGTAAGTGATTAGATGACCCACTTTGAAAGCCCTAAGCTCAATACCAGAGAAGGGAAGGGTGGGCATAGAACCTAGGGATAACTCCTATTAGAAACCAAGAGCAACCATAAGGGAGGCTCAGCAGGGGGACACAGTGCAAAACCCAGTGGTATACCTGAAGATCTGGCAGTGAAACACAACTGTGACCTTTGTCTTGAATCAGCGTGGTGTGCTTAATGGTAGGTCATTTTCTTTTGTTCATTAGAAAGGTAGTTAGATGTGATCTTTCATTCCCCCTTTTATAAAAGAGTCAGACTTTGAAAGTATCCTTTTTTTGTTAATAATCATTAATTGAAAATCTCTCTTGGTGCAATTGTGCCCTTTTTTATACTAATGTTAAGTCTGTTGCTTATTTTACATTTGAAAACTGTTCATTTTTGACATAACTCATACTTGTAAGTTTATAGGATTACTATTTTCATGAGTACAGTGAAATTCTTAGTTAGTGTAACTATCTAGCCCAAAACTTGTCTTCCTGACCTCAAAAAGCTCAGAACATATTTAGTATACCAATGAAAACAGAATATTACAATTCTTAATCTCACTCCTGTCTTCCTTACCTGAAAAAGCTCAGTTCCCTTAGTTGCTAATTTATGCTTTTCAATGTATAATACAATTATAATTCCTTCCACATTATTACCCTTTTCAAAGGATTACATTATTTATTGATATGACAAGGGCTATTTTTATAAATTATTTTGCTATAATGACTTTAGTTTCAGTAGTAATCCAGAAATTGTTAAAATGTCTAATTTTGATCAATTAAAAATAATGCACATTTTTATTTTTCATTAAATTACTTTTCCTGAAACCCCAGGATAGATGGGAGGGAGAATGAAATTATTTTAGCACCAATCCTGATTGATAGATTCCTTCTTGAATTCTATGGATACTTTTATTAAAGCTTGAAAGTGAAAGATGCATGTTATCTGGTGGCTCTGAGGCTAGGGATGTGCACTGGCAATCGGAAGGTTGTTGGTTCGAATCCCGTAAATGCCAATAGGGGCTCTGTTGGGCCCTTCAGCAAGGCCCTTAACCTGCAATTGCTAAGTGCTTTGAGTAGTGAGAAAAGCGCTATATAAAGTATTATTATTATAAATTGTGATGCTCTTGTTTGAGTGTAAATTGTTTCTCATTACAGAAAATTCTAATGACAGGACACAACTGCAGTACTTCCATATTTCTGTGTGTATATTCAACAGGGTGTATATTCCACACTATGTTCTTGCTCTGGAAAACAATCTTTCCCTTGCAAAGCTTGCACTTTATGTTATGTTCATGTTCCTCCAACTTTCCTGACAAGACTGATGATGTAAATGAAAATATCCATGCTGTTAAATTGGAGCCATCTATTCTCAGTCCAGCTGGGTTTTTGATTTTAATTTCTACTTGCTGACTTTAAGTTCCATGTCACTGGTGGTGTGTGTGGGACAACAGTGCTAGATCATCTGCTTACATAGATCTTCCAGTGTTGTGGTCAGAGTGCATCTACTACCTCTGAGTATTTTGATGGTTGTCTGTTTCAGTTCTCAGTCTATAAAAAGATTAAAAAGCACCACTGACATCATACAGCTTTGTCTAAAACCAGATCTTACCTGTGGTAGAAGTTTAACATCTTATTAAAGAAATTAACATCCTCTAACAGTAATCAGGAAGCAGAAAAGCTGTTCATTGTATCTTGTAATTACTCCTTAGAAAAATGCCTTAGAGGGAGCATTCTACAAAAGCAGTCTGTTACAGCATGGTCAGAATGATCAGAGAAAGAAAGAATAAGTATTGAATTTACATACAGTGTCAGTCAATGCATACTGTACATTTTACTCTGGTTGGTTCATTGGTTTACATCCAAATGACTTATATAAAATAAAAGCCTGTTATATTCTGGTTCTTCTTATACCTTTGAGTTGAACCACCACCCTTGAAATTTCTCTGCATATAACAACTGGTTGTTTTACAGGGCATCCATCTGCTGATTTTGTAGTCATCTTTCAGTACATTTTGTTGTTCACTTGTCCTTTATCTGGTTTCCTGATATGCCTGCAAAGGTTTCTGACATTTATTAACCGTTTATGCAATTTCTTTTAGATGAAAGCTATGTTACTCTAAAATTATTTTTCCACATACCTCAGACACTGTAGCTTATAGAGCGGATTAAATTTGTGCACCAACTTTAAATTAACTGCACCATATGCTGAGATATTCTAAAGGCTCTTGTGCCAAAAGTTGTCTGTCCCTGTAAATTCTTTTGAATGCTTTCCTAAAGGCAATGATTTTAATGCAGTTATCTCTGGCCATACTGTGCCCTGTTCAAAAAACTACAAAAGGTGAAAATTTGGTCTGTGCTCCTTCTCCCTCTTCTAAATCCTGATTGTTCTTCCTGAAGCAGTTTATCTACTTCTTCACATATTTATTTTTATGATGTTCTTAACTAGAATCTTACTGACAGTGGCTGGGACTATGATACCATGCCAGTTGGTGCAATCACTAAATGCTCCTTTCTTGGATATTTTGATGATATTTCCTTTATACCAGTTCCTTGGGTACATATTCTTCTTTCCAGGTGGCTGTGAAAAGTAGGAAAGAGTATTTTGCAGCAACTTTTGGGTTTGTATTGAAAGATGCAGCATTAAGTTTGGCAGGATCCGCATCCTTTCCTTTCTTTAGTGATTTCACAGATTCTGTGATCAATTCTTTTCCCGGAGGTGCTGGGCCGATGTCAACATCTTTCCTGAAGTTTTTGCATTTTCAACATTTATCCTTAAATAGCTACTGTAGACTTTGATCTCCTTTTTCCACCAATAACTCTGGTAACCTTATAAAAGTTGCTCAATTCCGGTTACAGTACTTACTGCATCCTCTGCTCATACAGCAATAGTGTTCATGATGGTTTGCTTATTTGATCTCCACAAGCTTTTCACACCTCAGTGTGTTTCACTGGATATCTGCTGCAGTTTTTTCTCTCAGCATTTCTGAGTTAGTGGTTTAATTTTCTTCTTTATTTTCCATTGATGTTCATGACCTCTCCCAGCCTCGCTGCCAGAAAATCTTGTGCCCCTGACAATTACAGCTGAGCACTTGGGCCCCCTGGCTCCGTATTACGATAATTTTGCCTCCCCAAGTTGATCGAGTGACGTGCCTATGCTACATTCAAGCTTAACATCAATCACATTGAAATTGTAATTAAATTTATATAATATCATATCACATGTCATGTCTCATAATGCGTGGAAGGTCTGGTAGCTCTGAATTAAAATTACTAACAGAGTCAATGTATCTTTTTGCAACATTTTTATTTCTGTATGATGATCATGATATGATATCAACGATCACCGTGCCCACCTTTGGACCTTAACATTTGCGTCATACATGTTCTTGACGTGAATCACCTCATTTTTCAAATGATGTGACAGATCCTTTGAGTATTTTGCATCTAAATTTGCACTAGAGGCTGAGATCCCCTCCGTGCTAATGCTCCTAAAGTTTAAAATTGTACAAAAAAGGCGACATATGTTGTTTAGGCTTTCAAAACACCCGGAAAATTCTGAAATTAAGATATCCAACATAATGTGAAACATGCCTCTTCTGAATTTTACTTCTGGATCTTGGGATTCCTGATCATCTGCTTCTGTGTCAGATCCGTCAGAATCGTCTTGGTCTTTTGCGATGTCGACCTCATTTGAACACTGCAGGGATTTCCATTTTATTTGCTGCAGCTTTAGCCTCGTGCAAGAGAGCCTCCCACTGCTCGGGGCCCCTAACAGGTGTCATGGTTGCCTCCCCCTGGTGCCGGCTCTGCCTCTCCATATCATCTCTGTGATCCATTTCTTATTCTTCTTCGTTCCCGTTTTGTTGCCAATATTTTTCTTTGTACTCATAATGAGCATTGATGATATTTGTTCCCATTCTTTGTTAATATCCTCTTGTGCCTCATCATTGTTCAAATTCTGTAGTGTCTGATTCTGTTTTCAGTGGTATCATTCTTTACGTTACTGACCCTGAGTTTTTCTACCTCATTTGAGTCCTCTGTCATGCTGTTCGCAATTAAGGTTTGGAGCAGGTTGACACCAGGTGATGATCTCTCCATACAATAAGTCCCTCTTTCCACTTTCCCCACGTGCCATTAATGAGAAGGAATTCAGTCTGATCTCTGTCCGCCCCTTTGGGTGAATACCATGTCAGTTTGTGGATGTCACATGCACAAGCAGAATACTTGTTAATGCTGCAAAACTCAAGCACTTACTCTACATTGTCATTCATAAGTCCACAGCCATATTTTCCTATGGTTCTTTCATAGTCAGTGTTGTCCTTTCTGATCTTTGCATTAAAATCTCTATTAACAGTGATGACACAGAGTCTTTTTTATTTTATTTCTCCGTTTGTAGAATGTAATTAGTTTGTGCATAGCTCTAGATCAACGATACATTTGCATGTCTACCAGTAGTCTGATGATTATAAGGCTGCTGTTAACTGGATCCCATTCCAACACTTTTCCACCCCCTTTTTAAGTATGATCGCCAGTCCCTTTTGGTGTTAATCATCACCTATCAGAGTAAAACACAGTCTCACTTGATGTTGTTTTCAATATTCCTGACAATTATGTATTGTAATTAAGAGCATTGTCACATTCTCTCTAGTGTAGCTTTGGAGATAACATTAGTAGTCCAATACATGCTTTTCATCAATATAAAAGCTGTGCATTATCCTTGGCAAAGAAAATGGAGCTAAATGAGAACAAATAAAACGAGACATCTATGTTACATTCTAGGTCTTTGTCACAATAACAGTGTCTTGCTATTCTGAATTCTGAAAGATACTTTCACATTTATTTTATTACATTTTTCTGATAAAGTCAAGAAATTTTGGTAATAAACAGCCCAGTTCTACTAAATAAAGCAGTAAAATACAATAACTTGTAAGAAGCCATAAAATTCTTCATGGCTGCAATGCTAAAGAAAATGAATGTTGAACATGTTTATTATAATAGCAAATAATGTACCAGCAAGATGAAAATAGGTGCAGAAGATGGAGATTTCATGCTGTATATTTAAATCAAGATAGGATTACTTTAACATGGCATGTAAGTCTACTGCATCTGGGAAAAAAAAGATGTGAAAACAGTGCCACTCTATGGTACCTTCTGGAAAAGCAGCAACCTTTAGTAAATTCATCCACCTGGGTAGAAAGGCAGTAACAGGGATAAGATAAACACATAAAATAAAAATACACTAACCTCACTACTAATAGTGAAAAAAGTTTCATGTCATAATATTATAATTTTATAAATTGTACTGAGCATTGATGAACCTTTAGGGCCATTAAAGTGGGTATTTTATTGCATCAGTGAATTGGACATCAGTCAAAAATATTTAAAGGGTTAGGCATTTCAGAGGTTATGTGGTAAGATGATGGGCCCAAGTAGAAACATAACTGGGTTATATGCTATATGCAATGGATGGAACTTTATTAATAATAACTAATGATTAGTGTAGAGTTGGTAGGGCAGAGAAAATAAAAGAACGCTTGGAACCTTATTGTCTAAACACTGAAGGAAGCAGCATGAGAATCAGCGTACAGCTACTGCCTCTTTCAATATTAGTCTGAGTCAGGGATGGAATAGTGGGTCATGCATCACTGAGTTGACATCAACAGAAAACATTGAGGCAGGTTTAAATGCAAAACCCACAATGCATGACATGAGTGACCAATCAGTAGGTGAGTTTACAGCAAGCTGGTGATCAATGTAGAAAGCCCAGGTGGGGCTGGGCAGTCATTTGGCCTTGAGACCCCTAGAGGTTTCTTTTCTTCAGTTTTCAGGCCAGTTAGAGTTTTTCATTTTCCTCTCCTCTCTGACGATACTTAGCATCCATGTGTCATTCCACACAATTTGTCTTTTTTTTTACTTTTGTGATTGTAATTTTTCTTTTTCTTTATTGCAACGCACTTTGAGCTACACTCTTTGTATGAAAATGTACTGGTAAAATAAATGTCATTGTTGAAACAAACGAATAGACACCTGGGGCCTCATGCATAACGCTGTGCGTAGAATTTACACTAAAACATGGCGTACGGACAAAAGCAGAAATGTGCGTACGCACAAAAGAATTCAGATGCATAAATCTGTACGAACGCCAACTTCCACGTTCTTCCACTACATAAATCCCAGTCAGCGTGAAAAGTAACGCACATGCACGCGCCTGCTGCCCCACCCCAACCTCCCAGAATTACGCCTCTTTGAATATACAAATCAATATAAATAGCCCTTAAGCTCAGCGTTCTGTGAAAAGGCAATGGCAAAAGCATAGGGGAAAATAGAAGAATTTCAGCGAATACCAAGTGGAGGCAAGGAAAAACTATTTGTTGATTTAAACAGTGGTATAAACAACAAAAGGAAGTTGATTGAGTGACATAGAGTGTCGGAGAAACTCGAAAGCTCAAGTTCACAAAGTCGCACAGTGCCCGAAATAAAAAAGAAGTTGTCAGATATCAAAGTCGCCGTGGAAAGTCGTAGCCCATCGCCTGAGTGTCATATGAAAGCTTATTAGGGTACAGAGAAAAGAAAAAAGAATAGGCACAAAGTGGGAAAAAAGCTTGAAATGTCAACTTTAATCTTGAAATTTCTACTTTAATCACGTAGTTTATATTGTCATTAAAGCAGAACATCACAAACTTCATCTTAAAATCATTTCATTTACTACATTTACTAAGCCATCTGTAAGCTTAGAATGGCGATTCATCAAAACTTTTAAGGATCATTGAAATATCTTTGTAGTACATGTTTAATTATTCTATCCATCTGTCCTTCCAGTGTCGCGCCAGCCCCAGCAAGAATACAGCGCGAGGCAGAACTAGCTAGTGCTGTGACACCGTGTCCTCACATGTTTAATTATTAACAATATAGATTATTTAAATGATGTTAACATTTTATCTGTATAATGTAATAAACATATTTTGCTTCATTTCATCTTAAAAAGGATATCGTCATCATATGTAAATATGTGCTTTATAAAGTGGCTCAGGTTGTGCAATATTATAACTGTATCACGAGTTTACAGTGAGGCAATTGTACCAATAAGTACAAACAGTTCTACAAGGAGCACTTGATGGACTGATTGAGTGCGTTTATAGTTCTTGGGATGAAACTGTTTTTGAACAGCAGTGTCCCTACAGGAAAGGCTCTGAAGTGTTTGCTGTATGGGAGCAGTTCAATAGACAGTGCACATGGCTAAGGCAGCGTGTGATTGATGCTGTATACCAATAATTCTCTTTTCGATCAGCTGCTGTACAGCTGTGATTCCACACTCAGATGCAGTGGGATAAATACTATTAAAGCAGCTATGGTATTTGGAAAAGTTTGGCCATTCCGTGGACCATTATATTGTTACAGGTTAATTACGATCAGATGCCTTAAAGTAAAAAACAATATGCGGTTAATTTCAGTGTATTTGATAAAGCCACGTCAGGGATGTGGATCTAAAAAAGAAAGGGAAACCACACTTGAACAAAAGCACTGCTTTAATGCTGGGTGCCGCCAGTTTGCAAAACCGAGCAGAGAACTTGCGTATGCCAAGCATTTAGCTGGCGTGAAAATGTGTGTGGCTTTACGCCAAGTTTAGGTTTTATACATCGCGATTTGAGCGTGGAAACGGGAGTACGCAACATTTTTGTGCGGACGCACCGTTTATACATGAGGCCCTTGGAGATGTGAATGTGTGCTTTGAGATGCCCTGGCAGTTAGAATAACTGCCTTGACACACTGTTAATTTTTGTGGGTGTTTTTTCCTGCTCCAATTCTGAAATGGATGCCTTCTACAGTTGGCTATCCCATATAATCTACAGTTTGTATGACATTTACCTTTCAAGAATCATGTTTAGTTTAATATCAATTCATCTTTCTGGATCATTAACAAATGAATTACTTCTAAAATTGAGAAATTTAGAAGTACTTTTTGGCATGAATTAAGCTCTTTATGTCCATTTTCCAATGCATGCTAGAATCAGGAGAAGCCAAGCTAACTTTATTTAATATATATCCAGTATTTCGTTTCACAAAGTTTCTTTGAAACATGAAATACGTTGAGAAATGTGGAGGTCACTAAGTCTTGCACTGTGTTAACCTACACAGTAGAGATTGTCCATCATGCGGCTCAGGCATTTTACCCTCTCATGCACAAAAACAGAAAAAATAATATAAAAGTAATATAAGAAAAGTGCACAATGAAACACACTTCTACTATACTGATTGTTACATTAGGCTGTGTGCTGGTGACTGCCCCAAAACATATCACACAAAGGACATGTAATAAATTTACATCAGCACAGCAGTGGACACAAGTCATAACTTTCCTACTGTATTTATGTTGATGTCTTGGTATTTACATGTTTCTCTTACATGTAATAAAATTTTTCTTGAAGTAAAAAAATAAGTTTTTTCATAAATTTTCTAGATTTAAACATAACGTTAAGGAGGTTAAGTTAACTTTGTTGTTCTCATGTTACTCTCAAGCTGCTTGCCTCCCAGCCTAAAGAATCTGAAACTTTATATGTTCTTTTTTTCTGTTTTTTTAATACTTTTAGCTAACAAAGAAAAGTTTTTCTGGCTTAGTTAAGTTTCGTCGACAAGCTGCTTTATTGTTAAAAGAGTCAACTGAACATTCTACTTAAAAGTTCCTTCTTGTTTACATTGTTCTGAAAAAGGATGCTGGAAATATATTCTCTTTCCAACTATTTTTATAGTAATTCTTTTTCAAAACAGATTAAAACAATATAAAAGCCATTACATAAGGTAATTATATGAATTATTCTTTTACAGGCACTTGATTATTTAGCCACATTGCTGGACAACCATTGTTAAGGACAGGTGATGGTTGTTATGGGCGTGTCCTGTAACACAATACACATAAATGATCTTCCAGGGAAAGTTTTCCTCATCAGAGCTGCAGAAAAAAAATCCAAAACCAATTCTGTCGCTTGTTAAAAACCTTCATGGGTCATTTGTTTGTGTATTGACCTTTGCTTACATCCTGACTTTGTTTCTTGCTCTATGTCTTGGCATTGATGCTCAGTTTTCTTTGATCTCCCGGTTTTGACCTTTTTTTGATTTCACATCATTCTCCTGGGGCCTCATGTATAAATGGTGCGTACGCATAAAAATGTTGCGTACTCCCGTTTCCACACTCAAATTGCAATTTATAAAACCTAAACTTGCCGTAGAGCCACGCACATTTTCATGCCAGCTAAATGCTTGGTGTACGCAAGTACTCCGCTCAGTTTTGCAAACTGGCGGCAGTGCTTTTGTTCCAGTGTGATTTCCCTTTCATTTTTAGATCCACATCCCTGACACGGCTTTATCAAATACACTGAAATTAACCGCATATTATTTATTAGTTTATGGCATCTGATTGTAATTAACATGTAACAATATAATGGTCCACGGAATGGCCAAACTATTCCAAATACCGTAGCTGCTTTAGTGTTGTTCCTCATAGTATTTATCCCACTGTATCTGAGTGTGGAATCACAGCTCTACAGCAGCTGATCAGAAAGAGAATTATCAGTATACAGCATCAAGTACATGCTGCCTCAGCCATGTGCACGGTCTATTAAACTGCTCTCAAACAGCAAATGCTTCAGAGCCTTTCCTGTACAGACCTCGTGGTTCAGAAACAGTTTCATCCCTAGCAAAGAGCTGGCACCACATTCAGGGATTGTTTCTGCCTTGCGCTGTATTCTTGCTGGGGCTGGTGTGAAACTGTAAGGATAGATGGACAGAATAATTAAACATGTACTACTAAGATGTTTCAATGTTCCTTAAAGGTTCTGAAGAATCGGCATTGTAAGCTTACAGATGGCTTAACATCTATTACAGAGCTGATTGTGTGGCGATTGGTAACTTGGAGAAAGGAAAGTAAGGGCAGGGATTTGAAGTTAGGACGAAAGAGACAGTACTGCTGCAATAAATTATTTCATTGAAGTTCGCGCATGGTGCAGCAAGCA
Source organism: Erpetoichthys calabaricus (assembly GCF_900747795.2). NCBI lineage: Eukaryota > Metazoa > Chordata > Cladistia > Polypteriformes > Polypteridae > Erpetoichthys > Erpetoichthys calabaricus. The sequence continues at coordinate 188,582,068 of NC_041398.2, forward strand.
TCTTGTGGGAGGCAGGAACAATATTTGGACAGGGCGCCAGCTCATCACTATCACTGCGCCACCGTGTTCCCATGTTTAAAAACATGCTTTAACTCCTATCATCATGAAAATGATATCAAGTATACATCTCAGTATTTTAATTATTGAGAGAGCTGGAATATCATGAATGTAATGGATTCTGTGTCCTGTCAAAGGAAGAGAAAGCCCATTTAAGAAGCACGTAGTGATTCATACATATAGAGCACATAGAATAACACATACAGTACAAAACAAAGCATTTAACATGCTACTTTAGTTGTGATGGTATTTGAGAAACTAGCAAATTAAACAATTTAAAGATGAAGTTTATGATGTTCTAATGACAAAATAAACTACGTGATTAAAATGGAAATTTCGAGATTAAAGTTGACATTTTGAGCTTTTTTCTCACTGTGTCCCTATTTTTTTTTTTCTTTTCTCTGTTCCCTAATAAGCTTTCATATGACACTCAGACGGTGGGCTATGACTCGCCTTTTCATGGTGACTTTGATATCTGACAACTTCTTTTTTATTTCGGGCACTCTGCAACTTTGTGAACTTGAGCTTTTGAGTTTCTCCGACACTCTATGTCACTCGATCAACTTCCTTTTGTTGTTTATACCACTGTTTAAACCAACAAATAGTAAGTTTTTCCTTACCTCCACTTGGCATTTGCTGAAATTCTTCTATTTTCCCCCAATGCTTTTGCCATTGCCTTTTCACAGAACACTGAGCTTAAGGGCTGTTTATATTGATTTGTATATTCAAAGAGGTGTAATTCTGGGAGGAGTTGGGGAGTGGCGGCAGGTGCGTGCACGTGCGTTACTTTTCACACTGACCTGGATTTATGTAGCGGAAGAACATGGAAGTTGGCGAACGCACAGATTTATCACTGCGTTATGCATGAGGTCCCTGGTCACTCCAAATTTTGTCTACCCAGCAGATATAACAGGTAATTTGTAATATAAGAGCATAACTCCAAACATCACACAATTTCCTTTCCTCAACCCTCACACATCAAATTATACCAAGAAATAAGTAAATGTTGATAATCTGCCTCCTATGTATTTAACCTAAAGTAAAATGAGGACAAGGCCACACCACAGTAAATTGGATATAATATACCCCAACACCCATAATAACAGCAAAGAGGCACAAAACACTCATTTTTTTCTTGATATTGAGATAAGACTTGAAAAATAAAATTTAAAAAAAACATCCTTAGGTTAAATGAAGCTTGGTGGCCGTAGTGTCCATAACAAAACCTTACATGTGGTAATATATTAGTCATTGGTTAGTTTTGTTTGAAAATAAGCTGAGGACTTAATAAAAAAGGTAATTAAGTATAGAGGGTATAAAAGATAAGACCAAATTTGATGTACACAAAAAGATTTATTATGGAGTGGAATTGGATAAACCTCTGGCACTATCAGAACTTCTAGATGCTACAAACTCACTTCAGAGTGGGAAAGCAGCAGGCCTTGATGGCTACCCTGCAGAATTTTTAAAAAAAGTTCTCAATTAAGTTAGGTACTCTCATATTAGCAACATTTATAGAAGCTAGAGACAATAAAATACTACCTCAGACTTTTTGCTAAGCATTAATTACTGTCTTTCCTAAGCAAAATAAAGACTTATAACAATGTGCACCATACAGACTAATCTCATTTCTAAATAATGATGTTAAAATACTCTCCAAAGCCCTAGCTAGAAGGATTGAGAAACTGCTTCCTTTGGTAATATCACAAGGCCAAACTGGATTTATTAAAGGCAGACACTTAGCTTCCAATCTTCGATGCCTGTTTAATATAATATATTCACTGACAAAGTCTAATACCCAGGAGATATTATTATTGTTGGATGCAGAAAAAAGCATTTGATATGGTTGAATGGAACTACCTTTTCACTACATTGAAGAAATTTGGGTTTGGCCCAAACATTTGTGCATAGATCAAACTACTGTGTATTAGTACAGAAGCTTCAGTTTGTATTAGCAACATTATTTCAGACAGCTTCAAACTAGAACATGATACTAGACAAGGATGACCCTTGTCACTGCTGCTTTTTGCAGTCGTCATTGAGCCACTGGCGGTTCACTGTCGAAATGCTTATGAGATAAAGGGGATTATCAGAGAAGGACTTGAATAGAAAAGTTCACTATATGCAAATTATATGGTACTGTATATATCAGACCCACAAAATACTGTGCCTGTAGGCCTAACAGCAATAACAGAATTTCAAAAGATTTCTGGTGTCAGAATCAATTTGAATAAAAGTGTGCTCTTCCCAGTGAACTCTCAAGTACACAATATTAGATTGGACACCTACCTTTTTATCATTGCAGATCAGTTTAAATACCTAGGGGTAAACATCACAAGTGAACATAAAGATCTTTATCATGGTCTACCCTCCATCTCACTTTAGCTGGAAGAATTAAAACTGTCAAGATGAATATCCTTCCTAAGCTTCTTTTTCTATTTCAAAACATTTCAATACTTCAATAAATCATTTTTTTTAAGAAATTAGATTCAAACATAACCTAATTTATTTGGAATTTAAAACATCCACTTATCCAAAGGGTGACCCTACAAAGTCAGAAGGTGGCATGGCCTACAATAACTTTCAATTTTATTACTGGGCAGCAAATATAAAAGCTGTAAAAACTTGGACATTGACACAGATAGTTGAATAGATACAGGCTTGGTCCATAATAGAACTGAATTCTGCAGTAATTCTTTATATTCTTTACTTTGTACCCCAATAAATACAAGTTATCACCAATACAGTGGAACCTCGGTTCACGAATGTCTTGGTACACGTACAAATCGGTTTACAACCAAAAAGTTTGCCAAACTTTTGCCTCGGTTCACAACCACACACTTGGTATACGAACAAGCTAGTTTCCCTTTCGGTTTGTGTGCGCCGATGATTTCCGCATGTGTTGCATTGTTCTCGGTAAGACGTGTGTGCTTGCACGTGCGTGCATGCTTTCGCTGTGAACTCTTTGTGCTCTATTTCATTTCCCTTCCGGTTCATACGTGCCAATTACTGTATTTAAGCACGTGTTCAACCTCTCCCTGTTCATTGTTCTCTGTCAGACGTGCGTGCTTTTCCTGTGAACTCTTTGTGCTCTACAGTATTTCGTGTGCTTTTGCAGTTAACCATGGCTTCTAAGCAAGTGAAGAGTGGTAAGAAGAAAGTTTTGCAGAAAATTGAAATCGAAGTAAAGAAAGAAATTATTGAAAAGTATGAGCATGGCGTTCGTGTTACTGATCTTGCCGCCGAGTACAAGAAGTCAAAATCTACGATTTCGACTATTCTAAAGCAGAAACAATCTATTAAGCAGCTGATGTTGCAAAAGGAGTTACAGCGTTAACCAGGCAGATGCCTCAAGTGCTGGAAGAGGTGGAAAAACTGTTGCTAGTGTGGCTGAACAAGAAGCAACTTGCAGGGGACAGCATAAGCGAGGCGATGTTATGCGAGAAAGCCAGGAAGATTCATGGCGATTTGCAGCAAAAGTATCCTTCTACGAGTGGCGAAAGTGAGGAATTTAAAGCCAGTAGAGGATGGTTTGAAAGTTTCGCAAGAGAAGTGGCATTCATAATGTGGTAAGGTATGGAGAGGCTGCTAGTTCCAACACTGAAGCTGCAAAAGAATTTGTGAAAAATTTCACAAAATTAGTGGAGGACGAAGGCTACATCCCGCAACAAGTCTTCAACTGCAACGAGACCGGATTGTTCTCCACCCAGTTCCTCCTCACTTCATGCCAGAACTCGACTCATGCAAGGGTAGTTTTCTTGGTGGTTTATGGTTAGTTTTTGTATTACGGATTTTTCAAATGTTCATTTTTCAGTTCGTAGCATGAATTGTTGCAATGTTACTTTTCTCTTTTTTCAAATGTTAATTTTTTTCCCTGTGCTTAAAAAAGTTTACACAGCGATCGGGTTGTCATGCTATTAGCATGAACTCCTGCAATGTTACTTACTTGGTTGCTTATGGTTGGCTTTTAAATAAAGTTCGGATTTGTTCAAATGTTCCTTTTTTTTCCCTATGCTTAAAACTCAAAAAAGTTTACAGCAATTTCGTCATAAGGCTACCATATAGCGCAAATTCTTGCAGTGTTAGTTTTCTCTGTTGTTCAAGGTTTTCTCAGTGTTATTCATTGTTTTTACATTTAGTTTACTATTACGCTGTGCATTCTATGGTTTAATTAACTATATTTGTGCTTAAAAACTTAAAAAATATATATTTACATACAGTTCATATGGTCTGGAATGGATTAATAGTATTTACATACAATCCTATGGGGGAAATTGCTTCGGTTCACGACCAAATCGGTTTACGACCAGAGTTTTGGAACGAATTATGGTCGTGAACAGAGGTTCCACTGTATACTAACAACCCAATTATTCTTCACTCTCTCAGAATACGGAACCAATGTAGGAGGTATTTTAAGATAGAGAAGCGTTTATCTGTGGCACCTCTGCAAGATAACCACCTTTTTCCACCCTCTCAAATGTACACAGTTTTTGATGTCTGGAAAACATTTAGGATTAAATCACTTAAAGATCTGTACATAGACAATGTCTTCGCATTCTATGAACAATTACACTCCAAATGTAACTTTCCAGCAATACATTTCTTTCACTACCTCCAAATTAGAAACTTTGTTAAAAAAAACCTGCCCAATTTTCCTCACCTCCCACCAACCTCTATTCCGGAAAAATATTGATTAGTCTTGAGGAGTCGTAAAGCATTTCTGCAATATATAAAAACCTTTTAAAGTCCATCCCTTTCAAAGATCCCAGAGTACAGTAGGAAAAGGATCTCTTACTCAACATTTCAGAAAAAGAGTGGAAGGTAGCCATGCACAGAATTCACTCAAGCTCCATATGCACAAAGCATACAATTCAATTTAAAATTATATATCGAACACATCTGTCTCATTTAAAATTGTCCAAAATGTTTCCAGGACAAGATTCAACCTGAAAACGTTGCAATCAAGTTCTAGCCTCATTGGGCCATATGTTTTGGGGTGCACCAAATTAACATCATTTTGGACCAAAATCTTTAAATGCCTCTCAAAAAGCCTTGGAGTTAAAAATTCCTCCTAATCCACTAACAGCTGTGTTTGGTGTACTTCCAGATGGGCTTAAAGTGGAGAAGGACAAACAGACTGTAACTGCCTTTACTTCACTATTGGCATGTGGACTTATCTTGCTCAACTGGAAGAATCCTTATTCACCTCTTTTAAGTCAGTGGATAACTAATGTTATATATTATCTGAAATTGGAAAAAAATCTAATTCTCACTTAAAGGATCTGTACAAAACTTCTTCAAAACATGACAGGATCTAATCATTAACATTTTAGAATAAGCATTTAAATTGAGGAAGCGGATTCCTTTCCCTTTTTTATTCTATTTATTTTTATTTATTTACATACCTATTTATTTATTTATTTTTCCTACTATTATACTTTTATTCTGTTGACCTAGCTCTCTTTCTCTTTGATTAGTTTTGAACCATTTTTGTAAAACTTGACTTGCTTGTATGAAATGTTGTTTGATTTTAATAAATTCAATAAAATTAATTAAAATATTATGAACAATATTAAATGTCTGGAGCAATCCATTGTGCATACTGACAAATTTATTTATAACTTTCAAACAAACTGAAATTGCCCAAGCTGGTAGTTAGAATTTCTAAAACATAGTTTAATGTTTATTAAAATGGTGTTCCAACAAAAGAGAAGGGAGGTAGAGTCTGGCATGGTACTTTACACAAACCACTGTCATCAGTAGGGTTGGTGTCACCCAGTGTGGTAACCAAAGTGGGATTAAGATCCTCACAAACCCCTGATTGACTTGATGAACAGACGTCTTTAACAGAGACTTGATCATATTTTAAACAATGCAGTGTGCCAACACCTGGCCATTTAATGCAGCATGGTAAATCCTACTATTAATGGTGTGCACACACTCAATTGTTTCCTTGAGGTTGATCCCCACTGGTGATGTCAGACTGCAGACACTCAATCATATCATCGAGTGGGAGGGAGGGAGGTAGTTGCTGATTTCAGGCTCATTTTGTAGACAGTCATTTGGGTGTCTACCTCACTGATGATGTCACCCTGTGCAACAATACATATATTAGATGGAAAGATGACAGCTTGAAAGTGGAACTTAAAATATTTTACGAGAGAACATGGAGCTGCAGACAGAAGAATAATGGTCAGGGAGTTATATGACAAATGTTACATAGGGTAAGTTGTGGAATAATCAGAAGTTATCAAATGCATCCTACAATGTGTTAATGCCATATTTGGACCTGATAGAGAAACAAAATTAGTTTCACTCCTGTCAAGAGTGTAGATTCTGAATAAAGGCATTTGCCTGTGCCAATTTTGTATTTAGCCATGTTTCTCAATTGTTACAACGTAAAATACAACTGGAGCTTAATAAAGTTTAGCATAGTTTAAAGAGAACAGTCAGGTTTTACTATCTTTTAACAGTGAAAAATGCTCTTTTATATATCTTTATATCTTTTATATGGGCACTTTGAAACTTTGCAGTGTGAAGTGATACATCCATTTCATAGAAATTGCTAAAAAAGAGATGATCAATTACATCACAGGTCTAGTATTGAGCTGATAGCAAAACTGAAATCAAAAAATCAACATCTTCTTAATCAATATATCAGAAAAGGAGTGGAAGGTAGCAAAGCAGAGAATTCACTCGAGTTCTATATGCGCAAAGCATAGAATTATTCAACTAAAAATTATATATCGAGCTCATCTGTCTCGCTTAAAACTGTCCAAAATGTTTCCAGGCCAGGATCCAACCTGCGAGCGCTGCAACCAAGCTCCTGCCTCACTGGGTCACATGTTCTGGGCCTGCACCAAACTAACATCATTTTGGACAAAAATTTTTAAGTGCCTCTCAGACAGCCTTAGTATCACAATCCCTCCTAACCCACTAACAGCTGTGTTTGGTGTCCTTCCAGATGGACTGGAATTGGAGAAGGACAAGCAAACGGTGATTGCATTCACTACACTCTTGGCACGCAGACTTATTTTGTTAAATTGGAAGAATCCTAATTCTCCTCTTATAAGTCAGTGGGAAACCGATGTTTTATATTATTTGAAATTGGAAAAAATCAAATTTTCAGTTAGAGGATCTGTACAAAATTTTTTCAAAACATGGCAGGATTTAATCAATATTATTTTAGAATAAGAGAAATAACTATTATTGCATTTAACTCCCTTCTCCATCTCTTATTTATATAGATATTTACTTCTCCCCTTCTTTTGTCTAATGTTGCCTTATTAAAAAGCTTAAAGAAATTTTCCTTTAGCTAAGCTCTCCTTCTCAGGGGTGGGGTTTGATTTGTTTTCAAATTTGTTGGGTTATAAATTGATCTGTTTGTATGGAATGATTACAATGAAAATTAATAAAATAAAAATATTTAAAAAAAAAAAAAAAATCAACATGGTGACTAGGCACAGACAACCCCTTCCTAAAGGTCAGCTTGATTCTTAAGACTTGATTTCTCCCACTGTGATGGTCTAGGTTGGTTCGACTCTACTGTGTCTCTTCCTGGAGCCTCTTCAACCCAAAACCATCAATAGTCATAGACTGAGATGAGCTGGGCAAATGAGGACACATACATGCAGCAAGGGGTTGGTACAAAAATTGTCAGTACTTTAATTAAAATTAATTCAGAATAAAGGTGATGAGTGTAACAGAACAAGACGGGAGCATTTGAAAGAAGAAGAAGTATCCAGAATAATGTGAAAATAGTGCAGTGATTCAAACTAATAAATAAATAATCCATAAAACAAGTGCTGAAGTTAAGGTTAAAAAGTCCATTAAAAAAACTATAAATAATCCACAGAATCGAGGTTAAAATTACAGGCAGGTGGCTGCCCACTCCATGATGTGATTGAGGCATCTGACTGATCCAATCAGCCAAGCACCACAATCAACCCCAGAATGATGCCGTCTTATGCACACCCACACCTGGGGGGTATTTTTCATACGTGGATTACTCGTTTAGCCAGATGTGATTGTTGACGATTTGGCATGATCCTGGATCTGTCGGTTTTTCGAAAAACTCTTGCTGGATGTGTTGTCATAGCAACACATCCAAATCCTCAAACCTGCTCGGAGTAGGATTGTTCGATGTAAACAAGGATTAGCTCACACACTTAATCGGTGTCCGTGCGTGGAATTCATTCAGTCATGACTTTGCCGTTCATGAATGAGCGACCGATTGATATCGGTACGCAAATCATAAAAAGAGAATTTCATATAGAGAGGGTTTTGCGCGATCAGCAAGATCCTTTATTGCTCCCGGAGGAAATTCTTTTTGAAAGATACCGCTATAGCCGAGGGGGAATATTGTACCTCAAAAATTTATTAGGACCTTATATTCGAAGTCAATCTAGGCGAAGTCGGGCTCTCACAACCACACAGACAGTATGCATTGCTTTGATGTTTTTTGCAAGCGGCACTTTTTTTATATACTGTAGGTAATGCAGAAAATGTATCTAAAAGTGCAGTTTGCCAGGCAATTCGTAAAGTCTGTTTGGCTCTGAAATATTTCCTTCAGGTTTTCATAGTGTTTCCTGGACACCTGTGTGTGCAGACAATAAAAGAGGCGTTTCATGCCATTGCAGGTAGGTAATACACAGGCAAAAACACCCACAGTTCCATAAAGAATCTCACAATCAGCCTAACATTCTCATTACCCAGGATTTCCAAATGTGATTGGGGCACATGGGACTGATTAGAGTGGAGTTTGATTTGGAAAATGTACCTCTCCTCCTTATGAATAATCAGACACAGTGTCTTCAAATATTTGACCTTTGTCAATATCTCGTTGGTCAGACACAAGTTCTAGGGATATGACATTTCCTGCAACTGACCCAACAAAAAAAAAGGGATATATGGAACATACCTATGGCACACATTGAGGACAAATATATGCAATGACCATCCTTTACCTGAAATGAAGTGACCACTGTATCCTGCCACTGGTTCTGAGGAGGAGCTTCCCCCTGGAATGCCCTCAGAAACAGGGCGATGGGCATTTTGCTGGAGAGCCAACTCTTCTGCACGGGTTAGGTCTGGACCGCATGGACCTTCATCTGTTTTTTGCTTGTCTGCCTTCTTATTAGCTTTAAAATTAATGTTCTTTACATTATATATGATTCTTTATGTCAACAATTCTTTAAATAGTTATATACCAATTTTTACTAGTTTGAAGTATATTCTTGTACTTCACTTTAACCTGTTCCCGTGTTCTCCTTGTGCTCACGTTTGATCTGGAATTATGACATATTAAATAATAATTAATCTGACACATAGGAAATGAAACGCTGCATTCAGTAAGTACAATGTACACGCGTTTAATTTGTCGGTCACTTTTTGCCACCCGTCTTTTCTGGTTTGGGCTGCTTTTGCAGTGTTACCCCTTGTGCATATTAAATCTTGAAATCCTTTGAGTAACTAACTAACTAACTATTTAACTAACTAACTAACTAACTAACTAACTAACTAACTAACTAACTAACTAACTAACACCCACCCACACACACACACAGCTTATGTGAAAAAAAATGCGCCCGTTCTTTCGTCATTTTGTTACAGCCTATCAAAGACTTGCTGATCATGTTTTCTAGACTCAATATATATGGGCTTTTCACTCAGCGCGGGCGCGCGCATTCATCTTGGATGATTAGATCCAGCTAGACTAATATACTACGCAGCTGTGTTTGAAAAACCGACTTATCCTGGATGAGTTTCACAGGCATTAACTCATCCAAGATCAGGCATCTCGGATGATTTAAGCGACGTACGGAAAATACCCCCCTGGTCTGAGCCTGCACGCTCTTGGGACACAATTATTTATTTAAAACCTGCACTGCTCCACGAACCTCTTATCACACCCACTTCTACTTCTTCTACTAATGTTTCTGAATTATGGGGTTAACACTAGAATCCCCTGAAGCTTACGATTTTTTCATTGTCCCTGACCTTCTTAAATATTCCTGACATACACCAAGAAACTCATAGCTCCTTATCACTGTGCCAATAGCCCACTTTTGTTTTGCAAATGTGTCGAATAGCAGAACAAAGCCTGCTACACTCCCCACCCCCCATTCAGTCAGATGAAGGTATCGCACTGCTGCAATCCTCACAGTTCAAGTCTGTGTTGAAGTGTTTATCTTGTGATGTGTTTGTAAGGAAGTATATAGGTAATGAAATATCGTGATTTGAAATACACATGTTTCATGTGTGTCCTGTGTCTACAACAATCTGTTTAAATACAAAATGACAAAGGAAATGTGAGGCAAGAAATGCTGAACACACAACTAAAACAGAAAAATGCTTTCATGTTATAGCAATAATGACGTGAAGTGTAGGATGTGTGAAGACTGACGCCAAATAACCAAAGAAACACTTTCACAAAATGTGTATCAAAACAAATATTCTTTCATTTAGGAATAAAATAGAAGAAAAAGAAATTGCTCAACTTACATGTTGCTGGAGCCCAACTATCAGGCGGTACAAAATAAAAGATGTTCAAATATGCGTGTGTTTGCACATTTCATTTTCAACCAGTTGTCACAGCACAGTGGTAACGCAGTTCCATTATGGATTTGCGCAGATGGCGCAGTAGATAAACTACCATTTACCAATTTCAAAGTAATAGGCTTGAATCCTGTGTCGTCTCTGTTTTTATTGCTTTGAGTAATGGGTTGCTGTTATTATTGTATAATAAATACATACATTTGATGTGAGTCTGTGTAAATTTATGGTACTTGTTAAAGATGTTACTTTTCCTTGCACACAGACATTCACATCAACATATCATTTGAAAGATGTTTTTTTTTCAGTTTAATTTTTGGATTCTTTAATATAAAAAAAAAATCATTCAAATGACATGTTGATGTGAATGTCAGTGTGCGAGGAAAAGTAATATCTTTTACATGTACGATAAATTTACAAGGACTCAAATCAAATGCATGTTTTTATTATGTAATAGTAACAATAATAATAGCTCACTACTCACTATGATGCAGCAGTCCTTACCTCTTCACTAGCCAAGCAGACTTGTTTACTTCGTATCGACTGACAGGCTGAGCTTCAGTTTTTACACATTGCCAGTAACATGTAAATTGAACAATTTGTTTTCTTTGGTTATATTCTTGAATAAAGTGAGATTGTTTTGTTATACCTTTTGTTAAAGTGTTTATTTAATATTTGGACTTCAGTCTTCACACATTATACACTTCATGCCAACAATTTGCCATTATTACTGTTACATAAAAAAGGTTTCTGTTTTAGTTATGTGTTCAACATTTCTTGCCTCTCATTTCCTGTCATCCTACATTTACCAGATCATTGTAGACATGGAACACACATGAAATGAATTCCAAATAACGATATATTATTTACCCAATACAATTCCAGACACCTCACTGTCAGATAAAGTGACTTCAGCTCTGAGAAATGTGTGTCTGACTTCAGCTGCCTGGGTGGGGGCTATGTGAGCAGGCTGCTTGCTGTCAGTGCTGATTGACACATTTGCAAAACAAAGATACTGATGAGAGAATTTAAGGAGGCCCGGCATTACAAATATTTTTGTAGGCTTCAGGGATTACTTTTTTTAATGACTTCCTTCGTGTTGCTGTAGTGGCACTGTAGTCAGGAAAAAGAGAAGACCCCTATAAAATGATCTGGTAGCTAATAAAATTCAATGTGTCAATACCTTCACTTCCTTCAAGCCTAAAATTTTTAAGTTACATTTTTGTGATCTATCCAAATAGTCTAGTTTACCTGCAGAGAAAAATTCTCCTTCCTTCATGAGAAGGAGACTTTTGGAGTGTATGCTTCATTACCTGCACTGTTGTGGCCACTTTACAAAGAATTAATACTAACCCCTAGTTGAAACATATTTTGCACTGTGTTTTTTGGAATTTAGATTTGCAATTGTTTTTCAGCACCTTCAAGTCAGCTATATTGATGGATGCACTTCTGGACAAAGAACATTTTTCTGAATGTCTGTTTCACTTGGAATTTCAGTTTGATACTTTGACTGTGATTCTTGGTAGAGAAAAATTACATTAGCTTCCTGGTATTCCAGTAGAGTCACAAAGTTAAATTAAATTAATGGGTCATCTTCCTTGAAATGTCATGTTACTTTCCTTTTGAAGTATTGTTGTATCTTAAAATCACTGTCTTTACCTAAAGTTTTCTATTTGATCTTTTTGGACAGCCCTGTGGCCTTTCTTTTATAGCCTAGTCACAGTCTGAGAGGTGTTGTCAGTTTTATGTTATGTTTTGTGTGACTTTCTCTAGGGACAGCAACATTCTAAAGACTGTGCATCTTACTTTTACTGGTGACTTTAAATTGCTATGGTTGGACTGAGTGAGGTGTGTAAGAAAGGTTGCTCTGTGATGGACTAGAATGTCTGAGATTACAGTAATCCCTCGCTATATCGCGCTTCGACTTTCGCGGCTTCACTCTATCACGGATTTTATATGTAAACATATTTAAATATATATCGTGGATTTTTTGCTGGTTTGTGGATTTCTGCGGACAATGGGTCTTTTAATTTCTGGTACATGCTTCCTCAGTTGGTTTGCCCAGTTGATTTCATACAAGGGACACTATTGGCAGATGGCTGAGAAGCTACCCAACCAGAGCGCGTATTACGTATTAAATAAAACTCCTCAAATATATTGGGAGCACGGGGGCTGTTCGCACCCCTAGAGGACACGGCCGCTCCTCAAAAAACTCTGAAAGATTACCTTCACATTGCTCTCTTCCTTGCTGGGCTTACATATGGCTGCTTTGTCAAGCGATATGCTTCCCGCACTGTGCTTCGCATACTTAAAAGATCAAACAGCACGTATTGATTTTTGATTGTTTGCTTTTCTCTCTCTCTCTCTCTCTCGCTCTGATATTCTCTGCTCCTGACGGAGGGGGTGTGAGCAGGGGGGCTGTTTGCACCCCTAGACGATACAGACGCTCGTCTAAAAATGCTGAAAGATTACCTTCATGTTGCTCCCTTCTGTGCAGCTGCTTTGTCAAGCGACTTGCTTCCCGCACGGTGCTTCGCATACTTAAAAGCTCGAAGGGCACGTATTGATTTTTGATTGTTTGTTTTTCTCTGTCTCTCTCTCTCTCTCTTTCTCTCTGACATTCTCTGCTCCTGACGGAGGGGGTGTGAGCAGAGGGGCTGTTCGCACACTGGCCTAGAGAATACGGACGCTCCTCTAAAAAATGCTGAAAGACTACCTTCACAATTGCTCCCTTCCTTGCAGCTGCTTTGTCCAGCGGTGCTTCGCATACTTAAAAGCCAAACAGCCCTATTGATTTGTTTGCTTTTCTCTCTCTCTCTGACATTCTCTGCTCCTGATGCGCAGTCCTTTGAAGAGGAAGATATGTTTGCATTCTTTTAATTGTGAGACGGAACTGTCATCTCTGTCTTGTCATGGAGCACAGTTTAAACTTTTGAAAAAGAGACAAATGTTTGTTTGCAGTGTTTGAATAAAGTTCCTGTCTCTCTACAACCTCCTGTGTTTCTGTGCAAATCTGTGACCCAAGCATGACAATATAAAAATAACCATATAAACATATGGTTTCTACTTCGCGGATTTTCACCTTTAGTGGGGGGTTCTGGAACGCATCCTCCACGATCGAGGAGGGATTACTGTATATCCTGCCTTACACCCATTACTCCTAGTATATATTCCGGTTCATTATGGCCCTGTAGTGGAAAAACAGACAGAGAGATTGGATAAATAGATACAATTGAATTACTGCACAGCCAGGTAAAGAACTAAAGAGTTGTACTAGAAACAATAAGAATGCAGATTCAGTTTCATCCTTGGTAAGTCTCTTAATTTGTTTGAACTTGTATGTCTGTTAAAACTGTAAGTGTACATTGAAAGTGTTTTAGAATGGCATTCAACCTTAAAGTTACCTTATAAAATAAAAAAATCTTATATTAAGCCTGATTATTAATATTTAGTCACAGAGTTCAGTATTTAATGTGCAGGATTTATTTGTACATTTGCACCTTTCATTATTTTGAAAGTTTGTGTTATTACCTGGAAACATGCAGACCTACAGAAAGGTTTTCATTTCATTTATGTAGGTCATGTGCAAGAGTATGGAGGGGCAGACTCAGACAAAAACTACACAAGAAACAAGAAGCCCACTTTAGTTGCCATGGTCCTTTTGGATCACTGTTATTCTTTTTTGATCATTTAGAAATATTGCAAGATGATTACACTTACTTGTTTATTTTCACTTGCATTGATCAAAACACGGTCAAGGTGACCTATGGAAAATATCTTCCTATTTGTTTTTAACATGTAAAATAAATTCAGATGAAGAAGAAAAACAAGAAAAATGAAGAAGTAGTAGAAGAAATAACAACGGTAAATATGTCTTCAAAATTACTTGTAAAAATAGTCTATTTGGCATTTCCTAGCTGCCCTAAAAACGGGCAGGAACTGGCAAACACTAAAAGAACTGGTTGGAATGAAAACACCAAGTTTCACTTGGCCTCATATATATAACTGTGCCCAATACCTTTTTAATCTTTAAAGTCATTTTGATTTATTCCTTCTCTTCTCATTTGTTATTGATTCTGGATTGAAACCTTTCCTGTCCCAGCTCCGCATTCTCTTCCTCGTTTTTGTGTGCTTCTCATTGTCATGTTAATTATCTCCTTTTAAAATGTTAATTCCCCTTGCTTTCTAATTGCATTTCTAGGCAAATGGATCTGGGCCTCTAATTCTGTGTAATTTGCATGTGCTGCTGCTTACATTTTAGCACAGTCACCCGAGGGTAAGTAAAAGAGAAAACTCCAGTGTTGGCTCTTTGCTGAGGCATTGACATTCGTCTTTTTGCAAGTGTCAAGCTTCTTTAAGGTTTTGCTGTTTGTCTTTCTGGTCGTAGTTTTTGATCTTGTTTCCTGGGGTTGACAGATCTGAACTATTCATTTGGCTCTTGATCCTCAGTTTTAGAGTTTGTAGCATTGGAAAGACTTAGACGAGAGCAGGCCATTCACCCCAACATGCGAGTCCCGTCCACTTAATTCCTCCAAAATAACATCAAATCAAGTTTTGCAGGTACTACTGTCTACCACACTGCTTGGTAACATATTATATGTGTCTATGGTTAACTGTGTGAAGAAAAATAAATGTTAGGTTTTTGAATTTTTTGTATCTTCAGATTTGTTTTGGATTTCTTTCTTTCTTTTGCTGTTGTTTCTCTCTGTCCTTATACTTGGTTTATTTGATTAAAATTTAGGCTGCTTTCTGTCCTTGTCCTTGTCCATGTTTGGTTTGTTGTTCTAGTTTCTTTGGTATTTTTGCCTTTTTTTGTTCTTTGGATCTAATTTGTGTTAATAAATTAATTACCCACTGGTGGTGTGATTGGTTACAATAAGCTTTAATGAGTTGGTGTTTCATCATAGACAACAATTAAACCCTGAAGGGTAGGTGTTTTCCAACTTATTTGCTACATTATACATCTTTGAATGGAAAGAAAAAACTCCCTCAAGACTGGCATAACTAGAGTAAAAGCAAGCAGTCACTATATTGCCTACCATGCTCACTATAAATGAAATTTACATAAAGGTAAACAGTGCACTGTGAAGTGGAAAGAGATCTTTCTGACACTGTGCACTTTGGTTCATATACCATCTGCACTGTTTTCGCCAACTTTGTGAGCTGATCCTAGCCGGGATTCAATCCAAGGCATACTGTCAGCCACATACCCAGGTCAATGGGTTTTAAGTGGTGGATGGGTCTTATAAGTTCTGTTATTTAAGTGCTTGATCATCACTCCCTATCTCTCACATGCATACTGTACTCACACTCTGCATGGCTCCATCCCTTCTGACAGCATCTCCCTTCCCTCCCCACCACAATTTTCTTGGCAAAAATGTTCTATAGCATTTTACAACATTAGCAGAAAGTAATAAATGTATTTATTTCCTAAACCCACATATTGCTGTAAAGAGCACAGCATATCCCAGCAGCATTGGCCATAAGGCAAGAGCCAATTCTGGAATGACACAAGATATTAAACATGCATGTAGCCAGCCACTTTTCTGTATGCAGATTTTCTCATTCTACTGGCCTAACAGCAACCCTGGGTGGGACACCATTTCATCACAAAGGACTATAATACAGACATCCATGCAGAGGCATTATAAAGCTTAGTAGCAAGTCTTTGGCTATTAGGAAGGAGCCACGTCAAGTGACGTATTCTAGTATACTGCAAACCATAACAATATACTTAAATCCTCCTCAAGTACTGTGAACCAACAGATGTGCAAAAATTACTCTTAAAAGTGAAAAATAATTATATTATTCTTATTAGGGACCCAGTGGCAAACAGTTTGTGTTTACTGCATGATTCTGGCAGATACTGTAAATGCTAGGTTAACTGCAGTCTTGCCCTGTTTGGTGGACTAAAATGGAGGTTTTCACTGGTACCAGTAAACAAGGCAATTGGATACTTACCGTGATAGTTAAAGATTCTCAGTCACTGGGGAAGAAACTACATGCTTAAAATATTTATTTGGGAAGGGAAGAAACTTCAGAACTGTCAACCAAGGAGGTTGGACAACTAAAATAAATAAGGAATTCAGCAGAAGGTATGGGAGTTTCATACAGCAAACAATAAACAGAAGGCAGTCTCCCACAGGAATGATTTTCTGTCAATTCATGCCAATTTTTTCCATTCTCAAATGAACTGTTCAATACATTTAACAAAGCAATGATTAAGGATTACAGTTATATTTGTTAAGTTCTAAGATGATAAACTTTATCAGCATAACACAGCAGCACTGGGTATAAGGCATAAACCTTATACCGTTCTGGAAAAGGTTTTTTTGTTTTTTTTTTTTGTTCTTTTATTTCGTCTTATATGATTTCTCGTATTAGAAATTTGTTAGTTTTCGCATAACCCTTGGGGTCAGAGCGCAGGGTCAGCCATTGTACAGCGCCCCTAGAGCAATTACAGGTTGAGGATCTTGCTCAAGGGCCCAGCAGAGTAGGATCTCTTTTGGCAGTGACGGGGATTCGAACCGGCAACCTTCAGGATACCAGCGCAGATCCTTAGCCTCAGAGCCACCACATTCCAGCAGTCCCAGGGCATGGACACATACATGGAGGATCTGCTTCCCCAATCACGAAAAATAGTTAAGGTTTGAAGATATGGTCAAGATATCCCCAGGTTCCTTCCTCAATAGGTGTACACATTCATGGACCACTGAAAGGAAACATTGGGGCATATCTAGGACATGATGGAGGGATTATATCTGGTGAATGGCCTTGGAACATCGGGGAATCCAAGGGGGAGTTGGAAGTAATGCTGAGAATAGGGTGGCCCTGGTCAGTCAAACTCTGCATGCTGATGCCAAAATCCTTATAAGGGGAACCTAAATTAAAATCAAGTGAAAAGTAGTGTAGTGAATATTTTTTTCTTCTCCATCATTTCTCCTGTTACGTGGTCCCTGCCTGCATGAGGAGGAAGGTAGGCAATTCCACCATGGGGTATACTCATACACACTCAAACACAATGTTGCTGGACCTGTAAGGCAGCTTGGATATTTAATGAAACTAATCACAAACAACACAGCTAATCACTACAAAGTTGTCTTATCTGAAAAGGCATCCATTCAAAAAAAAACTTCTGTTGTTGAAGCTGAATTGATATTTAGGGGTAGATGCAAAGCTGGTATTAAGGTGGGAGGAGTAGAAAATGCAGGGGTATTTATGGAACAAAGCATCGTCAAATGTTTTCTTTCTCTGAGGAGCAAGACCTGAATGACCATTTGTTCTGTGCATGCAATTTACAGGAATGTTGTTTTGACTCAATATAGGCAATGCAATACTGAAAACTAACAGACACAACTGCAAATTGTAATATATGCGGGCAAAGTGCTGAATTCAAGTTAATGAGACAGGCAGGGTCACCAGCAGTGACCTTTCTCTTGGATGAACAACCTTCCCCTGTGCTTGATCAAATTGTTACACTGGCTTTCTAACATACATGGTGGCCAGTTCATCAGCCATCCACTTATCTTAATGCCCTACCTGTCAGAGAGAAAAGAGGAACAAAGATGTTGTTTTTGATGAATATGTATAGTGCTACTTTTCTACCTGGCATAGCATATTGCCTGTTTGTTGGTAGCATGCAAATTCTGATTTATCACTCCTGTCGCTAACACATCTAGTCTGGTCTCCAAAGACCCCCTAATGTGTATTGCTTGTTGTGCTGATATCAACTTTTTTATTATTATTACTGCAGTGAGTTTCTTCTCTTAAGCTTTTCCTGGTCATAGTGGTAAAAGTGTCGACTGGCTGTCTGAAGTGTTTAAATCTACTTGCTAGCCTATGACTCTCTAGGTGACCTTCCTCTCATTGGCATTCAGCTGCGATGCCAGCCTCAGCTGCCGAAGCCCTGGTGAGCAGGTGGGGAAATGACCAACTGTAAATGAGTTGTTGCGCTTGCTACAATGAAAAGATTGATACTATTAATTTTTCATTATGTGCCGTCACCACAGATCCTAATAAGTTTGGATCAGTCTAGCGTTAGGAATGAAATGAAATGCAAATCATTTTCACAGATGATAGGAGGCCTGAACTCTTCAAAGTCTTTATTAACTCATTAGAGCCTGTCTCTCACATAAATGGGAATTTATTCACATGTATGTTAATTGGAATGCAGATTATTCATATATACAAATGTACTGTGTCAGATTTGGCTTTTAGCTACTCCTTGGGAGAAAAGTACAAATACTCATTTATTAATAGTTGTCATGTTTGCACAGTGATGCGGATTTCTTGCCAGGCTTTGTTTGCATTTAGGAAAATTTGTAACAAATAAAGGATAAATGGTGAGTCTGTCAAGTATTAAACTGCCGATTGTTCATAAAAAGCGTATCAACCTGGAAAGTATGTTTTCATCCTCAAAACAGAAACTATAAAAGGCAGACCTTTCTAAATGTATTTACTTGCCCTACCTTATAAATATTAGAAATCCTAAAAATGGATGAAATATTAATTTATAGTACTAACCCTTAAGCTGATGTTACATTATACAACATGTAGTCATTTGGTATGCCCAATTTGCCAACCACAGTAGCTGATCTCATCACTGGACCATGACTGAAAATAATTGGGCATGTCTACTGTACCAACTGAGTGCAGATCTTACAGTACACTTGTGCTCACCCATTTCCGTGATAGCCAATAGTGTGTTGCCTGACGGAGTTGGCACTGTACAAAGGGTTAACAGCTATGGCAATTTCGGTTCAGATACAATCTCTGCCCCTTTTCTTTTTTCTTCCATTCTATTATGTTATGTAAAACATGAGACATCAGATAGACATCTTCCCTTCTGTTTTTGAGGTCTAAAAGCCCTTGTGTTCCTTATTCCTCATTGTTGCATTATTTTCAATGTACTTCCGAATGAGAATTCATTGGTTTACCGCTCTCATGCACAAAGCCAACCCCTACAACTAAAGGCAACATCAAATCTGTTTAATTTTTATCATAGCAAGTACTAGACTAGATGGAGTGAATCGCTGAATATGTCACATTTTGAGACTGGCTTCACAACAGAGTGGTGCCAACTGCTTCTGACTTGCTAAGATTGTGCAAGTGAAGACTACAACTGAAAATCAAAGGAAAAGTCGCATAATGTGACATAACCTTTAATCAACTTTTGACTGTCTGACAAAGTGTACTTCATGGGATATTCTTGTCCAGGACAGAAAGTAGGAGAGAATGGTAGATCTCCAGGTAAAGGCTGCATCTGTGTCTGAGTAGAGTAGAGAGGTGCTAGCCCAATATTTTAAAGCCAGAACCTCTGGTGTATAATCAGTGGAATAATGGAAGCAATGGCATACCAGAGAAATAAGTGACCTTTATAAGTGGTGTAGAAAATCCTCCTGCTTTCTCACTTAATGAGGGATTCATATGAAGGTAAGCTGCCCAGAATTAGAAGTCCGAAGGTTCCTGTAAACTACCAACAGAAGGGTATATATTTTACCCCTAAAGATTTTGCCAGATATCTTCACAACCTTCTGCTAAGATAAAAGAAAAGCGGGCTATCCAGCAGCAGTACTGACTAACTTGCACAGGATTTTAATGAAGTTTGCTTTAAAAAGGATGACCTGCTCATTTTTGGTCTTAATTACAGCATCACTTACTAGCCCAAAAAACGCATCTTAACATTTTTCTTCTTGGCTCAGGTGGAAATCAGCAGTTCCATTTAGAAATCATCTGATTTTTTCAAATATAATTTGCAAATCAACTTTAAGTTTTGTGACTTGTTTGTAAAAGTTCCATGCCAGTTGCAGGTGTGTTGTTAGCTTTAGTGGTTATTAGGGGCTTTGCACCCCCTCTGATAATGCAGCTAGTCTATTTAGGTTGGACTGAATGGGGAGGGGGGCTTTTTGAAGTTTAGTGGCAGTTGAGGGGGGTAGGGGTGTTCCCACAATGGTTCTGCACAAAGAGCAGGGTCTGTGCTCACAACCATCAGAGGTTAGATGCTTGAGATCAGGGGCTTGAGCCCTTGAATCCACTCCCTAAAAGTGCCCCTAGCCTTTTGCAGACCACTATACATTATCACTTAAGTTTCTAAAGATTGGTTCACTCAAAATAGTATTAACATATGTTACTTATGACTTTCATGGAGTTTTGCATGTTTGATACAATAATTAATGTTTTCTTCACTATGATAGAGCAGTAAATTCCCATGAATCAAAAAGATCTTTATAGGTTTATAGGGTCATTACTGATGTATATCATTCTTCCTTGCATTTCACTGTACTAGTTGCAGAATAATAATAATAATAATAATAATTCTTGACATTTAGAGAGCGCTTTTCTCACTACTCAAAGAACTTCAGCGAGTGGAGAGCCTCTTCAACCACTTTTTCAACCACACCATTGATAAACTTCCAGCAGTAACAGGGACTACTAAGGAGGTACTTAGTAATTTGGTAATTGTAGAGGGTAAAGTGCTGCTTGGATTAAATAGCCTGAAATCTAACCAATTATAAGAATCAAACAACATTTATTTTTGAATGCTTAAGGAAGTAGGTGAGTACATACAGTATATAAACCCATGACATATATTTTTGACAATCTTTGCACACTGGGAAAATTCCTAAAGACTGGGAGCTAGTAAGTATTATCCCATTATATAAAAAATGAAGAAACAGTGGGACTTGGAGAGCATATGGACTTGGGCAGAGTTGTGTCAGATAATATTAAATGTAAGTAAATGTAAGGTATTACATGTAAGAAGTAAAAATGTTATATTTGAATGCACAATGAGAGGTTTGAAACTTGAAAGTACCCTTATGAGAAGGACTTAAGAGATAAAGGACTTGTCTCTATCTACAACTAATTAATACACATGTAATGGGCTAGAAATTGGTGCTTTAAAGAAATGGACATTTCTGTGTGTTGCTTATAGGCACAAACATGTAAATAGCAAATGTAAAAGCCAATAGATAAAGGGGCAATAGGCACAGTGTTTGGGACTGGGATGATGAGTTAAAAGGAAAATTTCCTGAAGTTATGTTGTTATTATGTTATTGTTGATACCTGTCTACAGGACATAGATAGATAGATAGATAGATAGGTAAATATCTATCTATCTATCTATCTATCTATCTATCTATCTATCTATCTATCTATCTATCTATCTATCTATCTATCTATCTGTCTCCCAAAAGAGTCACCTGCTTTGAATATCAAACTGCTTTAATTGGTACCTTTGTAAATGTTTGTATTTAATTAGTTTGAAAATTAACATGTCATGGGGACATTGGTCTGTAATCAACATACTGTGGTATGTTTTTTTTTTCATCTCCGTAACATTGCTCATCTGCATTCTTCCCTCAGTGTGAAGGATACTAAAACACTCATTCACACTTTCATCACTACCCGTCTGGACTATTGCAATGCTTTGTTTTATGGCCTCCCGACTAAATATATTAATAGATTACAATATGTTCAGAATTCTTCTGCTCATTTACTTACACACACTAAAAAAATCTGTTCACATCACTCCTGTCCACTATGATTTACATTGGTTACCAGATTCTTCAAGAATAAAATATAAAATTATTCTCATCGCCTTTAAAGCCCTTCATGGGTTAGGCCCTCATTATCTATCAGAGCTGCTGCTTCCTTACACTCCTGCTCATGCATTACGATCACCAGACGCTAACTTACTCACTGTACCTAAATAAAGGATTACGTAACTATGGGTGGCAGAGCTTTCAGAGTGATAGCCCCTAAAATTTGGAATGCTGTCCCTCTCAGCCTTTGCAAGGAAAAATCTCTTATAAATTTCAAACTCCTTTTAAAAACACATCTTTTTAATGAGTATTATTCATTTTCTTGTATGTGATTTCTATTGTTTTGTTAATGTGATTATTGAATTGTAAAGTGTCTTTGAGTGTATGAATAATGTACAGTATAAAACATTATTATTATTATTGTATATGTATATGTACTTCTTGTTAGGTAGCAACAATTCTGTTGTTTAACCAATGAAAATGTGCATAAACTATTGTTAACTATTGTTAAGCAAAGGATATTGGTATGTACCATTGTTTAACCAATCATCATGTTGATCTAGGCAGAGACTGAAGCAGCTATATACCTCAGGGCAAATCAGAATAAATTTAAGTATGGTCAGAGATTCCTAATCGCTGCCTGATTATTTATTGCTTTTTGGCAGCTTACTGCTGTAGCTACACCCTGTAGCAACAATGGCTTCTACCTGGCCCAGGATCCCCTAGACCTGAGGTCAGTAACATACAAAAGTGATCCAGAAGTTTAATAGAATGCATAGTTTACAAGTCAAGGAAGTTAATCCTTAAGTTATATAATGAAGTAGTGAGATCCCACATGGACTATTATATACAGTTTTGGGTTGCATATCACAAAAAGATATATCAGTGATAGAGAAAGTCCAGAGAAGAGTGACCATGCTTATTCCAAGATTGACAGTTATAAGCTGTGAGGAGAGATTAAAGGAGTTGAACCTTTTTAGTTTAAACAAACATAGATTAAGAGAATACATGATCAAAGCTTTTGAAATTATGAAAGGAATTAGTACAGTGGATCCTTTAAAAATTGTTCTTCAAAAGATCATGGGGATACAGTTCTGTTCTAGTCACAGTTGTTTTACAGTCTTAATCAAAATAAAAGCCGATTGACTGCTTGACCATAATATTAGTATGTTGACTAGATTCTGGTGGCACAGTGGCGCAGTGGGTAGTGCTGCTGCCTCGCAGTTAGGAGACTCGGGTTCGCTTCCCAGGTCCTCCCTGCGTGGAGTTTGTATGTTCTCCCCGTGTCTGCGTGGGTTTCCTTTAGGTACTCCGGTTTCCTCCCACAGTCCAAAGACATGCAGGTTAGGTGCATTGGTGGTTCTAAATTGTCCCTAGTGTGTGCTTGATGTGTGTGTGTGCGCGCCCTGCGGTGGGCTGGCACCCTGCCCAGGGTTTGTTTCCTGCCTTGCACCCTGTGTTGGCTGGGATTGGCTCCAACAGACCCCCGTGACCCTGTAGTTAGGATATAGCGGGTTGGATAATGGATGGATGACTAGATTCTTGACTTGGTAGTCAAATATTTTTGAATCTCCATGGCAACTGTCATTCCCGAAAGGCCTTAACTCAATTGTTTATGATTAAACAGACTGCATGTTTGAATGTGTTAAGGATCAAATTGAAAGAATACGGCTATAGTTGTACTCTGACACATTTATACAAGGCATTTGATAAGTAAGTACTAATGTAAAGTCACTGGAAATTATAAAAAAATATTTGTGTCTTATTTCTGAAGTCTTGTGATGGCATGATATTCCAGTCTACTGACAGACCAACATTAGCTGATGTAATATTTAAAAGACCATTTGTTGCAAAAACATTAAATAATGTGAAATCACTGATTTGTCACTTGCAGCCAGCACACAGAAATAGCCTCATCAATAAAATGTCTTTTTCTTTTCTTTTTTATTTGAAAGTGAGAATGCTTAACCACCATGTATGAATTCAACTTCTACACACATTTGCCTGGGGGTTAAGGTTTGTCGGGCGCTAGAGCTGATTTTAGAAGAGGTAGGTAAAAAGCAGGAACATATGCCACATTAGATGCTAGTTCATTTCAGAAATAATAAATAGATTTACAGAAGGCTGGGCATCTAAACAGTTTTCACACAAGGAGTATTGAAAATAAATTGTATCTAAGCTTTGGGAAAAAGAATCTTCAAATATTTATTCGAGATATGTGAAGCCATCTAGATTTCACCATAGAATTTAATGGGGAAGAGCATGCTCATCTTTTAAATATCTTACACCAAATAGGTTTGGATAGCATTGATATATGAATTATTAGAAACTTATATTGGCAGTAAACAGCAAGGGTCAGAGTGGAGAATGAAAAAACACTTGAAGCAGAAATAAAAAGAGGAGTAAGGCAAGGGTGCATATTGTTTCCACTTTTGGTTAACATTTATTCAGAGAAAATTATACAAGAATTAATATTAGATAGAAAAAATGAAATGGGAATATTCTAAGCAACATAAAGTATAAAGACAAAGAAGAGCTGCAAGGTCTGTTGGACTCAGTGGCAGATGCAAGTACTGGAATGGGCTTTCATTTGAATGTGCAGAAAACAACGGTCAAGATTGTACATCAAAACAGGATTAACATTAATATTAGAAGAGACAAAACTCGAATCAATCAAGTTCACATATACAAATATCAGGGAAAGAGAATTGACAACTGTTTTCACACTAAGGTGGAAGTAAGAGATGGAATAGAATATGTATGTTTTGTGTTTATTAAAATTAAAATTGTCTTGGTTGACAGTCCCCCAGGCAGACACAAGGTCCAGTCCCACCCTCTGGAAATTACCCTCTATCTTCCACAACCAGGGGCTACATAGGTGTCCCCTTGGCCTGGTCCAGCCACTCGCGTCCTCAACAATGAGGATCCTGCAAGCCAGATCACCTTCGGGGAATAGAAATAGGAAATAGAGAAAAGTGATTTTGTTTCTTTTGCCTAACTGTTTAAACCTGGACAGTATAGTATGGGCAGCCACATCTAAGTTATAAGATATGTAATTTTTGTCACACATGTGCGATTAGGAGGCAGCTAAATGGCTTAAGTAACGGTAATACTATGCCAAACCAGGGGGTGGCAGAGTGTGCTGACTGTCTCCCTCAGTTTCTTGCAGACCATTCTCGGGAAATCCCATTGGGTTCCGGCACCACCGATGATGTCACTTCTGGTGTCACTGATGATGTTACTTCCGGTTCCGGTGCCACTGATGTCACTTCCAGTTCTGGTCTGGATGACCTAATTTCCCCTCCCTACCTTTAAAACCGCCATCTTACCTCCACTTGATCAGTTCTGTTTTGGACTCTGTCTTGTAAACAGCTCAACCTTTTTTCAAACCTTTTGCAGCCAGGATCATATTATACAGGTGGCTGCCCCAAACCTTTGTGACTGTCTAGAGTCGATTTTGTTACACTTGATAAGTTTCACAGAACATACAGTTTACATCATTTAGTAAGATATCCTTGCACAAACCGTGTGTTTTGCTTGTTATAATTTAAAATATTGAAAAGCCAGGCGCAAGAGAAGATGCCACAGTTGCCAGGTTTGGAACGGACAGTTACCTGCTGACAGAAGAACCTTCTTGGCAGTGAGATGGCCAGATTATTCACTCCATGTAAGAAAGCTGTTGTTGCCAAACGCTGGGTCTCAGTGGGGTGTATGATGGTTTCAGAATGTCAGGCACTTTGACAGCAGTAAAACATTTTTTTATTTTTTTTATTTTTTTTTCTTTTGCTTATGGGAGCCAAAAGTTTTATGGCCACTACATTCACAAGGGACGCATACCAGCCAGCAATGGGTATGTATGGATTCTTGTGCATGTATGGGTCGATACACTGGTGACTTATCAATTAAATTCATGACTGTGATTTACAGTTGACATTTAAGTTATACAAGAGTTTCATATTCAATTTTCTGACCTAGCACTGAAATTGTTATATTCACCAAAGTTTGGCTTAGTAATTGTTGAGAATAGTTGATTGGGTCTTGTATGTATAGTTGGATTTACTGTAGCAAGAATATTTTTTGTGAGTTTAAATAGTACTAAAGTTAACACACACATCTTTATTTTTATTATTATTATTGCTATTATTGTTTTAAAAGTTGTCTTATTTATTCAGTAAATGTTCTAATTTAAGTTAATTTGTATTCTCTGCCTTTGTTATTAATAAATTATAGTCAAGTGTATGGTTGGTTTGAACTAAAGCCTGGTAGTTAACTATGAAAGTCTAAACAGTTATTCCCTAAAACAATTCACATCAATCAACATATCTTTATATTGGCTGGACCAGGAAGAAGAAACTTGGCACCCCCTTCTCAGGTTACCATTGGACAGCAGTGACATTGTGTTTACTAGGTAAAGGGTGTTACATCAAGACTAGGTCCAGTGTGTTTCCACAGTTGTGAGTACCATCCTTCACATGTTGGGTAAAATCTAAACTAGCAAAATCTATATATATAAAAGCCAAATACCACTGACTCACTCATCACGAAATCTCCCGAACCATGAGGACTTGGGAATTTGGAATGTAGGTTATCCTTGGCCCATTGGTGCTCGCTAAGAAATGGTTTTAAAAATTTCGTGGTCCAAGTGCGAAATTTCTTGTAGTTTTTTTAGACCCATTCACTCCATTTCTGTCTAAAATAAATTTCTTTAAAGTACATTAAAAATACTTTCATTTTTCTGAAGAGTACAAGTTTTGTTTTGATATTTTCGAGTTTCCACAAAGTGTTTATAATTTGCCATTTGTTTATCTTTTTAAAATAGGTTATTCCAAGGTATATTAAAGCAAATTTTTTTTTTTTTTTGAGGATTTTGATTTTCATACTTTTTTTATTTTATTCTTTTTCATACTTTCTTCACAAATTCTTCTATTAAGTTTATACCTCTTTAAATAAACCCATAAAACTATGACCGAGGAAAAAAGGATCTATATTGATGAAGTAATGGTCCCTCACCGCGTGGTGTGGATGAGCGGTGATTGCACGTGCCTATTCTCCTCGCTGGCCTACCTTGTGCATGGCACTACCTCTCTAGCTGCTCAGATGCAGGTTGACATTGTTAGCCATGTCTCTAATAACTGGCGGAGGTTTAAGCCATATTTAGCACTTAAAACTTATGCGGTCTGGTAACTAAATAATACCGGAGTGGTGATGGGATCACTGGGGCTTTAGTCCAAAACAAGTTTTGATCATCACTGTTTAAGTCTTCTACAGTATACTTAAAACAGCTTATATTTGAGTAAACCATTTCAAGAAATAATTAGTAACCTATTTTGTTTTGTGCTAAGTCTTGCCTTATGACCTTTACAGGACGTATACTGTCACTCTTTATATTTTAGAACACTATCCCGTAGCGAAGCACAGGTATTCAGCTAGTGGTCTATAAATCCAATTGTTTTAGTATCTGAACAGTCATTTCTATGGAAGTTAAAAATCACCCAGTAAAATTACTTTATCATATTTGACAAGAGCAATCGACAACAACTCAAAAAACTCAGAAAGGGAATTGCAGTTATGTTGAATTCTGATAACCACAGCTAAGTATTTAAAACTGGAGAATTCTCCAAAAGTGCAATGGGTGCCGGTGAAAAAGTTAGAAAAGATACTTGCAATTCCACCACCCCCTTTCTTGCCTTTGTCAGGCAGAATATCCATCCATCCATTCATTTTCCAACCCACTGAATCCGAACACAGGGTCACGGGGGTCTGCTGGAGCCAATCCTAGCCAACACAGAGCACAAGGCAGGAACCAATCCCGGGCAGGGTGCCAACCCACCGCAGGACACACACAAACACACCCACACACCAAGCACAGAATATAAGAAGCTATAATCTGAAGGACAAGCCTCAATAAGTGTAGCTGACACAGTGGATGAGAGCCTACACTCAGTAAGAAATAGAAAATGTAGGCCATATTTAAAAATAAAATCATTAATATGAAAACTCTTGCTAGAGAGTGACCTAATGTTCAATAGTGCAATTTTCATAACATGCGTGGAGGACACGGAGGATGCAAAATTTTTCAAGCTGATTTGCACTATATGGTTTGATGTTAATAAGTTAATGGGTTTTGCAAAATTAGTTTTGCATATTACATTATAACATGTATTTGATGTAGTCTTGATTATAACAGGGATGATAGAGAGGCTTGCACATTGTCGCAAGAATTATTTGAACTGTCAAAAACACAGGAGTTCAGTCACTTCATAAATCTGTTTAACACTGAATAAAATATATTGTCTGCTAAAACATGAGCATCTAGGGAATTGAGCATTCCTGAAAAAAGGAGCATGATTCCAGAAAAGATTAAAATTGTCAATAAATGCTAGAGTTGATGAAGGGCAAGTCACTTGGAGCCAATTATGCAGGCTCAAAGTGCAACTAAAAGGCCCAGATCCTCTTCCGTGGGGTGGAATTGGACCAGATATTAAAAACAGTTTTTGCCCCAGGAATGGAGGAGGTCAAAAACCTTGTTAAAATCATGTTTTAAAAACTCTGGTTGTGGATGTCGTTACATGCTACGTGAATAATCATGTTTCTTACAGATACATACTTATTGAGTAAACTGGGAAGGTGCTACAGGATATTAGAAACTTTAGCTCCTAAGAAACAGTGGACAACAGCAGATCTTAGTCTGATGTTTCTGACAACTGAATCCCCCAAG
This sequence comes from Erpetoichthys calabaricus, assembly GCF_900747795.2. Classification (NCBI taxonomy): domain Eukaryota; kingdom Metazoa; phylum Chordata; class Cladistia; order Polypteriformes; family Polypteridae; genus Erpetoichthys; species Erpetoichthys calabaricus. The sequence goes on from NC_041398.2 coordinate 188,610,940, forward strand.
ATCAGTTTAAGTGGTGGAAGACGCCGTTGCCCAGCTTTGTGGACATTTTGTCCTGAAAGACAAAAAGAAGCAGTATAGGAGATGGGGAGTGCTGAGTAGTAGTAGTGGTCACTTGGCTCTGTGAGTCCCACCAAGTCCCATGCAGCGACTGTGATATAACCTATCACACAGCAGGTGAAGCAGCAGGATGAGGAGATGTAGACATAATCCTCATGTTCTTCTAGAATAAAGTGTCTGTTCTCTAGCTGAATACTGTGAGGTTTAGTCAGAATATGAGGGTGACAGTCTGTGCATCTGGGCCATTGTCCATTACTCTGGAAGACATGAAGTAATGCAGCTCACAAGCTTTCAGCCCTGCCTCCAGTTGCAGCCAAGGATCTGTGATCTGAGCAGGAGCATTGTCAGGCTCCAGGGTAGTGGTGTCCATGGCAACTATGGGGTGGCAGAGTTGTTAACAGTAGCATTAGCCACAGCCATCAGAAAATCAAGAAGAACCTCATCCTCTCTGATCTGATCCAGAAGAGTTACCCTACTTTCTAGCGCAGCAATTTTTCCTGACAAATAAGCACAGCTGCTGCTGCCATTTGGGGAGCAGTGTGGACACATGTAAATAGTAAAAAGAAAGTACTTGCTTAAAAATGCTACAAAGGTGTTGCAATTATGCCCCAAAGTGTAGTGCAAATTTGTTAGTCCTTTGCATCATATATACTGTATATTCTGCTTAATCTTTCTTTGCTTGTCGATCTGGAGGTGAAGCCAATAGAACATAACGTTCATCCTGGAAAACAGATTGCAGGAGGATTATTGAAGGTTCATGGTTTTATTTATTATTACTATTACTATTATTATTTTTTATTTTTTGTTTTAAATAAAAATGGACATTAACCTAATGCCAGCACTGAGGAAACGTTTACTGGTAGTCATATGTACGTTTTGAGCTAGATAGCCTACAGTTTTAGATTGATCAGTACATGTTGCACCACAGATTATCTACATCTGCAGATGTACTTTATATTCAGCATTTTGTAAAGTTTCTGTAATGGTTTTGGATTTAAAGAAGCAACTAACATAAGAATAATGAATAAATAATAAAATTATTATATTTTTAATGTGTTCATCTGTGTTCCTGGGTTTTTAACCTGCCCCCATTGATGAACAAAGGGAAATGGTGATAGACAGGAGGAAGACATGTGCATCTGTTAGTGCAGAATAAACCAGGACTGTACAGATTACTCGGGATAAAGAAAAAAGAGTATTCTGATTACTAGTCAGTGAGATCATTTGAATTAATTTTTTCTTAAATGCAGTATTTGAAGTGATTTAAACATAGTGTGTTTCAATGTGAGTACACTAAAAGGTGCTGAACATGATTTCTGCCTTTATGGATTTCTTCATACATCCCTAATGGTCATCTTTTACACCGTGCTATATTTTACAAACCTGCTGGGAGGAAAATAATAATTGGCTTCTTGGCAAACTGCTGTGTGCATTCAGCATGGAATTACATGGTGATGATTACATGTTAGTATGCAGGTGTGGTAACAAGACTGCCAGTCCCCTTGTGTCGAGCATGTCAGGTGCGTATTAGCACCTTATTTAGACTAGACTGTGTGCTTCTCAAAATTGCCTGCATTCCCTTGAGGATATTAAAGTTTGCAAATTAACTTAAATCTTCTCACAAGTTCATAAACTGTTAATGCCCTTAAAATAAAAGTCTGTGTTTGAGCTTAAGTATGATTTATTACAATTGTGTTCTTGTATGAAAAATGCCAATCTGGATTCTGCTTCTATGCTGTTTTATGCAAACACACCACACAAAAAAAAATTAGTGCAACCGACATGAAAAGATTCACAAACAGGTAATTTATTTAAGTCATTGTCAAGAGGGAGCCCTCCTGGCATCTCTCCACACCTGGAATAAATGGCAAGATGTCTAAAATCTCAAGGATTGTGGGTTTATTTTTACTTAAACACACAAGGGTGGAAGAAACACAAGAAAAAAACGTATGTACAATGTGACAGTGAAACAAATTAAATCCTAATTTTGCCAGGGCCTAACTTGCATACATGTGAACCTAAGTCCTTTTGATGCAGTGGTTCTCCGACTTCCCCAACTTAAAGCTGTACATAAAGAACTTTCCCTTCTCGCCACCCATGTCTGTCTCCCTCTCAAGCATATCCTACTTCCCACCAGTAGGTATTTCTCCTAACTCTTATTTAGATTTTAGACCTGCAGTACTGCTGGCATGTGGCAGCTTTATACCACTTGGCAAACTCACTCCTAGGCCATGACTCAAAACCATATTTATGGTCAGGAGGCCTCACCTTGGCTATGAATCCACACACTTAAATCTTCCTCAGCGTCCCTGTACCCCAATTCTTGCTTTGCCCTTTAGGTATTGGGTCTCCTAGGTGGGTTCTCTGCTGCCCATTTTCTTAACGGGAAAAACCTGGTTCACAGTAAGGGTCTATGTGGTACTGAGGGTGGGTGGCTAGTCATCCCTGGCTTCACTTTTAACGGGGCTGAATGGTTCCCAGCTTCCTTGCACTGTGTACTGTCACCATTTAAGCAAATGGTTCTGTGGTCTCTTATCAGCTCTTCTCAGCCTTACTCAGCCTCTTACTTTTAAAATTTCGTTATAATGGAAATTTTGTTATAACGAATATGGGGAAAATATGTATACTATACCAGGGTTGCTGGCGATTCAACATCTCTAGCAGCAGCAGCACAAGGACAGCTCCATAGCTGCTCTGCTGCATCTGGTAAACAGTAAACCAAAGGCAAAGCAATTGGTTGTCCTCTGCAAGATGAGGCTTACCACATAACGTGCTTGTCACATGATGTTTAGAACATTTAACAATGGGCTTTGATCTGCTCTGCCTCACACTCTACTTGTCTGCCACAGCGGTGATTCTGAGCCACTGGTGTTCTAATCTGAAGAAGGGAGCTAAAGAGGGACAACTGCCGTGTTGCGGCTCCTATCTCATGTGCTTCAGTACTGAAGAAACAGCTCCTATTTTGAACGAACTCTTGAGACTGTACCTGCCTTCTCTACACAATGATAAAATACCTGTATTTTTCTTGGAAACCTAAACTCACCTTTCTGTCTCTCGTGCAACCCTGTGACCCTAGCATGACAATACCTGTTGTCACACACGTGCGCATGGGAGGCAGCTAAAGGGCTTGAGTAAGGGCAATTCCAAATCAGACCAGGATGTGGCAGAGTGCACTGACTCTTTTTCTCCCTTTCCTGTAGACCATTCACGGGAGATCCCACCTGGCCCTCTTGACGTCACTTCCAGGACTGAGCCTATGGAAGGAGACCTTGCCGGCTCCGGCCCCTGTGATGTCACGTCCGGGCTCGAACCTATGGCTGAAGACTTTCATGAGCCCGAACCCTTTGACCTCACTTCCTGTCTTCCCCTTTAAAAGCCTCCACCTTTTCCCTATTCCCTCAGTTCTGTTTTGGACTCGGTTTTGTGCACATCAGTGCTGTATTCACTTGATCGACTTTGCAGCCAGGAAATCAATTATACAGGTGGCTGCCCCAGACCTTTCTTTGATTCTGAGTCGAGTTTGTGACACTGTATAAAAAAACAGCGCTTCTTAAATTGAAAAAATATTTTACTTGAAAATGAAACGTTAGATATATTTTTTTTTTTGTTATTGAAATACAGGTATGAAAAAAAACTAAACCACCGTTTTAGGACACTGTGAATCTGAGTGCCCTGTAACTACTGCAAGCTACCTTCATATCTGAGAATTCTGTGCACCGACTTCGCTTTTATCTGAGAGTAAAACTATCAAACACTTTTAAAAACAATTTCTCCCACTCACTAATGTTACATTATGAAGTTTACCTCCTTTTTGGAGAGATGTACAGTAACTGATTATGAGGTACAGACCAATGTTATGACAATGTAAGTTGTACTGCTTTTTATATATATTTAAATTTATTTTTCTGCTTTAGAAAGCAGTTCCATTTGCTGCCTTCAAGGAGATGAAAAAAGGTAATGCACCTGCTGTGCTTCAATAATAAGCCATTCTTCACACAATTTGCTCTGCTTCACAGTATTTGTTATTCTCCTGTGTGCTGTCTATGTTTGTTCTAAACTTCTGCCTATTAATATTTTTTGATTTCTCATGTTTTTTGAGACTTCCTTCTTCTTGTGCCTGTTGGCTCATGGCTTTTTCACATCTAGTTGTGTCTCTCTTTCCTCTTTTTCAATTACTTTACTTCAGGCACTGACAGATGAACTCCAGATTGCTTGACTGCTAGCATCCAAATAACAAGGGACAAGAAATCAACAATATTTTAAAGACAGAGCAAAATACGAGAGGGAGTCAAGCTAAAGGTAGAAAATGGGATTTATTAGAAAATGGGACGAACCTTAACAAAACTGATAATATCATTCCTCAATGTACTCTCCACCTTCTCAATGCACTTGCGCCACCTGCCTGGAAGTGCCTGGATTCCAGCAGAGTAAAAGGTTTTGTCTTGTCCTTGCAATCACCCGTGCACCACTTTCTTCACGTCATCATCTGTCTTGAATCGACGACCATCCAGATGTGTTTTTTAGCGGTCCAAAAAGGTGGCAATCACACTGTTTCAAATCTGCCAAATAAGGAGGATGTGGCAATACCTCAAACTTCAGTTTCTCCAGACGAGCCTTGGTGTTCTTAGTAGTGTGTGGGCGGGCATTGCCTTACAACAAAAGGACTCCTTGAGACAGCAGTCCTCGGCGCTTGGATCGAACAGCAGGCTTCATATTGGTCTCCAGCAAGTCACAGTAACCTGCACTAGTGCCTGTAGTACCCCTCGGCATGTAGTGTTTGACAATAACTCGGGAGCATGAGTGGTTGCGAGGACAAGACAAAACCTTTTATTCTGCTGGAATCCAGACACTTCCAGGCAGGTGGCACAAGTGCATTGAGAAGGGTGGAGACTACATTGAGAAATGACATTATCAGTTTTCTTAAGGTTTGTACCATTTTCTAATAAATCCCATTTTCTAAGTTTAGCTTGACTCCCCCTCGTACTAAGTGTAGCACAAATACAAGGTTTATAGAGTTGAGATATTAAGAATATTATCTAAACATTACTGTTGCCTCATTACTCCTTTCAAGTATATACTGAGAATCACTTCCCTAGAACATACTAACTTTCCAAGCAGGTGGTAATGAGGCTCATTATCAGTACACAAAATCAGGTACATCTGCTCACACTTTGTTTTTCTTTGTACAGGAACATTTCAAAGTGCAAAATGCGTTATATTATACAAAAAGTGGCCACATAATAAAATGTTGCATAAGTGTGGTAAAGAATACACTGCCACAGTATGACTAAGCAGATAACTGACATGGTGCTTTTACAGTTTAAAAGAGGATGGCACAGTCTCAGTATCACTTTGTTGTAAATGTACAGTGCTTATAAAAAAGGATTCATCCCCTTGGAAGTTTTCACATTTTATTGTTGTTTTTTTGACACAGAAGAAGACTCTTTAACACTAGAATTACCAGAGTCTACGAAAAAACTCGTAGATCCGGCCCACCTTAAAACCGTTCTCACCTCTCTTTTGTCTTCTAAATGTGCCGATTAAGAGGAGCAGCGAGCAGCCGGCTATTCCACCCCCCACCGTCGCCGAACGTTCACTAAGTTTTCCCAGCTCATGGCTTGTTTGATTATCTGGGAGTGACTGAACTGCTGGAGTTTTAGAATGAAAATAATAGATCGCTATTTGGAATACATGCATTTCATGCGTGTTCCGTTTCTACAGTAATCTGTGTAAACACATTGCTAAAACAGAAACTTTTTCATATTTTAGTAATAAATGTTACAAAATGCTGCGGTGGGTTGGCACCCTGCCCAGGATTGGTTCCTGCCTTGCACTCTGTGTTGGCTGGGATTGGCTCCAGCAGACCCCCGTGACCCTGTGTTCGGATTCAGCGGGTTGGAAAATGGATGGATGGATGTTACAAAATGTAGGCATAAACTATAGAATCTGTGAAGCCTGAAGTCCAAACATCAAATAAGCATTTTCACAAAAGGTTCAAGGATGATACAACAGCTTCCGTGGCTTAACGCTACGGTTTGCTGACTTGGGGCACAACAGCCCTGTTGTGCTATAAAGACGTGAGTTCGATTCTCAGCTTTAAAGGAAGTGTTTTTTTTTTTTTTTTTCCCTCAAACAGACATTGAATTTATAAATTGGTATGCACTGTAAATCGTTATCTTTAAAATGTCAATCGCGGTTATTTCTGTTGATTAATTCATGCTTTTTTACTTAGAGTCAGAACAGGAGCTTTTTCTGCTTATTCAGCTTCTGATCTGACTCAAACAGCGCCAGTATAACTTCACACCCGATCTGACGCTGTTCGTTTTCAAATAATATTGCATTACTTCAACGATGTTTTCTGATTGGTACTATTCGCGTCATAAAATGATTTCTTCAAAACGTCACATATATTTGTCTCTTTCTTTTTTTTAAAATGTGCGTTGTAGCACGCAGCAACTGGCCACCTGCATGTTCTTGCGCACACTGAATAAGACAGCGCTATATGCAATCATCAGATTCAAATGTTAACAGTTATATAGCACAGAATGGAAATCAGCAGTTCTTAGCATTGCACCACGCAAGCTGTCATATCAACTGCCTACTGTAACTTGCTTTCTTTTTTCTTCGGTTATAGTCTTGAATAAAAGTGCACTTGTTTTGTTATACTTTTACATCAACATATGTTCCTGTGTTTGAGCTACATGGGCATGCTCAAAAAATACACGTATAATGCCACGAAAAGTGCATGCAGACACTTCAGTTCGCAAGCATTGGTACGACAATGCAGTCACAAGTACACTGCAGAGCTTTAGCGCGTCTTTATGTGAAAACAGCAGTATCAGATGGGGAGTGTCTGATGATTGCATATAGCGCTGAAGTTACTGCTCTTTACTATGCTTTCCTCTGCATGTCCGGGAGTACAAAAGAAACAGCATACAGCAACACATGGGGACTGGCAATATTGGGGGAAAAAAACGCGTGGTCGTATGTATCGTGATACACTACAGAACTATAGAGCGTCTTTATGTGAAAACAGCAGTGTCAGGTGGGGGGCGGTAGGGAAGTATCCTGAACGCGACTGAGACAATGAAAAGTGAATTTAAAAAAAAATAAAGCTAACCTTTACAAATATCATAAATTACACCAGCTGTTACAGACTGAAATCAAATGTATCTTTTTATTCTAAAATAGTGAAAATAAGAACACTTCTCAAAATGGAGTTGTGCAGGATTGAACTCACGACCTTTGGATTCCCAGTCAGCAACTGATACTGTTGCGCCACGGAAGCAGTGATAGCTAATGTGTGTCAAAGTCGCACACTAAGGCGGCTTTTTTTGGCGGTGGCTTTTTTTTTTTGTACCTTTTGTGAAAGTGTTTCTTTGATATTTGGACTTCAGGCTTCATACATTATATAGTTCATGCCTACATTTTGTCATTTGCTACTAGAATATTGTAAACCGTTTCTGTTTTAACAATGTGTTTACACATATTACTGTAGAAATGCAACACATATGAAATGCGTGTGTTCCAAATAACAATCTTATTATTTCTACTCTAAAACTCCACTTCACTCCCAGATAATCAATCAAGGCAAGAGCTGGGAAAAGCTTGTTTACGTTCTAAGTCGTTGGGGGGATGGAATAGCCGGCTGCTGGCAGCTTGTCTTTATCAGTACATTTAGATGACAAAAGACGCTGGCGGAGAGGTGAGAAGGGTTTTAAGAAGCGATTTAAGGTGGGCCGGATCTACGAGTTTTTTCGTAGGCTCTGGTAATTCTAGTGTTAATGTCAATTTGAAAACAGATCTAGGCAATGTGATCTAAATTAATTAATTATAAAATATAAAATAATTGTTCACATATGTTTTCACCCACTGTAATATGACACACCTAAATCACCACTGATGCAGCCAGTTGGTGTTAGAAGTCATCTGATGAGTTCAATGAAGATCACCTGTCTGGGGTTTCAATCAATTGAAGTATAAATGATCCTTATCTGGAAGGTCCAATTTGTGGTGAGTAAGTATGGTGGCCTAACATACACAATGAAGACAAAAGATAGATAGATAGATAGATAGATAGATAGATAGATAGATAGATAGATAGATAGATAGATAGATAGATAGATAGATAGATAGATAGATAGATACTTTATTAATCCCAAGGGGAAATCCACAAAAGAACACACCAAGCAACTCAGTGAGAAGGTGATTGAAAAGCACAACTCAAAGGATGGACAAAAGAAAATATCCAAGCCACTGAGTACCCCCTGGATTACAACTAAATCAACCATTAAAGGATAAGTTTGATATTTTTCAAGTCAAACTTATTTCTTCACAATTATGATAGATATGAATTTGTCACATTAAATTGTGTGCTAAAGTGGAGCATTTTTTGTATATTTTTAAAAATACGTACTTTTTGCTCATCCTCTCCCTGACATACTAACACTGAGTACTTGTGTTAATTAATTATTCAGCAGAAGTGTGTCAAGTAACGCCACTGGGGCTCCTTTATACCAACTGTCTGCATAATACCTCACTGGGACTGTGACAGCCAAGTCAGAAGTTTTCTTTTCTTTCTTTTTAATTTTCTTGCTTTATAGACATTCTGGTGTGTGTTCAGACCAAAGTATGTGTGAGTGCATATATATTTATGTACTTAATTATCTACCAATTTATGTGTTGCTGGGATAGGCTCCATCACCTTGTGATCCTGAATTGAATTAAGCATGATGAAAAATGATTTGACATGATGTTTATCTTAGAAAAATAAAATTGGGTAAACACTACCAGTACAGCACTACTACCAGTACAGCATATCGACTTCATGGTAACAAAGTAGCATAATGACTAACCAAAGTAGAATAAAAACAGCTAAAACAAAGAAATACATTGAAGAAAAACTGTAGATTATGTGCTTAAATATTAGCATGCAGCCTCATTATGGGACAATCATAAAGAGATAGAAACAGAGACATCCAGAATCCATGGGTCTAGCACCACCACCATGAAGCACACTATCTTCTTTCTTTCTTGCAGATGATAACAACTTTTGCTTCAATTCCACAACTTCATGGGGGTATTTTTCGTACGTGGATTACTCGTTTAGCCGGATGTAATTGTTGACGATTTGGCATGATCCTGGATCTGTCAGTTTTTTGAAACTCTTGCTGGATGTGTTGTCATAGCAACACATCCAAATCCTCAAACCTGCTCGGAATTCATTCAGTTATGACTTCACCGTTCATGAATGAGCGACCAATTGATATTGGTGCGCAAATTATAAGAAGAGAATTTCATATAGAGAAGGTTTTGCGCGATCGGCAAGATCCTTTATTGCTCCCAGAGGAAATTCTTTTCGAAAGATACTGCTTTAGCCGAGGGGGAATATTGTACCTCAAATATTTATTAGGACCTTATATTCGAAGTCAAACTCGGCGAAGTCGGGCTCTCACAACCACACAGACAGTATGCATTGCTTTGAGGTTTTTTGCAAGTGGCACTTTTTTTATATACTGTACGCGATGCAGAAAATCATCTAAAAGTGCAGTTTGCCAGGCAATTCGTAAAGTCTGTTTGGCTCTGAAATATTTCCTTAGGGTTTTCATTGTGTTTCCTGGACACCTGCGTGTGCAGACAAAAGAGGCGTTTCATGCCATTGCAGGTAGGTAATACACAGGTAAAAACACCCACAGTTCCATGAAGAATCTCACAATCAGCCTAACATTCTCATTACCTAAGATTTCCAAATGTGATTGGGGCACATGGGACTGATCAGAGTGGAGTTTGATCAAACATTATTTGGAAAATGTACCTCTCCTCCTGATGAATAATCAGACACAGTGTCTTCATCAAATATTTGACCTTCGTCAATATCTCGTTGGTCAGACACAGGTTCAAGGGATATGACATTCCCTGCAACTGACCCAACAAAAAAAAGAGGGCTAAATGGAACATACATATGGCACACATTGAGGACAAATATATGCAATGACCATCCTTTACCTGAAATGAAGTGACCACTACATCCTGCCACTGGTTCTGAGGAGGAACTTCCCCCTGGAATGCCCTCAGAAACAGGGCGATGGGCATTTTGCTAGAGAGCCAACTCTTCTGCAGGGGTTAGGTCTGGACCGCGTGGACCTCCACCTGTTTTTTGCTTGTCTGCCTTCTTATTAGCTTTAACATTAATGTTCTTTACATTATATATGATTATTTATGTCAACAGTTCTTTAAATAGTTATATACCAATATTTACCAGTTTGAAGTATATTCTTGTACTTCACTTTAAACTGTTCCCGTGTTCTCCTTGTGCTCACGTTTGATCTGGAATTATGACATATTAAATAATAATTAATCTGACACATAGGAAATGAAACGCTGCTTTCAGTAAGTACAATGCACACACGTTTAATTTGTCAGCCACTTTTTGCCAGCCGTCTTTTCTGGTTTGTGTTGCTTTTGCAGTGTTACCCCTTGTGCATATTAAATCTTGAAATTTTTCATGTCCTTCGAATAAAAGGTACTGCTCCACTTACGTGAAAAAAAAATGCGCTCATTCTTTCGTCATTTTGTTACAGCCAATCAAAGACTTGCTGATCATTGTCACGGATGAGCGGGGACACTGCCCGGCCGGGACGCCTGGACAATCCCCGAGTTGGACGATACTTCTCCTCGGCCACGACAGGGCAGCCGCCCGGGCCTAATTGGGGGCCACAGGAATGGAGCCAGGACACTCACCACTGTGAGAAGACGTGGCCACCGCCAGGGGGCGCCCAGACAGTTAGGGAGTCCTGGATGGCAGCACTTCCGCAACACCAGGAAGTGCTGCCGGAAGTAATCCGAAGGGCACCCGGTGTGCTTCCAGTTGCTCTCCTGACACTTCCGCCACACCAGGAAGGGATGTCAGGGGGAGCACCTGGGGCTCATCCGGGTCATAATAAAAGGGGCCACCTCCCTCCACTAGGAGAGCCAGAGTTGAGACGAAGCTTGTGAGGAGGGCGAGAGGAGGTCGAAGGTGAAAGAGAAGAAGAAGAGAAAGAAGAAGAGAGAAAGAGAGAGGAGGTCGAAGGTGAGAAGGGAAGAAGAAGAGAGAAAGAGAAGAAGAAAGAGCTGGTGAAGGAAGGCATTGTGGTGCAAAGAGGAAATAAAGAAGTGTGTTTTAGACATTCTGGTGTCTGTCTGTCTGTGTCTGGGGGTATGCTTTCCACATGCATGTTTTCTAGACTCAATATATATGGGCTTTTCAATTAGCGCGGGCGCACGCATTCATCTCAGATGATTAGATCCAGCTAGACTAATCTACTACACGGCTGTGTTTGAAAAACCGACTTATCCCGGATGAGTTTCACTGGCATTAACTCATCCAAGATGTGGCATCTGATCTCGGATGATTTAAGTGACGTACGGAAAATACCCCCCAGGTTTGTTCGATGTAAACAAGGATTAGCTCACACACTTAATCAGTGTCCGTGCATGGAGTTCATTCAGTCATGGCTTCACCGTTCATGAATGAGCAACCAATTGATATCGGTGAGCAAATTATAAGAAGAGAATTTCATATAGAGAGGGTTTTGCGCGATCGGCAAGATCCTTTATTGCTCCTGGAGGAAATTCTTTTCGAAAGATACCGCTTTAGCCGAGGGGGAATATTGTACCTAAAGATTTATTAGCACCTTATATTCAAAGTCAAACTTGGCGAAGTTGGGCTCTCACAACCACACAGACAGTATGCATTGCTTTGAGGTTTTTGCAAGCAGCACTTTTTTTATATACTGTAGGCGATGCGGAAAATCTATCTAAAAGTGCAGTTTGCCAGGCAATTCATAAAGTCTGTCTGGCTCTGAAATATTTCCTTCGGGTTTTCATTGTGTTTCCTGGACACCTGCGTGTGCAGACAATAAAAGAGGTGTTTCATGCCATTGCAGGTAGGTAATACACAGGCAAAAACAACCACAGTTCCATAAAGAATCTCACACTCAGCCTAACATTCTCATTACCCAGGATTTCCAAATGTGATTGGAGCACTGGATTGTACGCAGATCCAAATAATCAGACACAGTGTCTTCATCAAATATTTGACCTTCGTCAATATCTCGTTGGTCAGACACAGGTTCTAGGGATATGACATTCCCTGCAACTGACCCAACAAAACACATCGAGGACAAATATATGCAATGACAATCCTTTACCTGAAATGAAGTGACCACTGCATCCTGCCACTGTAATGCCCTCAGAAACAGGGTGATGGGCATTTTGCTGGAGAGCCAACTCTTGTGCAGGGGTTAGGTCTGGACCGCGTGGACCTCCACTTGTTTTTTGCTTGTCTGCCTTCTTATTAGCTTTAAAATTAATGTTTTTTATATTATATATGATTCTTTATGTCATCAATTCTTTAAATAGATATATACCAATATCTACCAGTTTGAAGTATTTCTTGTACTTCACTTTAACCTGTTCCCTTGTTCTCCTTGTGCTCACGTTTGATTGGGAATTATGACATATTAAATAATAATTAATCTGACACATAGGAAATGAAACGCTGCATTCAGTAAGTACAATGCACACTACTTAGCGTTTAATTTGTCGCCCACTTTTTGCCAGCCGTCTTTTCTGGTTTGGGCTGCTTTGGCAGTGTTACCCCTTGTGCATATTAAATCTTGAAATTCTTCATGTCCTTCGAATAAAAGGTCCTGCTCTGCTTGTGTGAAAAAAAATGCCCCCATTCTTTCGTCATTTTGTTGCCGCCTATCAAAGACTTGCTGATCATGTTTTCTAGACTCAATATATACAGTATGGGATTTTCAATCTGCGCGGGCACGCGCATTCATCTCAGATGACTAGATCCAGCTAGACTAATCTACTACACGGCTGCGTTTGAAAAACCGACTTATCCCGGATGAGTTTCACTGGCATTAACTCATCCAAGATGAGGCATCTGATCTCGGATGATTTAAGCGACGTACGGAAAATAACCCCCATGTCTGGCTTCTGTTGGCTTGTTATGTCGCTGCTCTGTCTCTCTCAGTCTCTGTATCTCTTACATTCAGGCTCTTCCCAATCCAGCCGATATTGGTAACTGTGGTGGTCTTTCTTTTAAACTCACTTTGAAGTCAGTCTGAAGAATTGGAGGGCAGGCAGTCCTTTAACTCTATGCCACCAGTGACGCCTGCCTCAGTGCTGACAGTCTGTCTGCGGTTAATCAATCTTTATGTCTAAGGGGTTATATGGATCACTGGCTCAATTCTGGGACTTTGAAATGGAAATTCAGTATCATTGAATCTTAGTATTTTCCACATAAATCTGTTTCCCAAATTAATTTTATGATAGGCAATAAAGCATTATGCTCACTGGCGACTGTCAAACTCAAGTGGTGTGTTGTTAGATTTGACATTAGAAAAGAAGTCCTCCATCCAAAACACTCTGAGTACAACTGAGTTAGAGTATTCAGTTTGACAGAGGGACAGTTGGAGGGCATTGGAGATGTAGAAATAATACATTGGTGGTATATTGCGCTGTACCTTTTAACTTAGTCTGAATATGCAGTTTTTTGTTGCTCATCTGCCTCAGTGTCATTCTTTGCTTTATATGAAGATACAACACAAACTGTAAATGGAGAAGGTCAAAACTCTTTCAATATTAGTTCTATACAAGAGGATCTTTGTGTCATGTAACACTCTGGACTTCATTAACTGCTTCAGAAAAATACTGCCTCTTGTTAGCTGTCTAAATTTCCATCCCTGCTCTGGTTGAGCAGTTCCTTTAATAGCCAACTGTCTTCCCTCAGTTCTAGGGGGTTGCTGCTATCGGCCAGTTGGACTGAAATGTTACCCATATGGTCAGCTTGAAATAAGTTCTCTGTTATCTTTTGTTACATTATTCCATGTACTTTGAGCTGTCTCCCTCTTTAGGATTCAGTTTTTACAGTTAGATGTATGTACAGTCTTCTGTTCATCACGAATATTTTTTTTTACCAGAAGAGTGGCCTGTGCATCTATTTTCAAAAAAGAGCTGGAGACAGTGGCAGGCTTACAAATTATATCAGATACTCAAATAGCAGTCTATTTTCTCTTTTTAAGAATGTTTATACTGTATGACCTGCACTGTCCACCTACCAAAATGCCCCAAAATGATTAAAACTGTTAAAAAAGAAAGCATAAAGTTTACCCAAGGTGCACCTGAAAGATGATACATCTACATGCCAAACAAAACAAATAAATCTATTTTATAAATTGACTTATAATGATGAGATTTTTTTAGATATTATGTAAATCAAAGAACAATCATTCCAGTTCCCTGCAATTATTTTACTTCTGCTAAAAAAAAATCTTTCAAATGTGGTGATCCATTTTTTTTTTCACACCGTGGGCATTTCATGCCGTACTGCTTTAAAAAGTCAGCTTTAGATCTCAAGCGCATAGTACAGTACGACTCACTGAGCGAGATCTGTAGGCTGGTGTCACAGTGTCTCATACATATTAATGTCAGTGTTGATGTTACATAAACTTTGATTAGATCTTGGTTTCTAGCAGAGTTTAGAAGAAGGTACCGACACAAGCTTATACACAGTTCGACTTTAAAAGAGCCCAAAGGACCAGTACACAAGATTAAAACTGTGTAGCTTGAGGGAGCTCGTACTAAGAAATCAATATTTTGTTTTTCTGAAGCTGTGTTTTGCAGCTGTACACCAGTTATTAATGTGGTAAACAGGTACAAACAAGATAGAATACTTTAAAGCAAACAACGTCAGGTTAACATATTTTTTTCCTTTAACCCTGTCCAACATGGTGTGTTGCTAAGTGGCACTTAAAATGTGACAGTCATATGATAAAATGAGTGTCTAGAAAATAAGCCACTAGCAGAAGCTTACCTTTAAAACCAATTTGGAAAAGAAATGGATTGTATGAACTCAGATACAGAAAAACAAAAGCTAACTTGTGGATTTTCATCTGTTTGGTTGAATAATCTGTAGAAAATATGTATGGTGTGAGAAGAAATATTGATTGATAATCAATCAGTTAATTATCAGTGTTGCCTTTGGCAATGCCAATAATTAATTAAATAAAAAAATGAGCACGACACTCACCCAGGGACACCAAATTAATGTAGTGTGTGTGAGGATTTTAACTTCTGGCCACCCAAGCATTTCTGTTTCACCTTCAGGCCATGTTTATACAATTTATGAATGACTTGGCAAAAGTCTACATTAAATATTTGAACTTGCTCTGTTTTAGTTCAGCCATAGTGATAGACTATTTTTCAACAACTAATCCGAGCACGCTTACTGCAATAAACAAAGTAACACAATTTAATTATAACATAACAATAACAGAAGATGGATATGTGCAATTATACAGCATATACATACACACATACACACACACAGAAATATATACGCTCACAAAGGACAATAATAAATAACACATAACATAAAACTATGACAGTTTAGTTGAACTTTTTATCTCCTATAGGCACATAATTTATGAATTCTGATCTTTCAATTGATGTGGTCAAGATAAATAAGTTCTTTAACTAGTTATTAAATTTGTAGTTCCTGAACAGTGGTGTTGATTTGCTCACAGCTAGTCAACACTGGGTTACCCCCAACACTGTTTCTGTGTGTGCGTGTGTGAGATGCTGCTGTGAAATTTTCCTACTGGATTTAGGAGGACACTTATTACAGCTAAAGGTTTATCCTTCAAAATGGTTATTACTTTTCCATCCTGGTCACACCCATTACAGAACCATTATTTTTTAAAGTGATACAACTCCGAAGTGAGTTAAGAATTTTCAAAAAAGGATGGATGGATAAATAGATGTAACATGTTGTACAACAGGGTCGTCACTACAGAAAATATCAAGACAAAGTAAGCATCTTTTTTATTTCTTAATTGAAATCCTCCTTATTCTCAGATTTGTAAACATTACATTGTAAACAACTTGGA
Organism: Erpetoichthys calabaricus; assembly: GCF_900747795.2. NCBI lineage: Eukaryota > Metazoa > Chordata > Cladistia > Polypteriformes > Polypteridae > Erpetoichthys > Erpetoichthys calabaricus. The sequence goes on from NC_041398.2 coordinate 188,626,941, forward strand.
AAAAATGTTCCTCATTATTAGTCATAGGTTTGTCTGTTGTTGTATATTAGATTTCAGATTCACAACGTTTTTTCACTGTGGCATTCAACTTCATTAGATTAAGACTTTCCCCCCACACTACTAAATTATTCTCTTGTGCTCAATGGAGATCATAAACTACATCAGACACAGCAGCAAGCAGTGTCCTGGAATACAAGACAATATTAATATAATACTTAATACTTTTTCAAATAAAATAACAAAATTATCTGTGTGTTCAGTACAATAAATATTGAATCTCCATACATTTTTATTGAATGATGGAAAAGTAATTTTTTATGAATACATTTTTATTCAGTATCTGTTGAAGTACTCTTTCTTCACCTGGGTTACACTGGAAGTTTAGTAAATTCTATTTAAAAACTGAGTTACAAATAATCTTTAAAAAAGCACCATATTATCATTGCAGCCATTTTTACACATTTTTATTGGACTACAGAAATATAGCCCATGCAAGTGTATATAGATCAATGTTTTACATTTGCCTTCAGGCCAAGTGCAGCACGTCCTACTAAAGCACATTTTACTTATTTTAGGGACATAGATAAGCATATCCTTTTTGGATCTAATCCTTGAACATGAGACATAAAGTGGGCCACAGGAGAAGCAGCCGGAGTGCCTTCTATTCTCACAGTCTTGCCCTACACTTTTTAAACACTGATGGTAAAGCAGATGTTGACAGTGAAATGGTGCTGTTAAGATATTAAATGGTATTAAAGCAAATGGGTGCATGAATACTAATTCCTGATTTATTACATCCATTTAATAATGCTGCTTCAATCACATTTTCAAGAAGGATTCACTATGAAATCATGTAGAATTCTAAAATTTAGTAGGGCTTAAATTACAAAATACAATATCAGGCACTCTAATGTTAAGGCCTATTCCTAGTTCTCCCGTAATGTTTATTTATTTCCCCTTTCCAGTTATACTATTTAAATTAAATATATCTGTTGTTACTGAAAAACCCAACCTATTAATAAAGTCAAATGCATTGATTGTCATTGTATATTTGCCATCTTTATTTTATTTCAATATGGCAGATGGAAGCATTTTTGTATTGTGTGCTATCTTGCAAAGACCAAATTTCAAGAGTGTCTATCCAGATCAGTTTTTGCATGATGCAGTAATAAATATGTAACAACAACAATTTATTTTTTGTATAGCCCAAAATCACACAAGGAGTGCCGCAGTGGCCTTTAACAGGCCCTATATTTTGACAGTAAACCCAGCCTTGACTCCCTAAGAAAACATTAAAAAAATACCCAAAAAAACCCTAATTGGGAAAAAATGGAAGAAATCTTGGGAAAGGCAGTTCAGAGAGAGACCCCTTTCCAGGTATGATGGGTGTGCAATGGGTGTCAAACAATAGGGTAAATACAACACATAAAACAGAACACAAGTAATCCTCTTCACAGAGCTAGATGCCAAATCTATCATTGCCACCTCAGAAATACAACACAATAGTACTACAGTAATAGTACAAACCACAAGGCAAAATTCAAGAGTAGATTATATCACATATGAGGATTCAGATTTGTTCAGAGTCCTGGAGACCTCAGCCAACAAGCTGCTTTCCCTCTTATTGACCACTCCACAGCTGAGTCAGTGCTTGTCCAGCCAGTCAGATGAAAGGACCCTACTACCCAAAGATTCCAGTGCTCCTTTATCAGAGATGACTTTTCCATAGGCACAGTAGACCAGTGGCACCAAGTGCCACATCTGAGAACTGAGAAGATATAAAAAAAAAAAAAATTAAGTGTCGTATTTTTGAGCAGGTGTATAAGTCGGGGTCTGATTTTATGATCGATTTTTCGGGTTTCAAGACCCAACTTATACGCGAGTATATACAGTAATTTCATTTTTAATATAAACATTTTACATATGCAGTGAAATTCTGTTCAAACTGAGGTGACTTTCCTTTAATAATCTAATGGCTCTAACTTTTTGGAAAATTCTGAAAACCTTTTGCACAATACTATGTTTTTGTTTAAAAAAGCAAACGTTAGTCTTTGTTTTCACCTTTTGTTCACAATACCTTTTGAAAACGCTCTCCTGAACCCTATACTTCTGAACATGCATACTCTAATTGTGATTTGATTTCTTTGTGCTTATTACTTAGCCCTTCTCTGACTGAATTCTGTAACTACAATGTCTCATTCTCTGTTCGGTCATGCTTTATGGAAGAAAACCAGATTCCAGCATAACGGACTTGCAATGTCGCTTAACTCTATGCATTTAAACTGCATTTTGTACAGTTTGAATATTACATTCATGCACAAAAGACAAATAATTCACAAGTCACTACAGTTTTGCAATAAATCATAATCAGCAGAATTACTGTCTCTTCAAGGATTTTGCTGCCGACGTGAACATGCCCAGTGTAGGTGAACATCTACGTCACAGGTGTTTTCAGTTGTTTTAGTGTGGACAGACATACTTTCATAAATGGTATGAAAACACTTGTGTGGATGGAGGTCGTTTTTGCTTTAGAGAGAAGTAGTGTGGTCATAGCCTTATATAGCTTGTTTCAAACAATTGATGACACGGTTAAATTGAGGTAAACTTATCATTAAAAAGTGCAGTGGTTTGCAGTCCTGACTTTTTTCAAATCTTCGCAAAAGTTTAAGAAACAGAATTAGTAAGTGAAATCTCTTTTGGAGTATTATTAATTTTTTTCAATTAGTTATATTTTTATCTTGATTTTGATTTTGAAGTGTCTGTTTATCTGTGGGCAAAGCCATTTAATGTGTTTCTTTTTAACAACTGCTTGGTTGCATCTGCCACATAGACCCATGGCTTATCCCATGCCAACTTTGAAGTAATGCCCAGCAGGATGGAAAATTGAAAGTGCAGTACAAAAAAAAAAAAAAAAAAAAAACATGGCTTATGTTATATGGTTATTTGACACATGAGGCATGTCTCATTAACCAGTGACATCATGGAGGCCACAATATAAAAGATGGAGACCTCATGTCACTGTCTTCTAACTTGAAGTAATTGAAGGAAGAACCAAATGTTAGGACTCACACAAGCAAAGAAAGAAGTAATTTAACAAAGTATTCTTCTTTTGATTTTTATGTTTACATTTTGTGGTTAAATTTTAATCATTTAAAATTATTTAAATACTTTGATCTCCACCACCCCTTAGACAGCATCATTTTAACAGTTAGTAGTGCAGCTAGGTGCTTTATAACAGAATCTAGCCATTGCTAAAATCCTAAATGTAATTCCACAGATAACACATCCTGAGCATTACTTGGAAGACCCTAACAGTTGCAGCTTTATCCAACAATATCATTTCTTTTTTGAACTTCAGTGCAGTAGTTTTGCAATAGAAAATTAAAACATGGAAAGAGTAATTTTAATTTTATTGCGGGCAATCCTTTTGAGTGAGTGACTGCTATTACTCAAAGTAGTCACCAGTGCTGTAATGACTTACAAAGATTTAATCATTTATGAATGAATGGATGGAGGTCCATGGAAGTTTCAGAGATTATAAGAGTTATAACCTGACTTCTTTGTTGCAAATATAAATGTCATTCTGGGGTATTGTATAGAGCAGGGGTCTTCAACACGCTTGCAACCGGTAGCTCGCAACACCTTTCTAAGTAGCTTGCCAAAGGTTATGAATCCTACATTAATTTGAAAACTTGATTAGTCAAATTAGGGATGGGTGATCTTTCCAAAAAATCATATCACGATCCTTTTAACAGAAAATCACGATCCACAATCTGAATTGCAATCTATGTTTTCAATGTGGCATATACTTAAGAGAATATCCAGACTCAAACTCATCAAGACCTAAGTAACACTTTATTTTAAATATCAAACAAAGTTGAATTCAATTGTTCTCTCGTTTGCTAGATAAGCATATTTAAGGTACATGCCCTGAAGCTGTCCAGTGAGTGAGGAAGGCCCCTTCCCTTGGCCCACTGCGTATTTCTTGGATTCACGCAAATAAATCGGTACCGCAAACGAACTATGATACATAGCAAAATGAGAGAAGTCGCAAAATCAACTGGAATGTTCAAGCAAATTATAGAAAAAAAACCAATCTAAATCCGTTAAGTAGTTCTCTTGTGAAAAGTGGACAGACATACAGACAGACAGACATTGGATTGTATATCTATATATATAACTCACTAAGCCAGAAGACAAGTAGCCGACCATGGAAAGCACGCCGGAATGGGCGTGGATTCACTAAGCCGCCGACAAGTAAGACACCCATGGCGCACGCAGGAAGGAGCCACGCCCACCAACTCTAAGACCATTGGATGCGACGACAACTCGCAGAGCCACGCCCACCAACTCGGACGCGACGCCTCGGAAAACATGCCGTCATTTCTGTTTGTCTGTGCCACAGTCCACATGCAGCTCTGAGCCACGTTAACTTTTCATTAGTCAACCTCAGTGGAAACTTGGTTCACACAGAGGCAGCGCCAGAGAGAGACAGAGGCACACACAGGCAGCCCGAGAGAGAGAGCCGCGCACACACAGGCAGCGCCACAGAGAGGCAGAGGCACACACACAGGCAGCGCGACAGAGAGAGCCGCGCAATCCTTTAAAACTGAGGTTAAAACACAATGAAGGAAGCAGTCTTTAAAAACCAATAAGCCCTGTGCCTCTTTTTCATTAGCGTCTCACCTGCTTCACCGCTCTGCAACAGTCGAGACGCTTTCTCAGCAGCTGACCTTCTCTGTGCCTGACTCCACTACTGTCAGTCACCTGATTAAAAATGGTGAACTCCTGCAATGTTACTATCTTGGTTGGCTTTTAAACAAAGTTCGGATTTGTTCAAATGTTCCTTTTTTCCCCCTGTGCTTAAAACTCATTTAAAAAAAAGTGTTTATACAACTGCTGCAATGTTACTGAGAGCGAGAGGGCTCCCGTGCTTCTGAGAGACAGAGGGGGAGGGGGCTCGCGTGCTGCTGAGAGAGAGAGAGAGGGGGGGGGGGGCTCGCGTGCTGCTGAAAGAGAGAGAGAGCATGCAGCTGAGCAGGGAGCCTGGGTGTTTGTGTCAGTGTTATTCAATGTTTTTACTATTACACTGTGCATTCTATGGTGTAATGATTAACTATATTTGTGCTTAAAAATCTTTAAAAAAATATATTTACATACAGTTCGTATGGTCTGGAATGGATTAATTGTATTTACATACAATCCTATGGGGGAAATTGCTTCGGTTCACGACCAAATCGGTTTACGACCAGAGGTTTGGAACAAATTATGGTCGTGAACCGAGGTTCCACTGTATATTGACTCTAGAAAACATGATCAGCAAATCTTTGATAGGCTGCAACAAAATGATGAAAGAACGGGCACATTTTTTTCTCACAAGCTGGGTGGGTGGGTGTTAGTTAGTTAATTAGTTACTTGAAGGATTTCAAGATTTAATATGCACAAGCGGTAAACCTGCAAAAGCAGCCCAAACCAGAAAAGACGGCTGGCAAAAAGTGGCTGACAAATTAAACGCGTGTGCATTGTACTTACTGAAAGCGGCGTTACGGATTTTGCAAATGTTCATTTTTTCCCTCTGCTTAAAAAATATGATTATGCGGCGTATACTACGCCGCGGGTTGGTATGCAGCGTGTAAAACAGTTTGTTTGTCGCGGATAATTTGCCTTTTACTTTAACACGAAGACAATTTCCTGTTAGATTTGCCTTTGAGATGACAATTGATAAGGCACAGGGCCAAACTTTCAAAAAGATGTGCATGTATCTGCCAAAACCAGTTTTCAGTCACGGACAGTTGTATGTTGCTCTCTCCAGAGTTCCATCTTTTCATTCACTTACTGGTATGCCTGCAGGAACACGTGCAGCGAGCGAGCAACACACACACGCATACAGGCGCACGAGAGAGAGAGCACTGGACGCATAAGAATAATAATACTTCATTACATTGATATACCAGTGTTTTCAGTATTCAAAGTGCTATCCACACAGGGAGAAACCGGGAAGCGAACCCAAAATCTTCCACAGTCTCCTTACTGCAAAACAGCAGCACTACCACTGCGCTACAAGGCAGTTAAAGAATGCACCGGCCTCGATTTTGTTTTCATTTCTGTTTACACCGATCGGATCATAGCGTGCATTGTTGCAATATTACTTTTCTTGGTGGCTTATTACATTCCCTGTGCTTAAAAGACATTAAAAAAGTGTTTCTCAACTGTGACTCCGGAACAACTCAGTACGCAAGCTATATTAAGCGTCAACAACGAAGACTCGCTACACCTTAATGAACAAGTGCTGAAACTTATCCCTACTGACGAAGTAACTTTCACCAGCGTGACCTCCATCGTTACAGACGATCCCACTTTCAGTCACGGACAATTGTATGTTGCTCTCTCCAGAGGTCCATCTTTTCATTCATTCACAGTGGTATCCACAAACCCACCCCATTTGGACAACTGTGTCGTTCAGCAAGTGTTCACCCATCAATACATAATTATGCGGCGTATGTTACGCCGCAGGTTGGCTAGTATTATATATTAGTAAACCTTCAAAATAATGTGCAGTTAACGTCTCAACAGCATTCTCAGCATTTCTGGAGCGTAGTAAAGCCAGATAGCTATAAGAATCTTCACTAAGCAGCTCTGAAAATGTCTGCTTTGTTTGGGTCTACATACCTCTGTGAGTCTGATTTCATGACATTCATGTCAGAAAAGGCAAAGTTCAGAACAAGACTGACAGATGAGCATTTAAATGACTCCATAAGAGTGAACCTAAGTGACTACACTCCACCATACACCTCTCTTGTTGACTCCATGCAGTGCCAGTCATCTGACTAACTAAAAAACACATCACACATGCAACTGGACATGTGAATAAAGTGAAACAGCGACATGGAACAAAATGACAAATGAATAAAGAATTTCTGTGTATTTGTAATTGCATTGTTTTGTTTTGACAGCATTCATGATTTAATTCAATAGTGTGAGATACACTAGAAAATGCATACAGACATACAAAATGCACTTGCAGGTGAACTAAATACTTTTTTGTGACGTTTTAATTCAAAATGTGAGTTGTGGACACCAACATTTTGTAAATGTTCAGGCAAAACAAGCTTATTCAGTTTGTTTGGGTTGAAATAAGCTATGAGAATAAACGTTAGAAAACATGAGTAGCTCTCGGCCATTTTGATTTTGTAAAAGTAGCTCTCAGGGGAAAAAAGGTTGGAGACCCCTGGTACAGAGTGACAACAAGATACAGTATAAAACTGTCTCTTGACCAAAATATCCTGAGAGTATATGGGGGTCAAGTGACATTCAGTCATTTCCTAAAAAGCAGATCTTAAGGGAAGCTAGAGCATTACACTCTATTTGTATATCTTGGTATCAATTTGAAAAATGCTTCTGCCTGATGATTTCACTGACCGCATTTATGCCTTCAAATCTGTATAGTGCTTCATTATTTTTTCCCAAGTTTAAAAAATGGCACCAAGAGTTAAATCAGTCCAATATTTTAGTTAATGCAATACTATATTTAAGCCCAGGAAGCCCATTGTTACTGCATGATACTGAACTTTCATCATTACTTCTTGACTACCCATCTATGCCAAGGAAGACTCTGCAGAAGCACTAGCTTTGACTCCAAATTTTTACTCATTACATTGATTTATTTCTTTTGTGGTTTTTAAATGAAAGATTGGCTCAAAGTTTAACATTGCACAGTAGTTAACTGATAAATGTCGGTGTACTGGAGAAATCTGTGTTTTCAGTCAGACTGTATATTTTTTTCATTACTTTTTTATGTAACGGCAGAAAAATGTATAAGGATGCTCAAGTGCCTATTGTTCGATATTTTGAACATAATGACAACAGCTCCATGCAGCACCTTCACAGTCAAGTGATTCAGCAATGTAAACCCACACAAAGTTATGCAAACCCAAGATGACTGTGTAGGTGGCAATATGTTTAATTTCCAGCTGCTTTCATTTTGAACCAGTGATTGATTGAACACCATTTGTACAATTTGATAAAACATGCTTTAAACTGCTCCATTAACTTATACATATTATGTATGCAAAAATGCTAAATCAGTCCATTAGAAGATAAGACAATTTACCAAACAGAATCTTTTTATTCTAGTGATGATATAGTGAAGATAGCTTGTAAGTTAGATGCAAAGTAACACAATCACACTGTCACAAACAGCTCAATAATGCAAAATATATTTTACTGAAGCCATGACATAGATATAAGTGATAAGGATTCTAAAGGGCTCTACAAAGGAGAGTCTATGAAAGTAAACTATCAGGAAATTGTGCTGCAATCAACCTACCATTAGTGAAGACATCAAGAAACATCAGTTGCAATGGTTTCATCATATCTGCCATGTAGACCCACAGTGTATCCCATACCAATTGGTCGGGATGTCATGCCCAGTAGGATGGAAAACACAATGTGCAGAACCAAAAAAAAAATAATGGCCTAAGCAGGTTGAAGTTGATTTTGCCAACATCAGACTCAAACCAGCAGGTGCAAGAAAAAACAAAGGACTATGGAGGGCTATGCTTTTAGATATCAGAGATCCTGTAGCATCTACAATACTGTAGTCATTGAGTGGTTTGTCACAGCCATTCACTCATTAAAGGAACTTTAACTGATTCAATTCAATGCCCCCACACTGCTCTGTCATCATATTTGTATTCCATAAGACTGAGAATAGAGCACAAAGGAGAAAACTACGTAAGAGTGTTCTCCTACAGTGTGGTGTAATGGGTTAAGAGGGTGTGATTGTTTCATTTGTTATTCCATTTGAATGATTTTGTTGATGAGGAACTATCCATTTTAGCTTATGTTGGTGTGGGGCGCACACATCCCAACATGCACTAACGGTAATTGCTGGTCAACAGTAGTGTGGCAATCAGGATGCACCAGCCAAGCACGAAGTTTGAATAAAAGGGAGTGGGGTTAGTGCAGGAAGGAAAGAAAAACACGTTGGTTGTTGTGAAGCAAACAGAGGGTGATCACTGGATTTGGGAAGGTAATCGAGAGAAGGACATCTTGGGCAGACTAGTTTGTGGCAAATAATATGGAGGGCTGGGTGAGAGCTCTGTGAGGTGGATGCAATCTTATCAGCTGAATATCTGAAACGCGGAGTTGTCAACAGGAAGAAAGGTCACAAGAACTGGTGGATTTAGGGAGTTTCAGTGGAGCAGCATCCGGGCAAGGGCACAGCACATTGGGAGTTGTGGTGACCAATAAGGGTAACAGCACCGTAAATTGCGGGTACTGGAAGAGGTTGCAGTTCAGATCCACAGTGACCAGAGGTGGCATATTGGTGATATGCAGCAAGCTGTGTCAGGGAAATCTCCCACGGTCCTGATGAGGATGGGGAATGAGTGTGAAAGCACAAAATGGATTTTAATTCTCTATTGTGGATTTTAACATATTTATTGGATTACATATTTGAACACCTAAAGACACTGATTTTAAAGAGTATTTATTTATTTATCTATTAAAATATTTATGAATTGTTGGCATGTTTCCAATAAACTCTATTATTCTTTTGACAAGTTAGTTTTGTTACTTTTCTCCCTTGCCCAGTTTCATCCTCAGTCATGATTATTGATGCCTTGAATACAGAAAGTTGATGTTGGCTGCAGGTCCGGGGTGTCACATACAGCTATAGGTAGCACATTTTTATTTGTTGTGGTAGCAATGCAGTATCTGTACTGACTGTGCAGGGCAGCAGCAGTTTAAAGTAATATAGAATCAGAATATACAATACAATACAATACCATTTATTTTTGTATAGCCCAAAATCACACAAGAAGTGCCGCAATGGGCTTTAACAGGCCCTGCCTCTTGACAGCCCCCCAGCCTTGACCCTCTAAGAAGACAAGGAAAAACTCCCAAAAAACCTTATAGGGAAAAATGGAAGAAACCTTGGGAAAGGCTGTTCAAAGAGAGACCCCTTTCCAGGTAGGTTGGGTGTGCAGTGGGTGTCAAAAGAAGGGGGTCAATACAATACAATACAATACACAGAACAGAATAAATCCTCAATACATTATAAAAATAGAAATTTTAGAAGTACAGAGCAGAATTTAACAGTAGATGATATCACATAATATGATATGGATTTGTTTAGAGTCCTGGAGACCTCATCCATCAAGAGGCTTCCCCCATTTTGGCATTCCACGGCTGAAACAGTGCTGGGCCAGGCAATCCGATGAAAGGACCCCTCTTTCCCACGATCCCTGCGATCCTCCATCAGGGATGACTTTACCTTAGGCAGGCACAACAACTTGGCAGGTGGGCCATGGCACCAAGTGCCACATTTGAGTACCGAGAAGAGAAACATAATAGGTGAGGGTTAGTATCCAATTATAACTATCTTGTTACTTATGTTTTAGTGCTAACGACTAACAACAGAGATGCAGTATGTACAGTTAATCAGCAGCTCTAGTCAGGATATGCTAAACTGAACTAGTGAGTCTTCAGCCGGGATTTAAAAGCTGAGACGGAAGGAGCATCTCTTATAGTAGCAGGCAGACCATTCCACAGTTTAGGGGCCCTGTAACTAAAAGCTCGACCTCCCATTGTTATTTTATTAATCCTTGGAATCATAAGCAGACCGGCATCTTGAGATCTTAATGTGCGCTCTGGTTTGTAAGTCATGATAAGTTCAGACAAGTAAGCCGGACCTTGGCCATTTAATGCTTTATATGTTAAAAGGAGGATTTTGAAATCTGCCCTAAACTTAACCGGGAGCCAGTGTAAGGATTTAAGAACTGGAGTTATGTGTTCAAATTTTCTTGTTCTTGTAATAATTCTTGCAGCCGCATTTTGGATTAACTGGAGGCTGTATAGAGAACAGTTTGAACATCCAGTGAACACCACATTGCAGTAGTCAATCCTACTAGAAATAAATGCATGAATTAATATCTCAGAATCCTGTTTATTTAGAAAGCGCCTTAATTTCCTAACATTTTTAAGATGGAAGAAACATGATTTGGACATCTTTGTAATATGCACTTTAAATGACATGCTAGAGTCAAAGATGACTCATAGATGGCAGGCTGATTCAGTGAAATTAATGGAGATTCCAACTTAGTTAAATGATGACAAAATATTGTTGTGATCAGCATCATTCCCTCCAACAATTAACATCTCTGTTTTATCGGTGTTTTAAGACAAGTAGTTCTCATTCATCCACTCCTTTAATTCACTAACACAACTAATTAAAGACAACATCGGAAAAACTCCATTTGATTTAAATGAAAAGTATAACTGGGTGTCATCTGCATATGAGTGAAAATTAACATTATGTTTCCTAATGAGAGATCCCAGTGTTGGGATCTCTAAATATAGATTGTATGTGTAATAACTATTCAAAGTTGTAGCTGGGAATTCAGGATTTAAATAAACAAGCCCAGGACATGAGACAAAATTGAAGATCGAGAAAGACAGTGGGAGAATATTCCACCTAACAAATGTGAAAACGCAAGATGTACAGTGAATGGAAATTGAAGAATAAAAAAGCATTAATAACCAGAGAAAGCTTTAAACAATAATATCGCAAGGGTTTTGTTTTCAAAAATAGCATCAGTAAAAGGTCTTGTACATGATCTGCTCTGACTCAAACATAATCCTCAGGACTGCAGCCCCTATAATGATTCAAGTATTCCATGCGAGAACCACAATGTCTTGAATCCACAGTCCTGTGAACTTCATACTTCCTCCTCTCAACCTAAACAGGAGGACGAGTAGATTGTGATTTTTAATGTGAACTAAAATAAGTGAAAAGTAGGGTGAATCCTGAAGTGTGCAGAAAGGACCAGATGACAAGATATCAGAACCACCCTCTTTTGGGTATGAGCATGGACAGAACTAAGGTGTCTGCAGTAATACATTGGAAACACCAGGGAAGTGTAAAATAACAATAATAGTTAATTATGTGTGCTTTTTATTGCAGAAAATTTTTGTCTGCAAAACAGAATGAAGATGTGGGTAATCTGGAACTGTTGGCAATAAAACTTGTCTTGGACAAGGTTTACTCTCTCTAAATTTGGCATAAGCCTAATAGAATGGTATTTTCTATGATTGCATTAGTTACTAACTTGCACAAGTCAGTTAGATAGCTATTTCATCACCTCAACACAAGAATCCCCCCATACTAGGTCCAGCTCACCCCTTCAGATGGCCATACATGCCAGAATCTCAGAAGACATACTCGCAAGCATAATGGCCAATTTAGAACTAGTCATATAAAGCTGCCATCACACTTTATGACTTTTCCAACAATTTTCAGAAATAGTCTTCATTTACAAAAATCTTTGGAAAATCACAGGGAGTCAAAACCTGTCACAAATTGTGCCTAATTTGACTGTCAGGCATGTAGTGTGACACCAACTCAGTCACAGAGCTTTGCTATTCGCCACGTCAAAATCACACTAGTTTGATATTATTGTGGTGAGTCAAAAGACTTGGAGCTGGGCTGTTGTGTGTACGAGAGCTGCCAGCCAAAGATCACTCAACCGGACGTGCAATGTATGTAGTGCCCACACAGAGTGAAGAACAAGAGTGACCGCAAGAAAAGAAGTAAATGAGTGTTTTGGATTGTGCAAACAGAGGGCAGTCTCACTGAATAGCGGAACCAGTACATATGCAAGTTCATTTGAAAAAAGAAAAAAGATGGGCTGAAATAGTGGCTGAATTCAACATACTCAGAGCCGTTAAAATCAAAGACCTCACAAAGCCTAATGTAGAACACTTTGCACCCCTTCACACCTTCATCATAGCCAAACTTATCTCCCTGTCTGTGTTCTTTCACAGGGCTTCAAAGAAACTTTCCAAAGAAAAACAGAAGAAGCTAAGCTCATTCTTAGCCTAGCATTACATGCTGTATTTTTCCAGGTCTTAATTATTGATTAATCTTTCCCTTCTTCTTCTCTTATGGCAGCTTTTTCTCACCTATTCTCACCTTTTCTCCTTTCATCTGTCCCGGCCTATGTTCCATCCTTCTCCTCCTATATATGTTACCTGCTCTTTCCTTTTCAGTTGCACAATGATGAAGGCTATACGCCCAAGAAATTGTAGTTAGTTGCATCCTTGTATGAATGTCACTGCTCTACTCCATCTAGCTAGTTACGTCCTGCTTGATATGTCTCACTTCTGTAAAACTTGCAAATGAAAAGACAAATTTCCACAGTCAGCAAATCACCATGCCTTGTGTAACAGGAGTGGATGTGCGTTCTAGTAAAAATTAGCAACTTATCATGCATTAGAACACTTTTGTATCTGAACAAATCACCACTGTGCGGAGTGGTGGCTCTGAGGCTAGGGATCTGCACTGGTAATCGGAAGGTTGCTGGTTCGAATCCCGTAAATGCCAAAAGGGACTCTGCTCTGTTGGGCCCTTGAGCAAGACCCTTAACCTGCAATTGCTGAGCACTTTGAGTAGTGAGAAAAGTGCTATATAAATGCAAAGAATTATTATTAAATCAGGATGTCTTTCTACAATATTAGTCCTCTTGTGTTAAATTTTGGCAACCAGAGGATACTGGAGACCTTAACAGGACACTTCTTACACAAAACAGAGGCAACAGAGTAATTTAAGGTTGAATTTCTAGTTAAAGATTCTATGCAGTGTGAGGGATGGCTGGCCATATATTCCGGCCCACACCTCCAAGCCGCCAGATGGAGCCCTCCCAGCAGCATAGAGGTTCCCCAAATTCCAGCAGGGCCTCATGGACCTTGTAGTTTTTACAACCAGCCCTGCTTTATACCATGGGGACCTCCAGGAGACACTGTAGGAAAGCTCAGGGAATTCTACATGCCCTATAACCCGGAAGTACGCCCTGGTCACATGGACAGAAGGAATGACGTGCTTCCGGGATAAAGAAAAGGACTTTTTATCTGACCCGGAAGTGATAAGGAATCACATGGACTGTAGGGTGGATCCACTTCCGGGTCAGGATGCACTGTATAAAAGGACCATGGGAAATCCCAGACGCTGAGCTGAGCTGGGTGGAAGGGTGGCAACTCGTCTGGGAGTGGAGGATTGTTTATGGTAGTGATTGATTATTGATTATTTGATTATTATATAAGTATTGTGGAGTGTAGGTGCTTTGTGCACTTTATTAATGTCCAAATAAATAATTATTGGACTTTTACCTGGTGTCTGGAGTGGTCTGAGGGTTCAAGGGGTCGACAGTGCCCCTATTGTCACAGCAGTTATTAATAAATCAGTGAATTGATTATTTTTTCTTTAAAGAATTACTAGAGGACTCAGCACTGAAGTCTGCACGCTCTGCTATATGTAACATGCTGGACACAAGCTCTCTCTTAAATATTTATCTGTATAAAGTTCTTAAATTAGGCTTCTTTCTCACTCAAAGGATATTTTTTTACACCTCCTCTAAGTCAGCCTTTCACTGATGTAGGCATTTGCATCTGCAGTCTTTTATTATTCTGCTAAGATACCGTTTGCTGATTTTGTCACTGCAGCTATGCTGTAGGTGTCAGTGGCAGGTTTCACACAAAGAGTGAGAACAGCTGGTGAAAATCCTAAAGGAAAAGTAAACCAAACAACTGAATAAAATCTAACTATATAAACTCACCTGGGAACTGACTAATTTAAATCATGCCACTCAAAACTTTTGGTGGCACACTTGTTTACCTAGTGCATGACAGTAAAATACAATGACAAAAAGCAAGAGCAGAGTGCAGCAGAAGCCCAGGGTATCATTATGCAGGTTTCTACATAAACCATCATCCATGGCTGCAGTATCTTCCTCTCTGCTACAGTCCTGGAATATTGCAATGCTTACATATTAGATTTCTATTTTGGCATTTTATTGATCCCTGTTCAATGCCCTAATCAAGCAAAAGCTGTGCAACTTTATCATTAGTAAGCAGGTTAATCTATGTAATGTTTAACAATATATAAACAGGAAACCTAAGGAAAATATAGCTAGAATAAAGTAAAAAATAAGATACAAATTGTGGAAAAATAGAAGAAAAAACAAAAGTAAAGTGAGTTAAATACAGTGAATACTGTGTTACCAACTAATCACAAGTTACCAATGGCAATATTTGTCTTGTAAATATACAGTATAGTCACATTGTGTGGACATAAATATACAAATCAAGTACATTGCAACACAAATATTTAAGAAACAAAAGAGCAAATACCATAAAGGAAAAAAAACAGTACAAAGTAATGCCTACAAAAACAATGCTGAAAGGTAATAATAAAATACCATACAAGTCAAATAGCAGTACAATTAATATACACTTAAAAAATACAGTAGTATCATGTAATTTATGTTACCTAATGAAAACATTAAAAACATGCAAATAATAATATAAAAATGAGAAAATTATAATTATAAATCTTTCAATATCATAAAGGTTCAATCTATTCACATTTAGAAAAAGAAATGGAAAAACAAAACAGAAGTATAATGCAAACAATAAAAGTAATAATGATGTGAGCACAATTAGTGGTCCAATTACTTCTTAGTGTATAACAGTAT
Organism: Erpetoichthys calabaricus; assembly: GCF_900747795.2. NCBI lineage: Eukaryota > Metazoa > Chordata > Cladistia > Polypteriformes > Polypteridae > Erpetoichthys > Erpetoichthys calabaricus. Next base: position 188,642,471 of record NC_041398.2, read on the forward strand.
ATAACAGACGGCCAGGACGCCCCTTCACTCTATATTCAGGGGGAGCAGCCCTGGACGGTGCAATACCTCCCCCTGGACGCTAGATGGCTGCCCCCCTGGGTTGAAGCAATGCCTCGGTTTCTCGCAGGGCTCCATGGGAATTAGAGTTGGGTGCAGTCCTGTTGGGTCCTGCAGGACTCCTGAGCCCATATTGGCAGCATATTCGCCACACCCGGAAGTACAGCCAGAACTCGGCAATCAACCACCTGGAGCACTTCCAGGTGGACTATAAAAGGGCCCAGCAACCACCACTCAATGGCCAGAGTCGGGAGGAGGAGTACGAAGCTTGGAGGAGGAGTGGTAGAAGAAGAAGAAAGGAGAAGAGTGTGTTTTGGGTGCTTTATTTGTACTGGGGACTGTGTTGTGCCTGTGGGGATTACAAGGAAGACATGCCCCACAGGCGAAGAAAAATAAAATTGCATTTATTTTAACGTGCATCTGGTGTGAGTCTGTGTCGGGTCAGGCGCCCATATAGCACCTTTGTTACAACAGACACATCTTAAGGGCCTTGAAGAGCACTTGACACATTCTATGCGATTGCTGTCACTGGAGTCTTGACCAATCAATATACTACCATTTGCTGGCCGATGTGTTTCTAGTTAGGTACCTCTACTTCATGGCAGGGCATGCTTATTTCAGAAAAAGGGTAGCTATGTAACAATAATGAGAATAGACTACCACAGGTACAGACTCAGGTGCACAGTATAATTGGCCCCTACCAACTGTGTACACAAAAGTGAAAAGGTGTCAGTAGATTAGATACTAAGATGTGTATAGAAACTGAGCTAGAAAAGCAGCTTTTACAACAGTGTAGTTAAGTCAATGAGAAGATGGGCTGTAAATGGCACTTGGCTAAGAAAAGACCTGAAACTGAATACAAAAAGAGTAGAAAAAGGTAAAAACTCTATAAAAACACCTTAGAATAAACAAGCAGCATTATATACAGATAATAATGAATGAGCCAACATGTACCTCACATTGTCCATGCAAGATGTAGAATAATCTGTAACTGTCATTTCTGCTTAGTGGAAATGATTCCATTAGTGATTTTAGTAGATGAAGCAGTATATAGGAATATGCTTGAGAAATCTACTAACCATTTGATGCAATAAATGGTTTTAAACTATACAAAGATTCCTGGTGCAATTATTAAATAGTCAGAAATCACAGCAGAAATTTTATTACCTTAACAAAATCAGTGCAGTAACCACCCAACTACAGCGCTGGCTCCAGCATTTTTGCTGCTCTGAGTGAAGATGTAAACAACCTTCTCTCTTATTACCGAGTCAGTGAAACAGCTCCTGCTTTAGGCTTGATGCCGAGCTGAGGATTGTGGATCATGTTGTCTTTCATGGCTTTACAGCGTGTAGTTGACACATGTCTGATTGACCTGTGCAATGTGCCTCACTGTCAGCAGATGTGGCCAATGATTTATTTCCTATGAGTCATGGCATGCACATGCACAGCTGTTTTTTTCCCATAAGTCATTGCATGTTGCTGTACTACTGCATAACACAAGAAAGACCCAAAGCCCAGTTATGTGGCTATAGCCGCTTGTCCAAGTCATAGGTCATGTTACACATAATTGCAGCATATACTTTTGATTAAGATGAAGATCAAGGCAAAGTGTCCAGATTTTGTACGTTTTTGTGTGACAGACATACTGTATATAGATTTGGTCACAGGAAGATTGTTGTAACAGTGTTACAACAGATATCTCCAACTGTATATTATTTTAAAAAGAACAGGCCATTCAATGCAACAAAGCTTTTCATCTATCCAAGGCAGTCAGAATCTGAGAGTTTAGAATCAGGAAAATAGTATGCTGCAAAATAAGCAGGTGTTTGTATTAAAGATGACAATCTAATGGAAAAAATACTTTCAATAGCTCACTAATCATTGGTCATAGATGATGATTTGTGCTATTCAAAGAAAGTACCTGGAGCCCAATTGTGAGCTGAAGAAGGCCAGACGTTGGCATACAAATTGTTTTAGGAAGGTGGGTCATAATAAGTGGCAGTAGGAAAGACTCGCTGTCCACATTTGAGCATAAGATTGTAAAAAAAATACAGAATAACTTGCTATTCTAGACAATATTCAACATTGTCTGTAATGTCTGACAATCTTTATTAAGCTTTACAGGGCTTAAAATATTACATTACAAAATAAAATGCAGACTGAACAGAACAAGGGATACACAGAATGTATAAAAATGCAGCATTAACAGAAGGAGCTTGCAAGTATATTTGACAAGTTTTAAGCAATGAATAACATTAGGAGTTGGAAATAGCCAAATAAAGCTTCTACCTTTTCATGGACCTCTGTGCTCTGTCTCTCTTTCTCATCTATACAAAGTAGACTTTTCTTTTTATGCACCAATACCTCAAAGTTGGCACAGGTCTGTAGATGGAAAGTCTCTGAATCTCTTTATGACTTAAGTCCTCCTTTTACAGTTTAGCTCTTCTTGAATTTTCTGCATCCCAGATCAGTGGGTTATCCAGCAGCAGTGCATGTTAATGGCACACATTCAGGAAGGGGGTCTGATAAATTTCAGTTTCCTGATAGTGTGAAGGATGTAGTTGTTGGATCGCTGAGAACTATAAGAACACCAAAAAATATCAAAAGAGTGTGACAAGGTAGGCCAGAGCATTCTGTATTCTGCATGATGTCAGACGCTTGCATTAAAAATTTAAGACCAAACTGTCACATTTTTTTTATCAAGATTTATCCCATTATCCATGTAAAATACAAATACTGCATTCATTTTTTAGGAATTAATTTACCTAAATGACTCAACTTTTTTACTGTGTTTGTTGAACTGGAAAAAGAAAAACAGGATGTTAAACTTTTTGCGAACTTGTTTAGGAAAAAGCATTGTTAACAGTAGAGCTAATTTGAAAACAATTATAAAAGAAACAGTGTTATTTAAGATAAGATAAATAAATTGCATCTATTAATTACTTTTTGACTACTTTATTCTTTATGTAGTGCCATGAGTCAAGTGGCAAAGTGACCATTTACACTGTCCATTCAAAAATCAAATCTTGCACTGCATCTGTTATAAAGAATGTATTTATCTCAGCTTAACTAAAGCATATACTAAGTATTTACAAAGGTAGTGATATACCTCAGGAATCTATTCCATGATTTGATTGATAGTTATTGTTTTATTAGCAATATGTTTGCTTTACACCTTTCTCAATTAATAAAAATATACTTTCTTTTACAGTTTATTATATGTCCATTGTTATTTGTCTACGTACGGCTCTACAATCATTATGGTAACAATTTTCTTCATTTGTCCCACTATGGTAGTGATTTTCGTATTTGGGTCCTCAGATTAAAATGTTTAAGAACCTCCGCTATAGAACATTCCAACAATTTTGATACCAACAGGCCTTTTAGGCCAAGAAAGATCAGTATTTTCACATAATTTCTCCAAATGACATCCAGTTTAGTTTTAAACTATCCTTAAAGTCCTACCTTCTCTGCTATTTGGTAAAGTATTCCATTTGTCTATAGATATTAGCATACAATATTGGATTGTCTGTTCTCTTTTGGTAATAACCAACAAATGATAATGCAGCCATTTAAAAGTCAGGTGCAATAAGTGAGTCTTTGGATTTGAACAGCAAAGAGACATAGAGAGACAGAAGAAGTTCCATATAGTGGAACCACCAGGTTTAAGAGTTGTACAGTGTAATGTTGTTTTGGAGCAGTAAAAGGGATATGACCATGTTATCACATCACTATAAATAGAGAACCAGCACTTCATCCCCCAGATACGCAAGACAGAGGCACCCCACTTAGTAGCGAGTACAACTGCTGCAAAAGGGACCCTGGCTCTAGTAGTTGAAGAACCTTAACTGAAGTAGAACTATTAAAGGAGATGTTATAGTGCCACAAGCTTGGGTAAAGCTGGGCTGAATACGTTTAAAAGAATCTTTAACTGTTGCCAGGAAAACAAACTGTGATTCTGATAACTGTAGAGGACCTGATACCTGTAGTTTGTAGTTGTGTTAAGCTGTTTATTACAATACAGGAAATACTGTATAATCTTGTGTTCCAAGATGGATGACCCACTGTGTGAGTGAGTGTTGGGGCTGACTGAGCACCCTAGGACATTGGATAGGACACTGGACATACTCCGACAGTCTTTTGCCCATAAACAACAAGGAGGTGTGAGTTTTAAAGGACTAACACTGCTCAAATATGGTGGTGCCATTATCGCATCAAAAATTCACTCTGCAGTCAAATTCATGAATATGGTAGGGAAAGGAGACAGTTGCGCCAAACCATAGAGGACCAAGTAGCCAGTCTCAAAAGGAACAGTAAAAATTCATCACTGAATCAATTTGTTACAGACTGGAATTCAGTCTTTGAAGTTCAGGTTACTGATTTTTTTTGTCCTTTCACTGATATGTAGATAAGTACTGCTGATTGGATTCTAAAGCTGCAAGACATGCTGAGCCATTCTACAAGAAAGTTATGAGGCGATGGTCTGGGGGCTTACATCTCTATGTGGATACAGCTAGTAGGGACCAGCCATTGTAAAATGGAAAATTGAAATGTTGTTTTCATGTAGGGTGGCACGGTGGTAGTGCTGCTGCCTCACAGTTAGGAGACCTGGGTTCGCTTCCCGGGTCCTCCCTCCATGGAGTTTGTATGTTCTCCACATGTCTGCATGGGTTTCCTCCCACAGTCCAAAGACATGCAGGTTAGGTGCATTGGCGATTCTAAATTGTCCCTAGTGTGTGCTTGGTGTGTGTGTCCTGCAGTGAGCTGGCGCCCTGCCAGGGAATTTGTTCCACCTTGCGCCCTGTGTTGGCTGAGATTGGCTCCAGCAGACCCCCGTGACCCTGTAGTTTGGATATAGTGGGTTGGATAATGGATGGATGTTTTCATGTACAGTATGTGCCAAACAAATATTTAGATTTTTTTTAACCTTTTTATTGAAGTTCATTTGTGTGTTTGTATATCTTTTTCTGGTGCTGAAAAATGAACAATTAACAATTTACTCCATGCTAGCTAGTATCGTGCATTACTTAACCACCATAAAAAATATAACTTTATTACCAGTGGTAGATGGGGGTGGGAAGAGAAGTCAATAGGAGCCAAAAAACTATGGTTTAAAACGTTGTCACATTTTGGCACAAACATTTTCAGGGCAAGGGCAGCCTTTCAGCTTGGTGGATGTTGAATGAATAATGAACCTTCTGCAGGCTCATTTTTGGAAAATATGTTACGACACATACTTTCTCTAGTTACTTAGATTTTTTTCTTCAGAACTCTTGAGTACTCCAAGTGAAAAAAATTTCAATCATTAAACCTATATTAATAATGGACATTTAACATGATCTGCACAAGATTATTACATTTAAATATGTTAGTATTTAGATTAAAAGATGTAGAGAAAAGCCAAGCAAAATGACACCTTTTATTGGCTAACTAGAAAGATTACAATATGCAAGCTTTTCGAGGCAACTCAGGCCCCTTCTTCAGGCAAGATGGCCTGAGTTGCCTCGAAAGCTTGCATATTGTAATCTTTCTAGTTAGCCAATAAAAGGTGTCATTTTGCTTGGCTTTTCTCTACATTCATAATGGCTAACACGGTACAACACCCTAGTACTACAGATTAAAAGGTGGAAAGGCAAGTAGCAGTCTAATTTATTAGGGACCCACAAATCAAGGAGGTGCTTGAGTTGCTTGCGTAATCCAAGTAGAGACAGAGACAGAGGTGGAACAAGAAGATGAGCCTAAATGGTCATAAACCATGCTAAATGAGGCGGTAAAGAAAGTGTTGAAAATGCAAGTAGAACAAAATGTGAGTGATTTAAGCAAATTTTCCACTAAAAATTTTATTGTGCTTCCCTCATCATTCATTAGTGACTATTATGATTCAGTTTAAGAATTTTTCATTCATGGAAAGTCCCCTTCACAGATCCCATTTAAATAGTTAACATAACAGCAGAAGACACAATGTTATATTAGTTGCCTAATATGGTATTATTTTATACTATATTTGAACTATACTGTAGTTGATCCACCCCAAGTAATAATCAGTTTAAATGTAATTTGGATCTGTGTATGTCTCTTACAGTTTAGTGGGTAGACGTAAAATTATTATGGTACTAGCCATGCTAAAATTCTTAGTCGGGTTGAAATCTAAGCAATCAACGAAGTCCTTAGCATTAACGTTTGCAGCGCACCATGCAATGCATATGTCAGTCAGTCATTCTCCAACCCGCTATATCCTAACACAGGGTCACGGGGGTCTGCTGGAGCAAATCCCAGCCAACACAGGGCGCAAGGCAGGAACAAACCCCGGCCTCACTGCAGGGCACACACACCCACACACCAAGCACACACTATGGACAATTTAGGATCGCCAATGCACCTAACCTGCATGTCTTTGGAGCACCCGGAGGAAATCCACACAGACACGGGGAGAACATGCAAACTCCACGCAGGGAGGACCCGGGAAGCGAACCCGGGTCTCCTTACTGCGAGGCAGCAGCGCTACCACTGTGCCACCATGCCACCCACAATGCATATGTCTCTGTTATATGCTATTTGTAAAAGCAGTGTTAATGTTTGTGATGCATCATCTTTTTGAATGACAGAGACACAGCAACAGGATGGACACACTGTTAGACGCACACATTTGTCCTTTTATTAAGGTAGGCACTTGGAAATTCAAATAAGCTAATGGATATTAGGATACAGTATATTCAAATGTCAAAGCAAATACAAATATAATGTTATAAATGGTATCTTTAAGCTCAGATAAATTAACCAGTATGTGTCCTTTTATTAAGGTAGGCACTTGGAAATTCAAATCAGCTATAAATGGTATCTTTAAGCTCAGATTAACCAGTATGTGTATATGTTTGTAAGAAGGTATGAAAAAACTGTGTGTGACCCTTTAGTCAACATGCTGTTGTATTTAGCTATTTGTCAGCTTCACTGACATGTAACAATACCATTGGAAATTATCAGTTGTCTGATTTCAGCTGATGCAACTATTGCTAATTCTTGTATAATCAGCCATCAAGGCTCTCTGTAAAGGAGAGGATTTGGAAGCACTTCTTCAACATCATTGTCAGGATAGCCACCTGCAAAAGTGTTCCAAAGCTTGCAAACATCACAACTGGCATAAGCAATGAAAGACCACCTTAGCTGGATTAGGAGGATAAAAACTGCAGTAGAAAAAAGTCTTTGGTTTAAATTCTTTAGGTTGTATGTTTTCTTTAATTTTAATTTCTGGTGTCTGATATGACTGACTTACCTTCAAATACTGTAAACATAAGCTTAGATTGAAAAAAAGTTTGGTATTACTCACTGAAACTACCTTATGGTTTACTGACTCTAGCAATCAACGTGGGGTCTGAGGTTCTGTAAGATGAGAGATTAAGATCCCTATCTAGGTCCTGTGGGATCCTAACCATAGTCAGAAAAGGTCTTTAGGTTCTTTAGGATGAGGGATTGAGATAATAATCCAGCTCCTTTAGGTCATGAATATAACGGGGAGATTAGCTTTCAGGTTCAGTCCTTGCAGTGGTAAAAAACAGTCAGCACATTGTGATTTGTGGTCCTGGCAGCTTGCCATTGCTAAGGTATTCAGAGGTTAATTGTTAAATCCTTTCGGTGTGGAAAACTGGTCCCTGTAGCATGCAGCCTGCATTTGTTAAGTATGCCAGGGGTAAGTAATTTGGGGTGTACTTGTAAAACAAGGTTAGTAGGCTAAGAAACATACAAAGGCACTTCTTCTTACCTTCAATAAAAAACATTTGGAGGCTAAATTGAAGATATACTCTGACACACCAGTGAAAATTCAACAGGAATGCGCAGTAGTGTAATTTTTACTGTTGTTGCCTCACTGATTCAGGTTCCTGAGTTTTAATTCTATGCCCAGGTCATTGTTTGTGTGGAGTCTGCAAAAGTTTTTCTCCAGTTCACTATGGTTTTTCATGGACATCCCAAAGATGTGCATGTTAAGTTTACTGGCAATTCTGATGTAACTCCATGTGTGTGTGGCTGTGTGCACATTCTTGCTTTGGGCCTAGTGTTAAGAAAAGTGAATTAAACAGGTATGAAAATGATGTATGTTATGCCAAGGCTGATTTTAGCCCTTCTGAAGTCCTAAATGGTATATCGAGGATGGGACCACCGTCCCTTCACCAGCAACATCACATTATTTATATAGCATATAAACTGTGTATACAGTACAGTATGTTGTCTGTATCTTCTATATAATGGTCACAGGGTCCCTAGGAGTTGCATAGCTAATTTATGGCAGGCAATTGTCATTTGTTATGCATTCAAAACAGAAATCATAGTACTTTTTAACACAAAAGATCTTGGTAATCATCAGAAATGCCCGCATGAGATAGTGGGACAATTTTCCATGAATAGGTCCTTTCTCAGCTATATTATTTGGGAAAGATGCAATAAATCAAAATATGTATTAAATACATATTAATGAAACAGACAATATAAAAACTAAGGTAAAAGAACCTTCTTAATAGCTGCCCAGGGTAAACCACAAACCAATTTGTTAATGTGCATTTGAAAGCATTTAATGTAAAAGTATGTCATTAATAATGCACCATCTTATGATGATACATATTTTTCTCTGTGTAGAAACCTGCCACAAGAAATAAAAGGCATGTTGACAAAGAGAGTATTTCCATAATAGCTGTCATTTCCTTGTGCACACATTTAATTCAAACATTTGTAATGTAAGGACTGAGCAAAATGGATAGGAAAGCCAGAAAAGTGAAGATAGTTTTTGTACAGAAACAGGGTTTAATTTAGGAAACAGGTGAGAACATCAAATCATCAATCTATTTTCTCAAACTACTTATTCTTATTCAAGATCGGGATGAGAACATATGTCTAAAAATCACAACTCCTAATAACAGATACACACAAAGATGGCTATATCCAACTTAAGTAGCCGCTGCTGACTGATCAAGACACATGTGGCAGTTCACTGAGGGCCCAATAATTTGAGATCTAGCAGTTTCTGAGCAAATATTGAAATATAGAGGATGCATCTCTAAATGTGAATATACAGTAAATTCCATCCAGTATCCAACCCGCTATATCCTAACTACAGGGTCACGGGGGTCTGCTGGAGCCAATCCCAGCCAACACAGGGCGCAAGGCAGGAAACAAACCCTGGGCAGGATGCCAGCCCACCGCAGGGCACACACACCCACACACCAAGCACACACTAGGGACAATTTAGAATCGCCAATGCACCTAACCTGTATGTCTTTGGACTGTGAGAGGAAACCCACGCAGACACGGGGAGAACATGCAAACTCCACGCAGGGAGGACCCGGGAAGCAAAACCAGGTCTCCTAGCTGCGTCACTGTGCCACCCTATACAGTAAATTGATAAAGTAAATATTTTTGTGAAATTACAGTGGAAACAATATTTCATCACTCACTAAAGTTGAGAGCAAGCAGTTAATTAACAAGTTATTGGTTCTACACCTCCCTATACTTCACATGATTATAAAAACAGACATTTGGTGTGTGCAGATTTTGCAGGTATTATTGATTGAACAGAATCGGTGACAAAGGGCAGCCCTGGTGGAGTCCATCTCTCACTGGAAACAGGTTTGACTTACTGCCGGCAATGCGGACCAAGCTCTGACACCGGTTGTACAGGGACCGAACAGCCCTTATCAGGGGGTCCGGTACCACATACTCCTGGAGCGCCCCCAACAGGATTCCCCAAGGGACACGGTCAAACACCTTTTCCAAGTCCTAGTGTGTTGCTGTGATGTCTGCACCCAGAATGCTTCAGGATGACACATATGTGACATCATAAGAATGAACACATAAAAGCCATCATCTGAGCGCTGGGTAAAAATACTTGACATGTGAATGCTGTGTTATTTTTGATTAGGTTTCTGACCTTTTGCTATTGATTCTTGACAACATTTTTTACATTTCTGGTTTTGGATTTGATAAAACGATAGGTTAGACTTTTGATTTAAACTTCACTCAGTTGTTGGCTTATGTATCATCTCCTGATACCCAAATTTTAAAAAGTCCCTCCCTGCCTTTTCTCCTGAAGGTAAATTGGCCATTTGTCTATTGCTGTGATTTTGTTCAAATGTTCTTACATCCATCTACTCATTCTTCAATCTTCCGTTCCATTGAAGGCTCCAGGAGCCAGGAGTTTGTCCTGGCAGCAATGAGTTTAAGCAAACAACTAGTGCTGGATGGGCTGCAGACTCTCATGCATCTGCATTCACACATCCAAGGCTAGTTATGAGTCACCATTTAACCTAACACACACATCTTTGGGACATTTAGATTTGTTAAAAAATATTGGAGAATTATTAAACTGGACTATGTCTACTTTTTAACAGCACAAGTATACAATTTCATGTGTGGCTTCACAATCAAAGGCCTCAGTAAGACAAGGGCCAGAGTATGATATTCTGACACTCTTAAAAAAAAACATGCTTTGGTAACCCATTTGAAATTATAGTACTACAACTAATAGACAGTAAGGTGGAAACCTTATATGGTGGAAATCATTCACTCGCACAGCATTCCGGTGGATATAGCCAGGACACCCGGCTCCCCGTGGATTACCATCCCCGGAGGCCGACAACGAAGGAGGCACAGAGAAAGAAAGCAGAAGTGAGGATGCAGGGCCGGCACACTAGCTAGAGTACGGAGACAGCCTCACAAACCTCCGCTTCCAAGCCTTTTCCTTGCTAACGCCAGATCTGTTGTCAACAAGATAGATGAACTGAGGCTTCAGATTGCATCAGACCGCATGATCAAGGACAGTAGCTTGTTTGTGTTCACGGAAACCTGGCTTCATTCATGCATACTGGGCTCGGCTATTGAGCTAACAGGCTATACGTTGCAGTGCTACGACAGGACTAGAGACTCTGGTAAGAGCAGAGGAGGGGGTGTGTGTGTACATCAATAATAACTGGTGCACGGACGCAGTGATAGTGGATAGACATTGCTTCCCTGACTTGGAGTACATGACTGTGAAATGTAGACCTATCTATTTACCGCAGGAGTTCAATGTCGTAATGATCACCGTTGTTTACATACCACCAGCTGCTAATGCTAACTTGGCTCTGAGACATTTATACAGCAGCATTAGCAGCCAACAGAGCCATTACCCTGATGCAGTGTTCATTATCGCAGGGGACTTTAATCATGTGGATTTAAAAGCAGTCCTCCCCAAACTCCACCAGCACGTAAAGTGTGCTACTAGAGGAGCCAACACACTAGACAAGGTCTACTCAAACATCAAGCTGGGCTACAGAGCTAAACAGCTTCCACACCTGGCCCAGTCTGACCACATGTCACTGCTGATGATTCCTGCATACACCCCTCTCCGCAAATCTGCTCTTACCACCACAAGATCCATCACAACCTGGCCTGATGACACCTCTCTGCAGCTGCAGGACTGCTTCAACAGGACTAACTGGGATATTTTTGAAAGTCCAGACCTGGAACTCTACACCGACAGTGTATTGCGTTACATCAAAACCTGCATTGACACTGTCACAGTGGAGAAACGTATCCAGAAGCCCTGAATGACAAGAGAGGTTCAGCGGTTGCTAAAAGAAGGGAACACTGCCTTTACGTGCGGTGACAAGGCTGTCTACAGCATGACACGGTCCAACCTGAAGAGAGGCATCAGAAAGGCTAAGAGGGACTACAGGAGAAGGATTGAGGAGCACCTGGACAGTAATAACAGCAGGCAGGTTTGGCAGGGAGTCCAGCACTTCACCAACTACAGGACCAGCCATGGAGCTGCTGAAGGTGACGCCTCAATGGCAGAGGAGGTGAACCACTTCTTTGCTTGCTTTGAGATGGAACTACCAGAGGCAGCTGTCACACATGAAGCAGCAGTTCACAACAACATCACCCCCTCCCTTAGGGTGGAAGAACACGAGGTGAGACGCTCATTCCAGGCTGTCAATCCTAGGAAGGCAGCAGTTCCCGACAGTGTCCCTGGACGTGTGTTGAGGAGCTGTGCAGAGCAGCTGGCTGGGGTCGTTACAAAGATCTTTAACCTGTCACGGTCCCAGGCCTAAGTTCCTCTCTGTCTGAAATCCTCCATCTTACTCCCTTTACCAAAAAAAACACCTATAACCTGCCTGAATGACTATCGGCCAGTAGTGCTCACCCCAGTGTTGATGGTGTTTTGAGAGACTGGTCTGGAGTCATATCATGCCCTTCATCCCTCCCACCTTTGATGCACACCAATTTGCTAACAGGGCTAACAGGTCTACTGAGGACGCTGTTGCTGCTGCTCTCCATGCAACCCTGTCCTATGTGGAGCACCAGGAGAGCTACGAACACCTCCTCTTTACTGATTTTAGCTCTGCTTTTAACACCATCCTCCCTCAAAGATTATACAATACAATACAATACAATACAGTTTATTTTTGTATAGCCCAAAATCACACAGGAAGTGCCGCAATGGGCTTTAACAGGCCCTGCCTCTTGACAGCCCCCCAGCCTTGACTCTTTAAGAAGACAGGGAAAAACTCCCAAAAAAACCTAGTAGGGAAAAATGGAAGAAACCTTGGGAAAGACAGTTCAAAAAAAGACCCCTTTCCAGGTAGGTTGGGCGTGCAGTGGGTGTCAAAAGAAGGGGGTCAATACAATACAATACACAGAACAGAACAAATCCTCAATAAAAAATAAATAAAAATTTTTTAGAAGTACGGAGCAGAATTCAACAGTAGATGATATCACATAATAAGATTTGGATAATTTTAGACTCCTGGAGACCACATCCATCAAGCTGCCTCCCCCATTTGGCCATTCCATGGCTGAAACAATGTTGGGCCAGCCAATCCGATGAAAGGACCCCTCTTTCTCATGATTCCTGAGATCCTCCATCAGGGATGACTTTACCTTAGGCAGGCAAAACAACATGGCAGGTGGGCCGTGGCACCAAGTGCCACATTTGAGTACCGAGAAGAGAAACAGAATAGGTGAGGGTTAGTATCCAATTCTAACTATCATGTTACTTATGTTTTAGTGCTAATGACTAGCAACAGAGATGCAGTATGTACAGCTAATCAGCAGCTCTAGTCAGGATCTGATAAACTGAAGTAGTGAGTCTTCAGCCGGGATTTAAAAGCTGAGACCGAAGGGGCATCTCTTATAGTAGCAGGCAGACCATTCCACAGTTTAGGGGCCCTGTAACTAAAAGCTCAACCTCCCATTGTTATTTTATTAGTGTGATTAGTGTGCAAGCTGCTAGCCCTGGGACTCCTGTATTACACCTGTAGATGGATTAAAGACTTCCTGACAGACCGTACACAAAGGGTTAGGGTGGGCCCTCACATCTCCTCAGCCATCAGCATCAGCACCGGCTCTCCTCAGGGCTGTGTGCTGAGCCCCCTGCGCTTCATGCTGTACACACATGACTGCGCCACCACCCACCACAGAAACACCATCGTCAAATTTGCAGATGACACCACTGTGTTGGGGCTCATCTCTGGGGAGGATGAGTCCGCCTACAGGGACAAAGTGGAGCAGCTGACAGCATGGTACACTAACAACAACGTGCTCCTGAACACAATTAAGACCAAGGAGCTCGTTGTGGACTTCAGGAAAAAGAAAACAGACATCAAACCACTCTACATCGGAGGGGACTGTGTAGAGAGGGTGTCAGACTTCCTGGGAGTCCACATCATGGAAGACCTGTCCTGGGGTGTGAACACAGCTGAGCTGGCGAAGAAGGCTCAGCAGAATCCTCAGGAAAAATAACATCCCCCAAAAACTGCTGGTATCCTTCTATCGCTGCTCTATCGAGAGTACCCTGTGCTACTGCCTCTGCGTGGGATTTTCCAGCTGCACAACAACGCAGAGGAAAACACTTCAGCGGATCGTAAAGATGGCCCAGCAGATCATTGGCTGCTCTTTACCCTCTCTGGATGAACTGCACAGCTCTCGCTGCCTCAGGAAAGCAGAAAACTTCTTAAAAGACTCCTCACGCCCGCTCATGACAAGTTCCAACTGTTGCCATCAGGCAAAAGATATAGGAGCATTTCTACCCTGTTGCTATTAGGGCACTGAATGCCACCTAATCACCTCCAATGCAGCAGTGCAATTGATGACATCTTGTACAATAGTGTTTCATGTGCAATTAAGGTCTTATGTTGAATGTTTGTGTTCTACCTTATTTCTTCTTATCTTTTTGTAATTATATTTATTTATATTTTGACACTGCAGGGACTGCACCTAATTTCATTGTATTTGTTATAATGACAATAAAGATATTCTGATTCTGATTATACAATCCAGTATTGGGGCATACACACAGAGAGTAAATACTGTTGTACTATTGCACTTCCACTTTCAACACTTTTTAAAAGAGCTATAGGACACACATGGTGGACATCTGGGACAATGCAGAGTTTACTGATATACACACATCCTCCACCAATGCAGATGTCTTGCTAGTGCACCTTTTCTCTTGCTTGTACATCAACAGGCTCAAATTTCATGTCTGTGGAGAAAGCACTTCCACACAGACAAGACTGGCAGTGTACTTAATCAACTAAAAGGCATTATTAATATATTAATTATGTTTACTTTGTGGATGAGTACATGCTGAATTTTCATGGATGTGAACTGCATCTTCTATTTCAATTTTCTGAAACAGTTCATGCTGCACAGAAATTACAGCTAGCCCATTAAGAATGCTCAGTGTCATCGTACTGTGGGGGCACTTTTGTAAAATTAGTTTTAACTTTGAGAAGCTGCATTCTCCTGAGGCTATGGAGATGGAAAGAGTAAGGAGCAGTTTTAATGCTACTGTTGGAGACAATGTATTTTAAGAATGAGCCTTTATGTTTTTTGAATGCCTACTCTTTTAAAGGCCTGCTTTCTGTATTCATAGCCTGGCAGATCTGGCCATTTTAACTTGTAAACAGATAAAGTCTCTGTTAATTTTCAGCCAGGATTGACCTCCCCAGCTCTGGTTCAAATTCATGCTTTATGTCTGTATTGTTCATTCTTGTTTCTTTTATTTATGTTATGTTACTTTTGTTGATTATGTGCATTATTGTTTGTTTTTGATTTTGTCCATGTATGTAAGCTATGTTTATTCCATGTATTTTATGGGTGGGGCCACCTGCTAATCACTAACAGGAACTACCCTCCACCATATAAATCCAGAGGGTCTCCTACAGTTTCTGGCAGTTCATTTCAAATGCACTGAGGAGTGGTGAGTTCTTGTGTTTGTTTGATATTTGTGTGCTTAGGGATGTGTCTTTTTCTGCTCCACAGAGCTTCACTGTTTAACAGCACCTTTGAAAATTAATCTTTTATTTTATAAAAGATTATTTGTGATTCATTTTGTATCTATCCATAGCTTTTGACAGGATTTCTTCCTTTAGTAAGTATATTTGAAACTGTCCAGGTGTTTTTGAGACTCTGAGCTCATAACAGTCTCACACTGCTATTCAGAATTGGTCCAAGTTGGTGCTGCCACACTCCACAGTCATTTAAGATGGTTAGAGAATGTTTTGTAGAATAATATGCTCTGCCATCAAATTTCTAATAGGTTGCATATTAGTTTAAAGTGGTACATTTGGCCACTCTTGCTCATGTGCTGCTCTAGTTCGTCAGTATAGATAGGCTAAGTAAGACATCTCACATCTATAAAAATGTAACATTTTACAACCATTACAGATTTTGGCATACAAAAAGTAACACAAGGCAAAGAAACTAAAAGTTCAGAAGCGTTAACTCATAAAAACATAAGGAGAATGTATTGACTCCACACAGACCGTGACAAGATTTAAATCCACAACTCTGAAGCTGTGAGGCATCTTTTCTAATCTTTAAAAAAGTAATTCATATTTATTTTATCACATAAACTATATGGTACAAAATTATGAGATACCCCTCCAAATTATTGAGTTCAGATGTTTCAGATGCATAAAAGCATGCACACATCCATGCAGTCTTAGGGTGTCACCTTTGCCACAAGTCAGTACATTAAATTTCTGGTCTGTTAGGTCTGCCCCAGTGAACTGTAAGTGCTGTTATGGTGAAGTGAAAGTATCTATGAGCAACAACAGCTCAGTTGTGAAATAGTAGACCACACAAACTCAGAGAGACAGGACATCAAGTGCTAAAGCACAAAGCATGTACAAATTGCCTACCCTCTATTGCATCACTCACAACAGAGTTCCAAACTGCCTCTGCTAGCAACATCAGCACAAGAATTGTGGATCAGAAGCTTCATGAAATGGGTTTCCATGGCCGAGCAGCTGTACACAACCTTAGGATTACTATGCACAATGCCAAGCACCAGCTGAAAAGGAGTAAAGCACACTGCCATTGGACTCTGGAGCAAGGGAAACATGTTCTCTCGAGTAATGAATCAC
The DNA here is from genome assembly GCF_900747795.2 of Erpetoichthys calabaricus. Taxonomy (NCBI): domain Eukaryota; kingdom Metazoa; phylum Chordata; class Cladistia; order Polypteriformes; family Polypteridae; genus Erpetoichthys; species Erpetoichthys calabaricus. The sequence continues at coordinate 188,658,922 of NC_041398.2, forward strand.
ACTTCACTATCTGCCAGTTTGTTGTAGGAAACTGGGTTTGATGATGAGAGGTGAAGGCTACCTTCAGGACTGCATAGTGACTACAGTAAAGTTTGGTGGAGGAGGGATAATAGTTTGGGGCAATATTTCAGGGTTTGGGCTAGGCCCCTTGGTTTCAGTGAAGGGTATTGTTGAAGACATTTTGGACATTTGGGCACTTCCCTTTTTGTAGCAAAAGTTTGAGGAAGGCAGTTTTCTGTTCCAGCATGACTATGCCTCTGTGCACAAAGCCAGGTCTAAAAAGACAGGGTTTGACATGTGTGGTATGGAGGAACTCAAGCAGCCCACACAGAGTCCTGACCTCAACCCTATTGAGCATCTTTAGGATGAATGGGAATACCGATTGCCTTCTTGTCCAACATCAATACCTGACTTCACGAATGCTGTTTTGGCTGAAGGGTCCCACAATTCCTCAGACAAAATATAAAATCTTGTCAAAAGCTTTCCCAGAAGATTGGAGGCTGTTATAAAAGGTGAGCCAACTCCACCTTAATGCAGTGTTTGTGGAATAGGATATCCTGCAAGCTCATATAGGAGTGATGGGCAGTTGTCCACAAAGTTTTGGAAACATAGTAAGTTTAATTTGTACTGAAAAGTGACCTCTGCTAAATTTAATATAAAAATCTATTTATTCAATAAAACTATAAATAGTATATAAAGAAATAACTTACTGTTAAATATGAAAGCCAAATACTATATATAATATTTGTAAATAACAAAAGGTTATATTGTTTCTTTTTTCCAGTTTAGTTAGATTATGAAGAGTTCTATTACATTTTGATGTGATTAAGTAAACTCAGTTTGTCTCATGACAGCCACCTACAGTTTTTCTGTGATTAGCATATATAGATGATAGTACAACTGGTTTGGTCAAAGTGCATCAGCTCTTATGACACAGTCATTGACTATACAAATAATTTGGTATTACTCCATGAATACATAATAGGGAGAACATTTTGATTCATTAATACAGATTAGAGGATATTAAATGGGACTAAGTATATTTTATAAGAGAATGGCAGTTTTCTCTGTGGCTTCACATGCAAAGCAGTCAGCATGAATTTTCTGTCATTCTATATATTTAAAATATTTTGCAAGCTTTCCCATATTTGACATGTAGCAAATACCACAATACATAAATTGAAATCTACAAGTAATATTAGGAAAAAGTAAACTAGCCACAACAGAGTAGACACTTTGACTTTTTGTTGAGAAGTTCTTCAGTTCTTTTGGATGTTGACAAGTAGGCCTAAATACCATATTCTACTTATGTTATCTCATCTATTAATGTATGATGTTACTGGAGGACATCATTTATTTTTTGCATATATTAACTATTGATTTATTTATTCTTGGAATTTTAATGTCTAAGGAAAGCAACTTTTTGGACTGTGGCGTATCATGATGTCACCACCCTACAGTGAAAAGTGGTGCATCTCTCTGGCTTATGTTGGACATATACTTCCAAGGTCTATCATCAAACCCTCCTGTCACTTACTCAGCATAGCTTTTTCACAGTAGACTCCGTGATATGGATTTAAAGTGGAGAACTGGATGAGCAAGCAGAAGGGGAGCCACGGCACTGCGAGGCTCTGTGTAGTGGGAATGAGTACCTCTCTACACATTGGGCTCCTGTAGTTTATGTACTGAGCGTATCAATGGTGAAGTCAGAGAGACACCGTCACGAAATTATAAAAGTGAGGAAAAACATGTGCTCTTTATTGACAGGTGCTACAAACAAAAATGGTGAAAAAACAAAAATCCAAAGCAAAATGATGCAGTGTCATTAAATAAAACACTAGTCCTAATGACACACCCAAGCCAAAAATGATGAAAATCAACAAAAAGCAAATATTTACAAAAGCACTGAACTTTCCTCTTTTCTTCCACAAAATCAGGAAAAGGAAAAAATAAATAAAAAGACATAAATAATTAAACACTGTTAAAGTCTCCCTATTAGTATCAACAGGCTGTAACTCAAGCTCACCACTCCAACTTCACTCTATTTGAAGTCCTGAAGGTTCATCAGACACCCAATCTGGCCAAAAGACAACCTCTAGTTTCCATTCTCTGGTTTTATAGGTCGAAGTGGCATTGTGGCGCCCAATCCCCACTGACATCCTCTCGCTTCCCAATCAGAGAGCATGCAGTGACACTGCTTACACTGCACTGACGCTTCCTCTAGGAACTCTACTATTTCCTGAGGCAATTACCAGCATGCGCTTTGTATGGAGCTGCCTCTCTCTTCCACTATTCTGTATGCTGTTCTACTCTCTCCATTAAGTACTACACTCTATTATTTTAAATGTTTGCCTGGGACTTTAGTAAACTGGCATGATTGGCTTCTTTTAAACAAGGCAATGCCTCACTCACAGTGCCTCCTTTCCCTTTACCAGCAGTGGCAGAGCGCAACAGGCGGCAGACCTCGCCTGATGAGATGCTACCCAATTCCTGCCCACAACACCACAGGCACATGAGCAAGGTTTTGAAAATATTTTACTTTAACTCATAATTTAAAAGAGAAAGAGAGAGACAGAATGGTAAAAACACGCAGGATGCGACAACACAACAAGGGGATCAAAACCACCAAGAGTGTCCCAAAAAATTGTTGAAAATAGGCCCTGTAGAATAGACAGGCATTACCCATTTTGCTTTGACACACAAATCCTTTGAATAACAAGCAACTGCTGGACCCTCTTTCATTGACATTTAACTTCATTACAAGTGTCAATACTCCTTTGGCATAAAGTTTGTGGATCTCATCTGACAAGACTAATCAGTTACAGGAAAAGACATCCAGAGATCTCTGTTATGAACCATTTAAACATTTGGTCAGTGAACAAAGAGCCATAAGTCAATGATTGGCAACCTTGACAGACACAACTTTGCACTGAATGTCAACCAAAAGGTTGGGCTTATGTGCACCCAATAAATCAAGGACAAAAGGTTGACTTGGTCTCTTATAACATATTGGAAGCATTAGATCTATGTTCTTTATGCTCAGTGCTCTCGGCCTGACCGTAACTCTGCTCCATAGTAGGATCCCTGTTGCGTAGGGTATGTCCGTAACAAAGGCTGGAGCAATCCTTTTTACTCCAAAGGGCAATTTGATGCTAGACTGCAATAGTGGAAGACTGTAACAAAGCTTGATAAGGCTGCCACAAGTCCAAACCTTGCTAACGTAAGCAAAAGAAACCTACATAAAGCAACACAATTCATCTTGTTAACTGATGGGAGTCAACTGATCACTGTATGGGCAACCACAGAGAAAACTGCAGTACTACAAACAATCACAAAGTGCAACCAAAATGAAAAGGCTTCCTAATTAAGAAGAAATAAGTGTGTGAGGTAGTAAACAAATACAGGCTAGCTCTGAGCAATACAACACCATCATCAGGGTGTAAGCACTAGAAACTTAATAACTAGCTAAAGAACTTATCCACCATGACCATATTAATTGAAAGATCAGAATTCATGATTTATGTACCTTTTTCTATAGAAGAAAAAAGATCAAACTAAGCTAGTATAGAATTTTATTGTCCTTTGTCTGCATATATTTTCATATATCCATCTTCTGTTGATTTTATGTTATGAATAAATTGTATTACTTGGTTTATTGAATTTAGCATGTTTGGGTTAAATATTAAAAAATAGTCTATCACCATGTCCGATCCACAAACAGAGGAAGAAATATTAACTTTCATCAACTTATGAACTTCATTAAAAAATTGTACAGATCTCTTCATAGTTCTGGCTTCCTGGCTGAAAGGTAAAGCAGAGAACTCCTCACACTCGCCACAGCCCAGCAAGAGCACCTTACTGAAGAGTTCTAGCCAAGCTTCCTATTTTATTTTACTTCCATCATGTGATCACTGCTTGATTAATGTGCTGCAACAGATATTTAAGATGTGGAGGCAGAGACAATCTGCACAAAAAAACGACAGACCCAGGCCCCAGTTTGACACACTGCTGGAACTTTTCCTTCACTTAAAATAATAATTTGCTCATTTTCCCATTTTATGACAGGTCAAAGATTTGAGTCCAGGAAAAGGCTGATCTATATGGGGTGCAGTGCAAACCAGTTAAAATATATGACAACTTCTAAACTACCAAAAATATACATAATCGTATTATAGGCCTAATCAACTTGGATGAAATAACATACATAAACAACAGTAATTGTTTTTTTTCTTTTTATGTTTTTTGTTTTGTGTAATAATGGAAACTAGAAAATTGCTTTGATGTTCTAACAGTATTCTTCACATTGCTCACCGTGACGTTGAAAATTATAATAAAAATGACTGTGGTTTATAGCCACAAAGTTTCAATTCAACTGACATACTGGTGCCTTTTTTGACAAAAAAGCCTTGCAGCACTTTTTAATGCTACAACTATTACAATTACTCCTTGTAATTTGACAGGGACTTAACTATGGATTGCAACATTTTCATCTTGCCATAGATTTTGTAATTAGGTTATTTCAATAGACTATCTAAGAATATACATTCTGCCTTCCACCAAATAATCTTATCTCCACATTAGAGTATGGTGATGGGGGTGGCTAGATTTGAGACTACTCTTCTGCCCATTGATATAGGACAATATCGGGTCCTCTGTCAGTTAAAGCCTCTGTGGCATAACATTAATCTAAAACATTCCACTAAAAATGGATTGTTTTAGAATAAATGAACCAAAGTTCAGCTCTCAAATGATGTGAGAAGACATAAAGTTGGCAGTTCACACAAGACAGACAACAGATCAGGAGACAAAGAAGATGTTTATAAGAACAGCAAATGTTGCTCTCAGCACACAAGACAGACTAACTGGCAAGTATAGGAAATGCTTGGTTATTGTCTGTATTGCCAAGGGATGGATGGAGGCAGACAAAAGGGCAGGGAATAACAGGTCAGGAGAGGAAATTAAGTCAGAAATTGGCTTAAGTCAAACCCAATAAATTATGCATAATTTCCCCAGGCTGCAACATCACCTCTCTCTCACTCTCTATCTTAGTCATATCAGTGTCCCTGTGCAATGCACACACAAATGAGACATTCCACTCCCTAGAGGTCCATATGTTCCCAAGCTGACATGTGCAGGACTGTTTCTGTTGCCATTATGTATCTCTTTCTCTCTAGGATGTGTGATGCAGGACATAACCCTGCCCTGTGCCATCCTCAAAGTGCCCTTATCCATTTAATTCACTCATGAACAAAGCATCCCCTCATAGTTTGTAGAATTTGCATGTCTTCCAATATTTTGAGATTTCCCCTTGACTTGACTATCTATCTATCTATCTCCCAAAGATGTATACAGTGCCTATAAAAGTATTCATCCCTTGGAAGTTTCACATTTCTTGTTATACAGCATTGAATCACAGTGCATTTAATTATGATTTTTAAACATTGACCAACAGAAAAGGACTCTTTCATGTCAAATTGAAAACACATCTGTGCAAAGTGGTCTAAATTAATTACAAACATAAGATAATTGATCATGTAAGTATTCATCTCCTTCAGGTAAGTATTTAGAAAATGCACCTTCAGAGGCCACGACAGCCTTGAGTCTGTGTGATCAGGTCTCTTATCAGTTTTGAACTCCTGGACACTGCACTTTTTCTCATTCTTCTTTGTCAAGCTCTATCAAGTTGCTTGGGGATCGCAAAGGAGCAGGATTTTTCAAGTCCAGCCACAAATTCTCAATTGGTTTGAGATCTGGACTCTAACTTGTCCACTACATGATATTAACATTGATGTGTATAAGCCACTCCTGTTTAGCTTTGGCTTTGTACTTGGGTCTTTGTCTTGCTGGACAACAGATTAGGTTAGATAAACTTTATTAATCCCATGGGGAAATTCAGTATTTTCCCATGGGGAAATACAGCAGAAGAAACATAAAAAACAAGGATACAGACTCACAGGACAGATAATAAAGTCAATCAATCAATGAATCAATAAGTAAATAAACAAATAAAACTAAACTTAACGAGTACATCGAGTGGAAGCATTCAATTGTCTGATAGAAGTGGAAGGAAAAGATCCCCAGAAGTACTTCTTAGCACACCATGGTGGAATGAGGCTGTGGTTAAATGTGCTCCAAGAGACTGCATCCTGGAGGGGATGTAGGGGAATTTTCATAAGGCAACATGACTAAAGCACACGGTGGCCAAGCACACAGGAATTTAGTGTAGTGGACAACTACAAAAACATGAAATCTTTTATCGGTGGCACCTTTGCAAGAGAACCACCTCTTTCAACCCTCGCAAACATATCCAGTTTTTAATACCTGGAAAAGTTTTGGGATTAAAATGCTCAGAGATCTTTATATTGACAACATATTTACATCTTTTGAACAATTACGTTCAAAATTCAACCTCCCAGTTACACATTTCTTTCACTATCTTCAAATTACAAATTTTGTTAAACAGAAATTGTCCGATTTCCCCCACCCTGCACTCCCCACAATGCTGGAAAAAATACTGCTCAATTTTGAGGAATTAAACACCATTTCCGCATTATATAAAATTCTATTAGAGTCCCTACCTTTCAAAGATCCAAGAGGACATTGGGAAGAAGATCTCTTAATCCAGGGGTGGGCAAAGTCATTCCTGGTGGGCCGCAGTGGCTGCAGGTTTTTGTTCCAACCCAATTGCTTAATATGAAGCACGTATTGCACTAGAAACACTTCTGCTTCATTTTAGTTATCTCCCCCATTAAGATTTTGAACTCTTATTGCTTAGTTTAGTCTTAAACAGCTGCATTCTCGGTTTTTAATTGCTCCTTATTGGCAATAAGATGCAAATGACAAAAGAAACCAGCATTTATCCATTTTGCTTGTTACCCTTTACACCTGTGTGTATTTATCATGCACTATTTTGGTTTAATTAAATACTTGGAAGGAAAGAGAAGAGAAAAAAGTGAAGGATTGAGAATTACCCGTCCGTTTTACACTTCAAAGTATTTGGGTGATATCCTTAGAATGGAAAAAAAATCCAGGATATGAGAATGACTTGACATAGCAGAGTTAAAGCACTAACAAGCCATGAAATGTAATTATTGGCAAGGATTGCTTTCTAATTAAGCAACTGGGTTGGAACAAAAACCTGTGGCCACTGCGGCCCTCCAGGAATGACTGTGCCCACCCCTGTCTTAATCAATATATCAGAAAAGGAGTGGAAGTTAGCAAAGCAGAGAATTCACTCGAGCTCCATATGCGCAAAGCATAGAATTATTCAACTAAAAATTATATATCTAGCTCATCTGTCTTGCTTAAAACTGTCCAAAATGTTTCCAGGGCAAGATCCAACCTGCAAACGCTGCAACCAAGCTCCTGCCTCACTGGGTCACATTTTTTGGGCCTGCACCAAACTAACATCATTTTGGAACAAAATTTTTAAGTGCCTTTCAGACAGCCTTGGTATCACAATCCCTCCTAACCCATTAACAGCTGTGTTCAGTGTTCTTCCAGACGGACTTGAAGTGGAGAAGGACAAGCAAACGGTGATTGCATTCACTACACTTTTGGCACGCAGACTTATTTTGTTAAATTGGAAGAATCCTAACTCTCCTCTGATAAGTCAGTGGGAAATATTATTTGAAATTGGAAAAAATCAAATTCTCAGTTAGAGGATCTGTACAAATTTTTTTCAAAACCTGGCAGGATCTAATCAATATTATTTTAGAATAAGAGAAATAACTATTACCACATTTAATTCCCTTCTCCATCTCTTATTTACATATATATTTATTTCTCCCTTTCTTTTGTTTATTGCTGCCTTATTAAAAAGCCCTAAGCAATTCTCCTTTGGCTAAGCTCTCCTTCTCAGGGGTGGGGTTTGATTTGTCTTCAATTTTGTTTGGTTATAAATTGATCTATTTGTATGGAATGATTACAATAAAAATTAATAAATAAAATAAAATTTAAAAAAAAACGAACAATATTCGCATGCACATTAGTAGTTTTGTGTTTTGCCATTATGTGTCCTCTGCTTTTGAAGAGCTTGTGGAAATTTCCCCTCCAAAACTAGAGATGTCCAAATTAAGATGTCATTTTATCCATTGTCTGCAGCAGTTAATACTGACATATTGATGGGTACCACTTTAAAGTTTTTGCAAGGGATTGCACGTAATTTGACACACAGTATTTAAATGGTTTTGACTTTTTCTTCCATTTCTTTATAGTACTTCTCCTCAGGTTATGTTTTGTATTGCTACATTTTCTTCATTTTTATTGTTTGTATAAAAAAATATAAAATCTTTCTTGTACAGTAAATAACCTTTGAAATGGTACAACCAAGGGTGGCTTATTGAAATGATACTTATACAAGCCACATTACCTGTCGAAGATGGGTAATTGAAAAAATATTTGAAATCTCTGACTTACAGATACTTTCAGTGCTTTTCCTTGGTATCCTCATGTGTCTGAACCTCTCTTGACAGGCGGTTCCTATCTCTAGCACATTCTTGTAAAGCCTACTTCTCGGTCTCTGTCATTTTGAGCCCCCTTGCTCACCTCCTGTCTTCTTTTATACTCCCTGTCTTTGAAGGCAACTCTCAGCGAGCCTCCTATACCTTTACACCTTCTAATGTGTTTCACACTTGAACTTCCTCTTTTGAACCTGTCACCAAAGACAAACTAACCAAACAGACTCTTTGGAGGAACTAGACACACACATAGACCTTATTATTTTATTATACAGTAGACGCTACCTACAGTATATATGAAATGGAGAATTTATTATCAAGGAGTGTTAACCTTAAATGTTTACACATTTGTGCATGTTTGTCACTGCACACTATTCTGACAGTAAATATTAATAACAAAAAGAGGATTATAATAAGGCAAGCGTGTTTCATAATCTAGAGTGCATGAATCAGGACAAAATACATTCATGAGTGATGTTTGAAGAAAAAAAAAACATGCTGTGTGAAGGAGCTCCATCCTGCGATGCACTCTCATGTCGAGTGATGCCTCCTTCCGGGAACCATGCGGTATATAACTGGGGGATTCAATTGCACTCACAGGGCATCTTCTCAGCACTGAAGAGGGAATAGAAGAGGATAAGTTTATTGCCAGCACCCCCTCTTGACCTGGAGTGGTAGTACATACCTCAGAAGAGCCCAGAGGATGGATCCACTGACATGCATACGTGACAATAGGGAGAACATGCAAACTTGACACTCAAAGTATGTGGGATTCCAACCCAGAATGATGGATCTTTGATGTAGCAGCACTAAGCACTGTACCCTCCTAACATGAATGACTAACTTAACTCTGACCAGATTGTGATGGCTCAGATAAGTATATGGAGAGATGCAGTATTTTAAGCACAGACAGATATAAAACCACACCTTAGAATCTTAATTTCCTCTGATGTTGAAATCTGACTTATTTAGGTTTAATTTTTTAGGTAATAATATTACATGAAACATTTGTGTGCTGGTTATAAAGATTAGGTAATATTCAATTTTAAATATTTAACCTAAGACTATTCAGAAAGAGTAGGAAAGGGTCATATCTGCTTCACACTGAAAAGGTGACCCACAACTGGGTTTAGTGCTGGTTTCAGAATGCTATGTATATGTGTACAAAGGGTTATATAATCAGAAACGCATCAAGGATCACAAATGAAGGCTTAAATCTGATCAGTTTACATTTAAGGAACTTTAGAACTATCATGATTTCACCATCAGAGACCATCAGGCAAAACTGCCATTTTAGCTATTTCATCATGGTTGGCTGCTAAGTCCAGCTGGGGGACATCTGGTATAACTGTAGAAAGAAATATGATGATTACAAGTAATTTGACCCTTAGGTAGAATACAAATAGAGAACAGAAATGGGCCAAGAAATAAACCCTGGGGAACATCTGCTTAATTGCTGCTGGACAGATAGATGATGAAGAAATGTATTCTCCAATTGAGACTGACAGCTGTGTGTTACACAAATACGAACAAAACCCATTTGGTGCTGCGGCTGGCATAATTTGCAAGTCTTACCAATTTAAATGGAATAATGAAGTGTGCCATCGGCTGTATTAAGGTCCAAAATTTTATCAAATGATAACACAATTATCACATTAAGAAGAGTGGTCTCAAGTATGGTTAGAGCAAAACCCTGACTGCGTTTTTTTTCTTTTTTTCTTTCTAAAATCTCTACAAGGATGTGCTTTGTCTTCCTTACCGTTCCTTCCTTCTCAGCTAAGCAATGAAAGCTACTTTTAGCCAACCTGGGTAGGTATGTGTTTCTGACTCTGAGACCCTGGGCTTGCGGCCAATCTCTCTAAGCAATGCACAGGGACAGGGGAAGGTTTACCATCATAGCGTTCTGGGTGTGTCCAGGGGCCCATAATGGCAAAGGAACTTTTCACCAAGATTCCCCCCTCCCTGCTCAATGAAACAACAGAGTATCAATACACTGAACTGAGCAAGGACCCTACGATGAAGTGATCAAGTCTCATGGCGAAATCAAAAGTGAGAAATACCAGTCGTTTAAACGACCCATTGTTTGTGTGCTGCACTGTTAAAAGTATGATCAACTTTATGTTAAGGAGCTAAGTCATCCAGGGGACTGTGGGACTCTTAATCTGGCCTTGCACAGCGGGGAGACTCTAAGTGATTTCTTTCTTGTGGCATGTTTATAAAGAGGTAATTTCCTAAAATTTTAGAAAAAAACAGAAGCTTAGAAATGAATCCAAATGGAGAAATGGTTAGCCAATAGCAAAGTTGTTCAATCCAAATATATATTAAAATTTGTCAAGCTTTCCTCTTCTATTAGATATATAGTCAGATTTGGTTTATTATGCTGGTCTGGACAACACAGTTTCTAACATATTTGTCCAGTTTAGAGTTGCAGGGAGCTGGAGCACTGGATGCAAGGTGCCAGCTCATCACAGGGTATGACCACACATTGCATGTTTAAAATAAGATCAGACATTTCCTGAAAGAAGGGTGTTAGTAAGAGAAAGCAAGTCAAGCCTGACTTTACCATTAATTCATATACAGTAGCAGGGATGACATCTAGGGGTCTAGGAGAGGATTTCATATTGAGGCACAATTTCAAGAAGTAGGTTCTGATTGCCTAATGCATTTAAAGTTCTGACAGGGAACATTAATAACAAAAACAGGATTATAAATCTAAAATTGTAATATTTTCAGTCTTTGCAAAAAATAAGGCAAGTGTTTTTCATAATCTAAAGTACATGAATCAGAACAAAATACATTCATGAGTGATGTCTGAAGAAAAGAAACATATTAAGCTATAAACAAAATGGTTGCTTGCATTTTGAGGTCTACACATTACACTCTAGTACTGGTGTGTTGAAAGGGTTCAATGTGGAGCTTCACCCTGTGTGAGTACCTGGGTGGGTATAAGTGTGCTATAAACAGGAATGTTAGCTTAATAGGTTCTTAAGTTGAGCATGCTTTAAGAACTCCTTCTGTTGTGGGAGTGGCTTTATGATGCTCAAGGATTTCAACATTTTACCCCCGTATCTATAATATAATTTTTTATTTCTGCTAATATGTGACAGCCGTATTAGAGCCAAACATTGATTTACATTAGTTTCACTTTCAGGACCTGAAAATGTATCATCAATTCAATGTCTAAAGCCACTGTTACACTACACAACTGTTAAAGGGATTTTCATTCATAGTGTTTGTTTGGATAATCTTAATTAGTTGGGAACAGTTATGGAAGAGCCCGTGACCACCACTTGTGTAAAGTGACATCCTCAGTGACTCAGACTGATCTGTGACGCACCCCAACTTTAGCGTCTAGTTGAGGAGACGAGCTGAACTCCTTCCATAAACAGGCTCCTTGATATTCTGCATCTGTACTCAAATAGAATGATGTGATTTTACTGAGAGAGCCTCAGTTTTGAGCTTCACATTCCACTGTCCTGGTGAATTGCTGGAATTATACAAACAGAATCTGTGTTCACTTCTAAAAAAGGTCCAGGTGTCTCAGGTCACGGTTCAAAAGGTGCACAAACAGGATTCAAACTTTGGGGCAAATGGTATGATGTGCAACGATATCACTTATTAAAAAGTCAGCCATATCATGAACACTGCCACTCTTGATTTTTCAGGGACAGTTCCAATTTTGATCATCACTTTCCATGGTCCGGATAAAATGGCAGAACTTGTCAAAGAGTCTGTTTTCACTTCTAAAATGTTCCAGGTGCCTCAGTGTTTTGTTAAAAAAGTGTCCAGTGAGGATTCAAACCTGGGGGCAAATGGTGTGAGTAGCCATTATAGGTGCTGCTCATGTCATCTCATAAATACACTTGATGGCCCCACAAATCTGCTCTGTGATGGTTGGCTACTTTATCCTGACGGAATGTAAATTACAAAAGAGATCTGATAAAAAAAGCATAACAAATTAACAGGAAAGCTGATGATCTCTGAACATTGTTATGCTTACTTATTGTATTAGCATTGCTGATTTTAGATGAATTCATTTATATCTGTATTTCTTAAACTTTGTGTTGTGACCGGACATGTTTGTGATGGGATTGCATAGTAAAATTAACTGAGTTGGTCTAAACTCAAATTCTGTTTTGACAACCCTCTATTTAGCGTAATATTATTGCAGTACTATGTGATTTGACACATGGACTATAAAAATGCTATTGGTGCATTACAGAGAGCTTTCATTTCTATGGAACTTAAATATAATTAATATTCCCCTGGGTGGCATGGTGGTAGTGCTGCTGCCTTGCTGTAAGGAGACCGGAGTTTGTGTCCTGGGTCCTCCCTGTGTGGAATTTTCATGTTCTGTCCAAGTCTTTGTGGGTTTCATAGTCCAAAGACATGCTGGTTACGTGGATTAGCAATACTAAATTTGCCCTCGTGTGTGGTTGTTGTGTTCGCCCTGTGATGGACTGGTGCCTGTCCAGGGTTTGTTCCAGTTTTGTGCCCTATGATAGCTGGGATAGGCTCCAGTGCCCCCCATGACCCTGTTCAGTACTAAGCAGGTTAGAAAATGAGAAAATGAATATTCCCCACAATACAAATCTGTGAAACACTAAAACTGAACTGATTGCAAAGATGTGTAAAAAAAGGGTGAGAAAGGCGGGAATTACAGACGAGCTGATGAAGTGAAGACCCTGCGGCACTAATTGAAATGTAGAAAAAAAAGACCTGGGGCCTCATGCATAACACCGTGCTTAGAATTCATACTAAAACATGGCATATGGAGAAAACTGGAAATGTGCATATGCACAAAAAAATCCAAACGCATAAATCTGCAATCAACTTCCACGTTCTTCCGCTACATAAATCCCGGTCAGCATGAAAAGTAACGCACGTACATGCGCCTTCTGCCACTCCCCAACTCCTCCCAGAATTACACCTCTTTGAATATGCAAATCAATATAAATAGCCCCTAAGCTCAGCGTTCTGTGAAAAGGCAATGGCAAAAGCAAGGGGAAAAATAGAAGAATTTCAGCGAATACCAAGTGGAGGCAAGGAAAATTGTACTATTTGTTGGTTTAAACAGTGGTATTAACAACAAAAGGAAGTTGATCGAGTGACATAGAGTGTCGGAGAAACTTGAAAGCTCAAGTTCACAAAGTCACACAGTGCCCGACATAAAAAAGAAGTTGTCAGATAGCAAAGTCACCATGAAAAGGCTAGTCATAGCCCACCATCTGAGTGTCATATGAAAGTTTATTAGGGTACAGAGAAAAGAATAAAAAATAGGGACACAGTGGGGAAAAAAGCTCGAAATGTCAATCTTAATCTCGAAATTTCCACTTTAATCACGTAGTTTATTTTGTCATTAAAGTAGAACATCATAAATTTCATCTTTAAATCGTTTAATTTACTAGTGTCTCAAATACCATCATAACTAAAGTAGCACATTAAATGCTTTATTTTGTATGTGTTCTTCTATGTGTGTGAATCGCTACGTGCTTCTTAAATGGGCTTTCTCTTCCTCCGACAGGACACAGAATCCATTACATTCGTGATATTACAACTCTCTGAATAATTAAAATACTGAGATGTATACTTTAATATCATTTTCACGATGATGAGAGTTAAAGCATGTTATTAAACATAGGAACATGGTGGCACAATGATAGTGACAAACTGGTACCCCGTCCAGAGATTATTCCTGCCTCCTGCAAGATGTTTGCTGCGCTGTGCGTGACCTTCGATGAAATAATTCCTGTCCTTCCTTTTCTTTCTCTAAGTAACCAATCATCACACAATCAGCTCTGTAATAGATGTTAAACCATCTGTAAGCTAAAAATGCCAATTCTTCAAAACTTTTAGGGAACATTGAAATATCTTCGTAGTGCATGTTTAATTATTCTATCCATCTATCCATCCAGGGTCACACCAGCCCCAGCAAGAATACAGCGTGAGGCAGGAACAATCCTTGACTGGGGCGCCAGCTCCTTGCTAGCGCTGTGACACCGCGTCCTCACATGTTTAATTATTAACAATATAGATTGTTTAAATGATGTTAAGATTTTATCTGTATAATGTAATAAACATATTTTCCTGCATTGCATCTTAAAAATGATATCGTCATCATATGTAAATACACGCTTTATAAAGTGGCTCAGGTTGTGCAATATTATAACTGTATCGCAAGTTTACAGTGAGGTAATTGTACTTATAAGTACAAACAGTTCTACAAGGAGCACTTGATGGACTGATTGAATGCATTTATAGTTCTTGGGATGAAACTGTTTGTGAACCATGAGGTCCGTACAGGAAAGGCTCTGAAGCGTTTGTCGTATGAGAGCAGTTCAAATAGAGTGGCAGTGTGTGCTTGATGCTGTATATCGATAATTCTCTTTCCGATCAGCTGTTGTAGAGCTGTGAATACACACTCAGATACAGTGATATAAATATTCCGAGTGGTGCAGTGAGAGTAATATGGAAAAAGATGATCCGCTGTGGCAACCTCTAACGGGAGCAGCTGAAAGAAGAAAAAGAAGAAGGTGCAGTGAGAGTAACAACGCTAAAGCAGCTATAGTTTGGCCATTCCATCGACCATTATATTGTTACAGGTTAATTACAATCAGATGCCTTAAACTAATAAACAATATGCGGTTAATTTCAGTGTATTTGATAAAGCCGCATCAGGAATGTAGATCTAAAAAAGAAACGGAAACCACACAGGAACAGTAGCACTGCTTTGACACTGGGTGCCGCCAGTTTGCAAAACCGAGCAGAGAACTTGAGTACACCAAGGATTTAGCTGGCGTGAAAATGTGCGTGGCTTTACGTGAAGTTTAGTTTTTATACATCACAATGTGAGCGTGGAAACAGGTGTACACAAAATTTCTGTGCATATGTACTATTTATACATGAGGCCCCTGGTGAGACACAAAGACAGATGACTTTTGGTGTCCTCTGCAGGGTGAGTCAGTGTAGTGGGGTCATATATAGTGCAGTGATAGTGTTTTATGCTCAGTTCAGTTTCAGTGGTCACCTACAACTGGTCATGGGCCTAATTGCATGTTTGCTGTCATGACGTGTTGACTCTACAGTAAATCTGTAACGCATGTGCTAATAATAAATTATATTTAAATAGCATGGCTTGGTGAGGAAAAATACCTTCTCTTAACACTATCTAAAAGTGTTTCGATACTATAAAAATACATGATTGTAGAACCACTGAAAACAGTAAGTACACCAGAAAATGTCAAAAGAATAAGACTAACTGTCAGCATTCAGCATAGCATCAGTCAGTAGCATTGAATACTTCAGACTGGACTTCTTGCCAAATTCTTTGTCAAGATTTAGCCTATCAACCATCTAAAATACAAATAGTGCACACATTTTTAGGAATAATTTAGTTAAGGAATAATTTAGTTATGCAACTCAACCTTTTGTACTCAGTTTACTGAATTGTTAAATGAAAACCAGGTTATACTGAACAATTTGCAAACTCATTAAGAAAAATGTATTTTAATAGTCGAGCTTATCTGAAAAAAGTTATTTAAGAAAAGAAAAATAAACAGTGTTGATTAATTATTTTTTGACTGCTTTATTCCTTATCCAGCATCATGAGTGACTAAGGCTATGTCAGTTCTGCTATGGTTTTATTTAAAAACTGTTTTAAAAAGAAAATAAACTCCATTCACACCAGTGTTTTCACATTATTAACAAAAGTATCTTCCCTCAAACTAAAACGACTGAAATCGATATGACGTGGCTGTTCACTTACACTGGACATACATGCATCGGTGTAAGCAGAAAGAGGAAGTATCTTCTATACTAGGCAACTTGCATTTGCACACGAAGAAAACGAAAAGTGAATATGAAAACCAAAATAAATAAACGGATTGTTTTATCTAGACTAACAATGAGATGGAATGTTTGTTGAAAGTAATACACAAGTATAAGGTGAGGTAAGCAGCTAAGCTTATTATAGCTAATATGCTGCACTGACCAGGATCCAATCGGGGAGGCCACGTAATTAATACAAACCAATCAGATCATGATTAGAGTCTATGTCTCACTTTCACCCATCCACACTGCAATGCTGAGCTGGTGTTTTCAGAAATATGCAGTTTTGGAGAACGTTTTCAAAAGTATCCATTTTTTGGGATTAAAAACTCCAGGGTAGTGTGAACAAAGGTGGAAACAAAGGCTAATATCTGCACTTTTAAACATGTCCTATTTGGTCTATGGCCAAGGGCCACTGTCTGTAGAAACCATGACGGATTACAACAGGGAAGGTGTGGTACTGTCCAGAAATAACAGATGGCTCTTATTGCAGTTGACTATAGCTGGTAAGGTTCATAAAAGCTTGAGTATATAAAATGAGGAGAAACCATACAGAAGCTAGAAGCTGACCAAATGCTGCTCTTCACTTTGCTGGACAAGTTTCATATAGCTGTCATTATCTCCCTCTGAAGACTGAATGATGACTGTAGGTTTTATTGGCTTCTCTCTGGCCTGGATATGAATGTACAAATGAATTATGCATTGTATTTTTGGGATGGAAATTACTTTTTAAAGCAAGTTAAATATATATACTGAATCTGTTGCTGTACAATATTGCTCTTGTATAATAATCCTCTTGTTTTGCATTAATAAAAGTGCAGAAACGTCACAGTTACATGTATGAGCAATTAAGAAATGTGTATTTTTGCCATGTCTTTAAAAGTTTAATTTTGCCTGGTCATTTAATAAAAGATTAATAAAGTATATATATAATAATTAATGTTATTATAATATTAGAATAGTATATAATAATTAATAAAGTATCTATCTATCTATTTTCTTTTCTCACTCAGTGGGTTTACTCTTTTAATTGTCTCCAAATACTTAGAATTGATGATAAGCACAGAAGACCCCAGGACCAACAACAATGAGTGGGAATGGACAGCAGCTATCTCAGTGTTACCCACTTGTGTCCTTATTAGTAAATACTGACATAATTCACCAAAATATTATTTTTTTAATTGTTTTTATGCATCTACCACACAATTTCTTTATTGGTTCAGCAAATATTTCACGCGGAAAACGTGTTATTTCTGGACAGATACAAAAACAAGTTACTTCTACAGCTGCTTTGCCCTACTTTCTCCCCTCAGCTCTGCTTTTTGTCTTTACAAAAAAACACGTGTGAAAGTCTATCATGGACAAGTCCTAACTAAAAGTCTGTTCATGGCTTGCTGTTTAACTCCACTACACGTGTTTAAAAGTTGGCATCCTTGTGAAATAAAACATGGGACAGTTTAGAAAATAAAACCAAAGACTGATGTGGTCTCACCCTTAATCTATTTATCTGTCACCAATTTGTTCGCTGATTATTAAATTATTTGCAGTATATATAACGTATATGATATGAATTTTTTGTATGGAATTTTTGCCCTCTGTTCAGAGGAGACGTGCAAGACCAAATTTCATTGTACTGACCTCTTGTACACGCTGAGCCCACAGAAGCTTTAGGCATAAAGCCCTAATGTATGTATTTTTCATGTTCAAATCGGCGCGGTTGAGAGAGTTACTGCGATCTTGTGATTGGACAGAAAGGTTCGCGGGGGATCCTGCGTGGGCCAGTCCTGTCACGTCTTTCTCTCTCGCGCGAGCGCGCCTACAATCGTTATTTACACCTCGTGCCTCAACCGCGCTGCACAGGTAGGGATCGTGCAGTTTTTCCCCAATGGCCTGTCCATCTCAGGTAATTTAAGGTACACCTAAAGTAACGACAGTAACAAGTTAATCAAATGATTGTTTTTCCTCGACTGCGATCCTACAGTCAGTCGGGGCCCCAGGGCTGCAGCCTAGTGTTAACCTATTCGTTAATTCGCCCCTGACCAGGAGTTGCACCAGGTCACCGAAAATACACGTCTTTAGAACGTGGTAGGAAAATCTGGCGTGTGCTGAGAACACCACTATTTATTAGTCGATTAATATTAAAATAGTGGGGACTGACACTCTATACGACTCTAATATACGTGCAGACGGTCTAGAAAATGCAGGTGCAGTGGTGAAGACGACTGCTATTTAGTTGTACTGGTTTAAAAATATATAAAAAATATTTGTGTCCCATCACTGTTATAAAATGCAGTTAAAGCACTATACACAATTAAAATAACGGTCTATAAAATTTACAGTCTGAATTCATATTTCCACTAGATGGCAGTCGTTCTCCATCATCTGTGTACAGGTCATTTTCGAGCAGCCCCACTAAATCAGTTTGGTATGCCTTTTGTTTTGAGCCCAATAAATAATAATACATTATATATGTAAATGTATATAATACATTTTATTTTATATAGTGTCCTTCCGTGATCATAACACTATAGAAGTATTTAAGTATGAAATAGGAACAGAAGTTCTAAGAACTAAATATTACTGGATAGAAGATAGTATCAAATTATTAAATATCAAATCAAAAAGAAATAATATGAAATACTTTTTTTGGTCTTTCATAAGAAAACAATAAGCAGGAATAAGACAATAAACAAATGGCATAGTTTGGGAAACAAAGTAGCACCTTAAAGATTGAGAGAAGGTGTAAAAGGGTCAGCGTAAGTATAATACCATCACATTCTTTAAGTTGTCTTTTAAAAGAATGAATTGAGTTGGCAGATCAAATTAGTTTTGTGAAGACCTTTGTGAAGTCTGAGCAAAAAAGAAAAGATTGCCGGGCAAGACAGGGTGCTGGTGGTCACTGATGTTGTCTGGTTTGAGGACATTTAAATCTTTATAGGTTAGCAAGAGGATTTTGTATTTGTTTTTTTTCCAGGACAGAGGCCCAAAGGCAGAACTTAATTAATGGACATGTAGATGAGTAGGAAACAAACAGAGGTTAAAGCAAAACAGTAAACAGAACTAAAATAAATATCAGACATCAAATTGCAAAGCAAAATCTTATTTAAAAAAAAAAAAAAGTCAACTTTCTGAAAGCATTTTTCTCTGTCTCAACACATCACCAAAATGCACAAAGGAATTCATAAACTTGAACGCTGAAATTAGCACACGGCTATCTTATAGAGGTGGGATGCAATAATACTCCCATGTCACGCAACAGGCATAGTGACCATAAACAATATGGCAATTGTAATGCAAAAAACACACCAATGGTGGCACCAGATGTGCAAACTGTATACAAAACATTACAAAGATGATGTGAAAAATGAATTCCATCTTCAAAAGGAAGATAAAAATGCAATTTTTTGGTGAAAGGATTGTGCTGGATTAATTTGATCCATGCCTTTGTAATTTTAAAGGCCTCAGTTAGGTCAACATACAACATCCTCAGCTAGGAGTGAAGTGATTCAATTTCTTCAGCCTTCCAAGGATGTTGTGTCATTGTGTACAGGGCTGCTTTTGTATGCATAGCTTTTACTTCTGCTGTCATGCCCTGTTTAACTCAAAACTTTCAGAGTTTATAATAGACATGAATCACCGAGTGTGAAGGTTTGGACTGTCAATCTGCTGGTCAGAGTCACTTGTTCATTAAACTCTTTTTCATTTGTATCATAGTGAGCAGCATCACAAGAACTAGAAGGCAAAGTGGTTCACTCTCATGGCATTTTTCCTTTGGTGCCATATTGGTTACAGAATAGACTTAACAATGGGAAATTGGAAGAAAAATGTAACGTGAAGACATTCTAAGGGAGAGCAACTAAGTGGTGGTTCTGAAAAAACAGGTGGCAGAACATCAAGAACTATGAATGCCTGCAGCAAAGCACAATATTGTTAGGGAAAGAACATAGTGAGTATATGAACGCCGTACTACAAAAACTTTGTAATTTGTAATGTAACTTGTAAACTTGAAATTATAGAAGTTCATTAGTAATATAATGTTTGTTTCTTAGCAAAGATTACCACTGTAACACCTTGGAAAAAAATAATGCCCATTTTTTAATATACATTTTGTATTACAAATATAAAGCAGTTTCTGTTTTCTTATTTATACAAGATCATATTTGAAGTAACAGTTTTCTTATATAAAAGGGGTAAACCCCTCATGATATTGAATGTTTTGAACAGTCTCCAGAGGCCAAAATAAACATAATTTTCAGCATATACGCTTAGGTTTTTGCTCAATTTACTTTGAGCAAAACAAACTCAAGTTTTCCTAAATTAAACACTCCGCTTTAACTTTTCCATAGAGCTACAGAACACTTCTGAGCAATCTTGGTAGTTGTGATACACTTTTTGATACATCAAGTTATTAATGTATTTGAACTAAAAAAAAAAAAACATGATGGAGGTTTGTCTTCCTAATTATTTTCAGCATCCCTGGAAATTTCTTTAATCATCATTTTTGGATCTCTGCATCTTACTAGTAGACACATCATAATATTAGAGTACAGTATCAGACAGCACCAAGGGAGATTTTCTTCTAATCCACCAGAAATTTCGAGTGCTCACCCATCAACACACCAACAATCTGCAAAAATCAAACAGGGAGGTTATCAAGTTGAGGAACATACAAAAAACATGCATATAATTAGTTCCTCTGGTTTGCCCATATGAAATGTCTTCTAAAATTGTGATGTTACTCATCATAAATGCTAACTTTATATCTATGCAAAACTTTATAACAGTGTATGAAAGAAATTTTAGCAAGTAAGACATATATGTCAATTTTGTGAGGATTATAGAGGTGAGAAGTGATTAAAGAAATTCTGAGCCTGACAGGGCTAATAAACAGTGCTCATTTGTAGCAAAAGATTAGCTCTTCTGCACTTCGCATGTTGTCGAAACTTCTAATTCATATAATCGGTTTATACTGTACGTTTCTTGGATTAAAAACAAAAGTATTGTGCTATCATTTTCAGAGATTCTCTTGTCTAGTCAATGTGTACCAGTTTTAGTTCCCTTCATATACCAAAATTAAAAGAACAGCTGCAGAATTTCAGCTTGGCAGAACTTCAATGACGAACCAAGGTCTGACCAGCTGTTGACTTCAGTGACACCATAGGAGGAGATCATAATCAGGAATCAAAGAGTGAAGGCACCTGAGATTTCAGACACTATTGAGGCTGCTTATGGGTCAGTTGAATCCATTTTACCTGAGCAATGAATTAATGAGCAAGGACTAAGCATATTGGGTGTCCAGAATGTTGATGTCTGAAATGATGATATGTATATTATATTACGTATTGGGCTTAGAGTTGCACAAATAACTCAAGCAGTTATTTAAAAGTGATCCGATATCGCATAGTATAAGAAACCGTAATGTGGAGTTTTCTAATTATGCAGGTCTCATTCTTTATTAATACTCATCATTTATTAGAAGTGCCTGTGTAAAATGCAAATTGCAAACTTGTCTTCCTTTTGTAATTGAACATGTTCAGGTTCAGTATAAATTTTGCCAGTTCTAGCTCACAAGTAGGAGCCTCTTCACCATTTTCACAATTTAAATCTGTTTCAATTTCTAAATTAATATTTGAACATTCTTCAGTAGCCACAAGAGTCCCTGAATAAGCTACATTCTCAGTTTTTACAGGAGCAGGAGAAAAATAATTTTTGATAAATCTTAAGGATATGAGAAAAACTGTATTTCATTTTCCTATCAACATCTATATTTTACTGGAAGTAGTACAGTCAGTTTCTGTAGCAAATCCTGCCAGACAACATCACTACCAGAGTAAATCAAGTACTTCTTGCTCCTCTAATCCCACGCATATACAAAAATTATCCTTCTGTTCTCTTTTGGTCAGAATAGTGGAACAACACACCTGGGCTATGTTGATCTCCAAAGACTGTGCCGGGGGAAGATGACATTCATGAGTAGTGTGAATTGGTTGATCACAATAAAAGCAAGTACATTCAGTCCAAACTGGGGAATTGCCACAGTGAGGTCTTCTAAATGGATTATTTGTTTGGCTCACACCTTCAACGAGGGGCGGTATCACTACAGCAATAGTGGTTTGCATGTCTTGAGCTGAATTTTGAAGACAAGATTCCAGTATCAATTCTCAACCAGCATAGCTTCCTGCTTGAGGAGATGAATGAAGTTAATATAGCAGTATGGGACATGGTGTCAGTCTAGGATAGCTCTCCTCCTAAATGTCTCGAGTGCCTTCCAGCCTTCTAACTGAATCCATAAGAGATCGAATGTCAGACTAAGCAACTTTTCTTGCAGCTCCTCACTTATTCTGTTCAGCATCCCTTCTACAGTAAGCTTCTCTGTAATTCATTCTTTGGTATCATTCAAGAACCAGCTCTGAAGGTGATTCACAAAATCCTGACTTTCAGTTCTTATCAGACGATGAAAATTTACTTGCCGAACCCGATATGAGTTTCATGCTTGAAGGCAACTGCAAAGTGCTAGGTTTTCTGCACCAATCATCACAATATATATTTATAGACCCTTGCAGTCAAGAACATAATCATTTTAGTGCTGAAGGCATAGTGATCATTTTCACTTTAGAGAGAAGGCCGTTTATTGTCCCTCATATTTGAAACTTATTGTATATTCTGCTTTATTTGTTCCTGCCCTGACTTTCTCGATTAAATTTGCCTTTTTCATTGCTGTTTTGTAATTGCTGGTAATGCTACACTAACCAACTATCCATTTTTTCAGATGTATTGTTAAAAGTTCACCTAATTTTAAATAGCACCACAAAGTATAAGACAACTTCTTGATTTTTTTAGACCATCTTGTAATGATTGCTGATTAGCAAGGACTTCCTGTGTCAATTGTATTGATTATTATTATTTAAAATATTGGGGGTATTAGACCTCATGATAAAGACAGAAGGTAGAGAAGCCAAATATTAAAGGACATGTGCCGATTCCTCCACTTTTAACATAAGCACATTCCAATTCATGGTCATTGGGAGTTAAAATCAAACTTGGCAGCAGTGAACACTACTATTCCTACACTGAGCACCATTCTATTACAAGGCTTCTACAAACATAGTACATACATACCGAGATGAACCAGAATCACAAATTGATCCAAGCCATTATATTCACACTGTGAAGAAATATTCATATTTGTTGTACTAAGCTTATAGAAACAAAGAGAGACCTCTACTTCATGAGGAAAGATCTACAGAAAGTAATCCAAACTTTGGTCCAAGTACTACAGTAAGGGCATGTGGAGAATGCTTCTATGATAAAGATGACAGGCTCTTATTTCACTATGTTGTGTATACTTTATGGTTTGAAGATTAATTACCTACCTCCTCATTAACATATGAATATGTGTGATCCTCCGCATTCTCTGGCGGGAGTCTGTCTTTCTCCAAAGGACCTGGAACAAATTTGGAGAGATTACACAACCATTTTATGAAAACCTAGGATGCTAGATCAAAAACAATACACAAAACAGGCCTTGAGTCTGGTTATTCTTTCAGAATTGCTTGCTATTAAAATGAAGTAAATAACTTGGAAGCAGTGGAAAAGGCAAATATTAGAATCATATAAGGAAAAAATATTTGGTCATAGATCAGACAGTTTTAGATTCACAAATATTTCAAATTCTTTAAAAACATTATTTGGAGTAACATCTAAAAGGGGTGAAATTCTGTCATGAAAACTGTATTGTGGTATCCTACACTATATTGCTACGTATTTTGTTTTAGCTGGAAGACCTCCTAACCTAGCCTGCATAATTCAGTGGGAAAAACATGTTTTATAATTCTTAAAATTAGAAGAAAAAAAGCACATTTTCTCCATGAGGAACATCTTAAAGCTTTTTCAGAATTTGGAAAGAATGTAGTCTCCATAGCATTATGTTTACCCCTGGAAAAATGCCGAAAAGATTTGAATATTTTCACCCAAAAAAAATTAACATTGAGAAACTGGCATTTAATAATTTGGATAACCAAATTAGATTACCATTTAGGATAGGCAAGATGAGAGGACATCTGCATCATGTGACTTGCAATGAGTCTGGATACCAGAAACAATAAATTAAGAACAGATTGCAACTCAAAATAAAACTGCATAAAGGATGTATCAAGAGGTGAAAAGGCCAAAGAGGGAGGCAAACTTGAAATTCAAAACCATAATCAGAAAATGCAAATGCAAGCCAAAACATTCAGTAGAATTTAAGGGTTACAAAGGGAAAAGCTTAGGACACCAGCCAAACTAATAAGAATTAATTAATAACCAAAAATGTAAACTGTGTTCTGAGATTTTTCAGCTGGGAAGAGAGAACTTTTGCGGTAAGGTTGTCATACTCTACTAATCATGGCACTGGCAATATGTTGCATGTAGATTAGCATATGCAACTTAGAATTCCACTGTTCTCTGCATACATGACAATAATGGCCCTATAATTGACCTTTAGTCAATTTTTGGTAGCTGGACTTTCTACCTTTGACTACTTGTACATATCTACTGCTTCCTAAAAAGCTTGTTTTACTGTACTACCTTTTATTACTCTCTGTGGATTTAGTTGTGCATCATGATTGTGAATAATTCGCTTTAGTGGAAAAAAATTCTAAAACTGTCCTGCCTAGAAAGAACCAGGAGGCAGGTAGAAATAATGAAACACAGTTAAAAAATAAGTCTAAACCAGAGATCCATCTTATCTTTTACCCAAGCCCACACAGAAAACAAAATTCATGGTCAACAGATGAAGCCCAAGATCAGTACACTAAAGTGAAACAAAGGAACACACTCGGTAACTGTCAGATTAATCTGTTTGCCTGGAAGTGTATTGGTCTGAACATTATACTGTTGAACTAGTTAGACTGTGGGTATGCTTCCTAATGCCCCTGTGATGGGTAACTTGTATTATAGCAGCACAGCCACAAAATAGCACCGCCTATTAAAAGACAAAATGGCGCCAGAAAAGATGCATGAATTATTTACTGACCATTAAACTAACTTGAAACAAAAAAATAAAAACAAATGTTGGATTTGAAGTCCTTGGGTATTAAAACTTTAGAAATTATGTATACCTTTTATTTATAACCACAAGGAAATCCAAAGAAAATGAAATGCAGACATCCAGTTGTACCAAACCCCCACTGATTTGTAGTTCGTACCAACCTCAGCCTTGTACTTCATCTGATACCAAAAAGAAGTACAAATCAGAGTTGTACTGACATCTCTGCAGACTCATTCAGACCAGAAAGCACTAAATGGATACCCAATTTTGAATGAAGAGCTCTTATTCAATGAGTGACAACTGTGTTGCACTCTCTGAAACAAGCTGTCTATGAAATTTAAAAGTTGATGAGCTGCTCTCTCTTTGGGGAGCTGAAAGCGGAGATCTACTCTGTCAAGTTAGACTCTTTGGCAGTAACTGAATCCAGTCTGAGAAGCAGCCATTATTTCAACAAGGGAACTTCAGCATTTCAACTCTTGTTCCAGAAAAGAGTAATGTTTTTCCCTATGAAGTTGCAGACAATACAGCAAATAGCCTGAGAAAAGTACAACACATCACAAAAAAGGACCACGTCGCTAAGAGAAATAGGGGAATACAGTAGTGCATTCTAAAGGGAGAAGAATCCACCACTTGAACTCAGAGCAACAACAGCAGTAACTCCAAACAACATTGGACATCATCCTTAAAGACTTGGTGTCATAAAACCGTTTATGTGTGCCAATATAGATTATAACTCTAAGTAGAAAAGTAAACAGCCAGCCTCTTCTGTGTTATGTTTTTCAGTCTTGCATCCTGTCTTATAAGTCAATACATATATACACAGTTATCATATTTCTGTAATCCTTATGTTTATCAATAAATTGTATTATTCCATTCCTTAAAAATGTGTGCTTCAGTTATCTTGATAGAAGTCATAGACCATTTCTTATTGAGAAAGGTAAGGAAAATAAAGTAGGAGTCTTACCAAATTATTTCATTAATTACCAGCATCGCCAAAGGCAAAACTGAAAATTAGCCAAGTTAAATCTGTTTTTAATACAATATCAATCAAATGTAATAATTTTTTAATCAAAAATTAATTTTGTATCAGCAGTCTTCCAATTTCAGTTAAAATGAAAAGTTATCTTTTGTTAACTTATTTTTCATTTATTGATATGTTGTTTACCAGCATGTTCAACTTGATTATATTTCATTGTAGATTAGGTGAATTTTCTAATTCAATCATTTGTGGGAAAGGAAGCCTCAGTTAAATTCTGGGATGCTCATAATCTGTTAAACCATTATAGTTTAAAAGGACAAACAGCAAAACACAAATGTTGACTTATTACTAATTTGTAATGTGATACTGGAATTGAGTGGTCAATAGAAACTCAGCTTTTTCAAAAAAAATTTATATGTATGTAATGTTAAAAACAAGTTTAAAAATGTTTATTAGCTTACATGTAAACTATTATTTTGTACAGGTTAATTATTCATATTTTCTGGCATTGTATAAATCCCATTCTAAATTACTTATAGTTTATCTACCTTCAATAAATTTATCAACAAGTAGGAATATGTAGGGTATGTGGGGTAACCTAAACCTTTTTACAGTAAGGTGAAAACATTAATGCATTTATCAAGTTATTGATATTTATCCTCGTTATTCATCTACTCTTTCCACTCCATATGCTACACCATTTGTAGCACAATTTATTTCTCTTGGTTTCATTACATGAAATTGGAAGTCAGCTTCCTTCTGTTGTATATGTTTATCCACCTTTTTTGCTGTACTGTATTTTCATACAGTATATATGTTGAGATTTATGAGACAGATTTATTTAATTGAAAAGCAGATTTGAGAAGGGATGCATGGCTTCCTAAATAAATGATTAATATCTCCAAAAATTACCACATCAAACAAACACTCAAAAAACTCTCATACTATATTTAACACTTATCTCTATAAAAATCTATCAAGTGTGCATCCTCATTGATCAGCTTACAGTAAATCATATTAGGCGAATTTGTACAGAAAATCCCTTTAACTGTTCTCTTTGGGTAGAGAAAGTCTGAGGTTGCAGATTTGGTTGGCTATGCACAAGGTGCTTCAGGATTTTCTGTGAGCCCTTTACCCCTTTATAATCCAGGGGTCATTTTTAAGACACCAGTACTGTAAGTGCATATTTTGTAATAACAATAAGAACATACCTGATTCAATCCATCTTAACAGAGCTTGGTTAGTCCACTCAGTTTGGCAAGATGAGGCTCCGAGGATGCAGATCTCCCATGCTGAAAGATGTGTGTTAACATGGTTTAGGAAATTGACATCTGCAAAATAAGACTGAGGTTGCAGATTTGGTTGGCTATGCACAAGGTGCTTCGGGATTTTTTGTGAGCCCTTTACCCCTTTATAATCCAGGGGTCATTTTTAAAAGACACCAATAAGTGCACTATACTGTGGCTGCATCACCTTTCCCCAAGTTTATAAGCATACAGGTTTCTTTTATGGGAAGCCTGGTTTTTGGATGTAATGACTTCAGTGAGTTGTGTGTGTGAGGAATGTTGAGGAGAGGTGGTAAAATTTGAGAACTTGATGACAAAATGTGGGAGGAAAGAGAACTTAAGTTATTTTCAGAGATTATTTTCTCCTCCATCAGCTGGTTGTATGTCATCCAGCGCAGTTCTTCCTGAAAAGCAACAGGAGGCAAAACTTGACAAAATTAGTATTTTGTCTTTAGCAGTTCAATATTGATTTACAACAAAAAAGAAAGAAAGAAAGGTGAAAGTTTTCTAGGCTTGCTTACTATTAAAAGGAGGCATAAGTAATGACATGCAATAAATGTATTCGGTACTTCTTACTAAAGAGTAGGTTTTGGTTGGAGCACTGGCTAGTCGAAATCTCTGGTGGATAGTTAGTTTGTGCTGGAATGTAACTTCAATCCAATGCAATAGGCTTTTTTCTTGATGAGGTATAAAGACCTTTTTTCGAAAACCTGGGAAGAAAATTGGAAATTGAGAGAGAGAGAGAGAGAGAGAGAAGAATGATGAACCTATTATTAGCAAGACCACTTGGAGTTGATTTTGTCGTTGCTCATTGATACCAGAGGGCAGCTAGATAGTACAGTGATTGATTTAGTTGTCTCACATTTCTCTGGTCTGGTAATTACAGACCAGTCACTCTCTGGATCAAGTTTTGCATATGTTGTGATTTCCTCCAACATCCCAAATACATGAAGGTTCTGTTAACTGGCAACTTTAGTATGGCTCAGTATAACTGATATTCAGTGTTGAGGAGAATATGTTATGCTATGGACTGACATCCCATCAAGGACTGGTCCTTAGTTTGAGCTTTGTCTTTAGAAGATCTGGGTAAAATTGTGGCAGGGCTCAAATGGAAAGACTCTGCTGCAAAGATGAGACCCCATTTAATCAGAAATCTCATTAATTACTTGGTGTAACTGGCAAAAAAAGGTTGTTTCTACACTTTGCATGGGTTGCAGACCTGAATGTATGTCCCAATAGCCAAGTGGGGAGTGCTGCCTGAGTGAAGAGAACTCAAAAACATATTAACATTTTATAAAAATATAACTTTTTACATGTAGAGAATAAGCAGTTTAGAATGATTCTGAGTTTCACATAGTAATTCATTGTCTGGGATTGAACTAATAAACTTATGATCTAAAGTGCAGTGCTCTGTCTGCCAAGTGAATGGATAGACAAACATGGATTACTTTTTCCACTTTCATGATACAAATATAATTTTTTATTCTAATATTCTTTCAAAGGTTTAGTACTACTGCCTCAGTGATCCTGCAGCCTGAGCTCAACTCCTGTGTGGAGTTGTGCATGTTATCCTTGTCTTTGCAAGAGTTTTTATGCAAGTACCCTGGGTTTCTTTCCATATCCCAAAGGCTTGCTGCATTATGCAAACTGGGGATTCTAAATTGGCCCTGTCCAAATTATTTTTATTACTATTTTAATTTTATTTATAGCCGCCTTTAAAACATACAAGGACACCTTACAAAACACATTAATAACAACAATCACTATAAAAAATAAATAAAATATTACACTTACAGTAAATCCAGTGTTAACACCATACTGGAATTAAATAAATCAACTAAAAGTTATATCAAACCGAATAAGCAATCTTAAAAAGGTGTGTTTTAAGACAGGATTTAAAGGTAGGAAGAGAGTCAATGTTATGACTGTCTTGTGGGAGAGAGTTCTAGAGGCAAGAGGCTGCTCATCTAAAACCCCTAAGCTCCCTGGTAGTCAGGCGAGCAGAAGGTATATGATGATTAATACAGGAGGAGGATCCAAGAATACGGGAAGTAGTGGAGATATGAAGCAAATCAGAGAGAGAAGGAGGTGCCAGATTATGGCGGGTCTTGAAAGTAAAAAGTGGAATCTTAAAATCAATGAAATATTTAATGGGGAGCCAGTGAATTTGCTGGAGGACAGGAGTAATGTGTCCAATGGAAGGGATTCAGGTAATGAAACGAGTAGCATCACTCTGAACCAGATGGAGTTTGTGAGGAATGCCAAACAGGATAGAATTACAATAATCAATACGAGATGTAAGTACAGCATGTATAAGAATACAAGTGCGTAAACAGCTAATATTACATAGATGAAAATATGCAGGGCGGCACAGTGGCGCTGTGGTAGCGCTGCTGCCTCGCAGTTAGGAGACCTGGGTTCACTTCCTGGGTCCTCCCTGCGTGGAGTTTGCATGTTCTCCCCATGTCTGCGTGGGTTTCCTCCGGGCGCTCCGGTTTCCTCCCACAGTCCAAAGACATGCAGGTTAGGTGGATTGGCAGTTCTAAATTGGCCCTAGTGTGTGCTTGGTGTGTGGGTGTGTTTCTGTGTGTCCTGCGGTGGGTTGGCACCCTGCCCAGGATTGGTTCCTGCCTTGTGCCCTGTGTTGGCTGGGATTGGCTCCAGCAGACCCCCGTGACCCTGGGTTCGGATTCAACGGGTTGGAAAATGGATGGATGGATGAAAATATGCAGACCGAGTGATATTATTTAATATGTACCTCAAATTTTATGGTACTTCTGAGAATAACACCTAAACTCTTAACCTGGGAGGAAGAAGAGATTAGAGAATTATCAATAGAGAAATATTGACACGTTTGGCCAAAACAGTTTTAGTTCCTGCCAGAAGAGCCTACTGTATGTTTTATCACTACAGTATTTAATCTGAGAAAGTTAGCAGACAACCATAATTTAAAACTTCATGCAAGCACTTAGAGAAGGAAGAAGGTGGAAGAGTGGAATTAGGCTTAGTAGACAGATAGAGCTGGGTGTCATCAGCATAACAGTGGAAATGATTATCAAATTTCCTAAAAATGTGACCAAGAGGCAGGAGATAAATAATAAATAGAAGTGGACCTAAGAAAGAGAGCCCTGGGGAATACAACTGGGCAAACTTGTAATCTGAAATTTTAAACTGTACAAACGGAGTATGATCCAAGATATAAAAGATTTAAGCCAGGTATGTGGAATGCCAACGATACCAATTGATTCCAGTCTCTCTAGGAGAATATTGTGAGAGATTGTGTCAAAGGCTGAGCTCAGATTAAGTAGCACAACTATGGTTAATAGCCTAGAGTCAGCTGCCTTCAGTTGGTCATTGGTTGTTTTAACCAGGGCTATCTCTGTACTGTGAAACAGATAAATATCAGACTTGAAATTATTCATACAATTGGTTTTCAGTAAGTGAAGAATGAACCTGCACAGCAACAGTTGTTTCAAGTGTTTCTGAAAGGAAGGTAAATTTGAGATTGGACAATAATTATTTAGGTTGTAGGGATTTGCACCAGATTTCTTGAGAACTGGAGTTATCACAGCCATTTTGGGAGATAAAGGAACAAGACCAGAGATAAAGTTAGAATGTATGATGTTAATTACTAAAGAGGAAAAAGAAGGCAAACAGGATTTAACCACAGATTTACTAATAATACCACATATTTCCTACACAGTTGGGTGTTTAAAACTAGAAACGAGAGAAGATGGGGGATCATCAGATGTTCCATGTGCAGCGTTTCCTAAAGAAGTCATCTGCTGGTGGATATTTTCAACCTTAATATTAAAAAGGTCATGAAGAAGTTATGTTGATCAGTGCAGTAAGACTGAAGTGGAAGATTGTCAGGTGGCTGTAGATTGTTGTTTACAGTACAAAATAAAGCCCTTGTATTCCCTTCACGAGTCTTAATTAGTGTTGCATAATATGTAGTTTTTTCTGCAGACAGGGCATACTTATAGTAGTGCATATATAAAGTCGTTTCAAGTGGCGGCCTTCAACTTTAATTTAGAGTAATTCCGGGGCAAGCCAGGGTGCAGAGTGAGTGAAAGAGACAGTCCAGGTTTTCAAAGGAGCAAAGATATCTAAAAGGCTGTATAGTCCATCGTTGTAGTGGGAAATCAGTTCATCTTGGGTAATAAATTGTTGCTACTGGGCAGGCTGTAATCTCCATTGGAAAAGGCAGCTAAGTTAGTACTGTTAATGTTGCAAAATTAGATAGAACAAAGGGAGTTAGATTTAAATAAAATGTTAACATTAAAAGACACCAATTTGTGGTCAGATATGGAGAAGTCAGACAGATGCTGTATAATTATGAGGAGTAACACCAGAACAACAGAAAAGATCAAGAATATGGCCTTTAGAGTGAGTATAACAATCTATGAATTGCTGCAGACCAATAGATAGATATACAGTATTATCAAGGCAAGATATAAAATACCTTGTACAATTATTAGTAACAGTGTCCATATGTATATTAAAATCAACCAGCAAAATAACATTAGAGGACATGCAACAAAGAGAGTTTGTAAATGTGAGGGTGTTTGTGTAAGTGGGAGCTGTGATGGACTGGTGCCCATCCAGGGCTGCTTTCTGGTTTATGCCTGAAGCTGCTGGGATAGCCATGAACCAACAAAAATGACCCTAAATTGGATTAGGAAAGTTTGAGAATGTTAATATCCTTTTGAAAACAAACTCATTTAAAGAGTTGCATTGGGAGGAAAACAGACATTAATTTTCTGGCATTGTCACCATTTTAATAACTTGGGAGAGCTTAGAAAGGGATTCCAGCTACATTGCCATAAAGTGGGATATATTCAGTTATCAAACTTTTTCATGCTTATTTATCCTGTCATCTTAAAAAAATCAAGCAAAATTTAACATGTATTTAACAGAAAACAGTTCTCAAGGCATAGCTTAGCAGCTGCAGGAAATGAATGGGAGATAGCGGTTGAAAGCAAACATGTACATAAAAAAGGATCTATTATGCTTCAAAAATAATAAGTCCACATTGAATGTCTAAAAAAGGAAATTATGATCTTCAAGGAAGTGAAAGAAGAAAAGGTAAGAGCTCAGACAGCTGTGGGAAATGCAGTTGCATAATGACAGCAGGAAGACACCATAACTGTTATGCATTAAATTTGGCCTACCTACTCAAGACACTTGAGGAGAAATTTGACAATTAGGGAGGTCAACACAAATCACATAACTTATGCACCACTGTTATTTTTAAGAGAGAGAGAGAGAGAGAGAGAGACACAAAGTGAATGCATTCAGGTCTCCAATTTCATGACAATATTGGGAGATAACTTTAATAAAAACACTGACATAGACATGACTCAAGGATTCTTATTTGAATGGAAAAACTAGACAGAAAACATTAAAGCAAGCAAAATATTGTTCACTGTTCAAGAAACAAGGGAATACTAATATAAAACAGCATTAGAATTCATACAATCCTCAATGTTAATCTGGTAAGCAAAATTGCATTATTAAAATATTTGTGTTTGCTATTACTGTCCCTGTCCCTGCTGGGTCAAAGAAAAAAAAATCACTTTCTTCATGACACCCAGACAGACTGACCTCCTTCTGAGAAGATACATCTTACTTGTTAATAGAGCATGTTCAAAATAGTCAAATGCAGCCATGACCATGTTTAGATGCATAGTTCCTCACATTTTGATTTGTTTGTTTTATTTTGTTATCACATACAGTAATGTTTTATTACATTTATTTTGCTAAATCGTAACTCTAAAATATGTATACTGAGAGTGCTAAACTTGATTTTCACATTTTAATGAATTTCCTTCTATTCTTTAAAAAATGTTCTATTCTCTTAATACATCTGTTGTGTTCAGTTGATTTTTTTATATTTCCTTTAAAGCTATACAGTAATAATGAGTGGCAATCATTTGTAATAACTACTTAAGATTTTTATACTTTACAGTAATGTCTTAACCGGACAATTCATGGAATATGAACAAATTGAATCAATTTATACTTTTCTGATAATCTGGCCCATTATGTAGGGCTTGTTAATGTCTTGACCTAGTGCTGCCAGGGCAAGTATTGATCCTTCCCAACCATTAATTTAATTAAATGAACTTCAGGTTATTATTTTATTTTGTTCTTTCTTGAGATTTTTCTTTTTCATTTCAAGAAGTACTATTCAATATTTACTGCTCATAATTAAGGGAGCAGAGGAAAAAATAAAAAGATTTTTAAGGATTATTTGTAGTAAAGCTGTCACTCAAATACTACATCAACTTTTAATGGACCAAAGCTATTAGACATTAAAACTGGTGTTGTAATAGCTGTATTTTATAGTGGAAGAGGTTTCTCTCCAATTTCTTTTTATTTTGTTTTTCTTTTCTTAACAGTGGCACTACAGCACATAAGTAAACATGGCCCTACTTCAGTTCTGTCTTTACCTTGTTGAAAAAAGCAGGAGGTGGTGCAGTGGTAGTGCTGCTGCCTCGCAGTTAGGAGACCTGGGTTCACTTCCCGGGTCCTCCCTGTGTGGAGTTTGCATGTTCTCCCAGTGACTGCGTGGGTTTCCTCCGGGTACTCCGGTTTCCTCCCACAGTCCAAAGAAATGCAGGTTAGGTGCATTGGTGATTCTAAATTTTCCCTGGTGTGTGTATGTGTGTGCGTGCGCCCTGCGGTGGGCTGGCGCCCTGCCCGGGGTTTGTTTCCTGCCTTGCGCTCCATGTTGGCTGGGACTGGCTCCAGCAGACCCCCCGTGACCCTGTAGTTAGGATATACCGGGTTGGATAATGGATGGATGGATCTATGTCTCAAAGGGGAAATTTAGCTTTTCACAGAAGCTCAAGAAATTTTATAACAACAAAAATCCCCCCCCCCCCAACTCATAAATACACACAAGAATTATAAAAAAAAAAAAAGAAGACTTCTGACTTGGTCAAATATAAGAGAGCTGTCAGAGTGAAACACTATAAAGTTGTATTGCTGTAGGTATGAAGAAGCCCCAGTAGCATTTTGGGGGATATCAAAAGTTTCTGTTACAGGCTTTCACATTTTTCCTTGTCTTTTTTTCTAAGTGGAGAAACAGACCCACCTTGTTATGGAGATACAATGTGTATATTCCATGGGGTTAATATAGTGCTTTGTATGCTGCTTTTTCAGGTGTTTTGGTGATTTATTGTAATTATTTACAAAATGCACAGTACATGTTGTTGAATTAGAGAAAAAAAGAAAATAATTAACTGAGATCAATTCAAGGTAAAATGAATGACTGATTGTGAGTCTATCTAGAACAAAAACCTGAAGCCAAAGTGGGGTCCCCAAGATGGAGTTTGAGAACCACTACACTAAAATATCAAATGACTGAAACGCAAACTAAAACTTTAAAATGTTCTAATACACCTTGGAAATCTCAAAGCTTAAAACAGACATTTTTTTACCATGGACTGATTTGTATGTAAGAAATTAGTCCAGGATTGGTTGCATTGTACAGATGGAATGCATGTAAAGTATGGTATCACAAAAGTGATACTTTGGAATTCTTGATCAAAGAGACTG
Organism: Erpetoichthys calabaricus; assembly: GCF_900747795.2. Classification (NCBI taxonomy): domain Eukaryota; kingdom Metazoa; phylum Chordata; class Cladistia; order Polypteriformes; family Polypteridae; genus Erpetoichthys; species Erpetoichthys calabaricus. Next base: position 188,694,070 of record NC_041398.2, read on the forward strand.
CTTCTTGATTGCAGCTGGGGATTACATGAAACTTGGCACATTCTGGCTTATGTACAGTCTATACAGTACTCCCAATATGAACAACAATACTCTAACATCTACCAAGAAGCATATATTTGCCAACCACTTCAGCTGTGTGACTTAAACTAGGCATAGATAGTTCATCTTCATTGATGGACCTTCTTTCCAAAACTATTCTAGCTATGCAAGAATTGTTAAAAGTTCAAAAAGTACCATTTACATGGAGACACATTCATTTATGTTCAATACAAAACTGTTCAAACATTTTGCTCCAGTGGATCAAAGTTACTCACAAACCATTTGTTTATTGATAATGTGCTCTTTTCTGTGACATTGTGAAGATATAGTTATCTCTGACAATGCCTACAACCAACCTTTCCATTGTGGCTCTTGGTGTTTTAATTCACACTTACTTGCAGATGATGGCTTTGTTAAATATGTGTCTTCACAGATAGATTTCAATTGAGACTAGCTTCACTCTGCACATCATATGCGTGTCTCTGTGGGAATAATTTAAGGTATACCTGAGATCCCAAATAAAATCCTACTCCACATATAATAGGAAGCTTCACACAAGAATAATGCTAGAGCTAGAACCAACTGAAGTCATGTTGAAGATAAATGATTAATGAAAAACTTGAATGAATGTGCACATCTGATCTTTTCCTAAGAAATGGCTTATATTCCAGATTGAGTCTGAACTTTGTCTGTTAAACATGCTGAAAAGTGTTGCTTAAATCCTGTAAAAAATTATTAAGCAACATGAAATAAAAAAGCTATTTACAACTTATTATGCAATGTTATATTCAGTGCTTTAGTTTGGCATAGCATATTGGTGCAACTCACCTTTACTAAAACAATATCGATATACAATGATGCCATGAGCGGACACAATAGGTTGGACTACAATGAAATGCCACCTTTTTAATTATCAAAATAATATGAATCCCCTATTATCTAGAGAGAGACAAGACCTTTCCTTGACATTCCAATATATCATTACCAAATTAAGAGCTCCAGTTTATTCTCTCTATATATAAAATCCAACATCTGTCTGTCTGTACGTGTGTCCTCTTTTCATGAGAGAACTAATTAACAGATTTAGATCAGGTTTTTATTCTATCATTTGCTTGAAAATTCCAGTTGATTTTGCGAGTATCATAGATCGCATACAGCAGTGATTAATAAGCGTAAATTGAAGTGAGAAGCTGAGGACCGAAGGGAGAGGAAGGCGGAACTTCAGGAGTAGGGAGCCAGGCGGGGCTATCCTCACTCACGGGCTAGCCTCCATTTGATTTGGGTCTGTATGTCTGTCCATTTTTCACGAGAGAACTACTTAACAGATTTAGATCGGGTTTTTTTCCCTATTATTTGCTTGAAAATTATGGTTGATTTTGCGACTTCTCTCATCATGATAAATATCATAGTTCGCTTGCGGCAGCGATTTATAAGCACAAAGCGAAGAGAGGGACTGCGGACCGAGGGTAGGGGAAGACGTAAAATTAATCAGTTGGGGCTCAAATGATTTGACACGCTGCCTTGGACACACACTTCAATAAATACTGTTTTAGAACACAACGATTCAGGTTATTATCCTACAGAATTTTTAAATTCCATTAATCCTCCTGGTACGCCGCCCCGCAACTTCGCATTGAAAGTAGCAGCAGTGATTATCCTTTTGAGAAACCCGAGTCCACCCAAACTTTGCAATGGTTCTGTCTCCAGGGATCTTATGTACAACATTGTGTGCAGAATTCACACTAAAACATGTCGTACGGACAAAAACAGAAATGTGGATACACACAAAAAAATATGTGCGTACGCTAACTTCCACTTCTTCCGTTCAGCAGTCAGCATGCAATGTAACAAAGGTGCACATGCCTGCTGCCCCATCCCAACTCCTCCCAGAATTATGCCTATTTGAATATGCAAATCAATATAAATAGCCCCTTAAGTTCAGCGTTCTGTGAAAAGACAATGGCAAAAGGACGGGGAAAAAAGAATTTCAACGAATACCAAGTGGAGACAAGGACAAAACATACTATTTGTTGGTTTAAGCATTAGTATAAACAACAAAAGGAAGTTGATCAAGTGACAGAGTGGTGGAGAAAATCTAACAGTGCTCGAAATAAATAAGTGGTCAGATATCAAAGTCTCCATGAAAAGGCGAGTTGTAGCCCACCGTCTGAGTGTCATATGGAAGCGTATTAGGGTACAGAGAAAAGAAAAAAAAATAGGGACACAGTGGGAAAAAAAAGGTTGAAATGTCAACTTTAATCTCGGAATTTCCACTTTAATCACATAGTTTGTCATTAAACGTCATAAACTTAATCATAAAATCGTTTAATTTACTAGTTTCTCTAATCCTATCGTAATTAACCCTTAAACCGCCAGAACTGGCTATAGTCGGTTCCCAATGCAATTTGCCAGCACGCCGGAGCAGAGTATATTCGGAAAAGTACATTTGTTGAACGCCGCAACTGGCTACAGTCGGTTTCCAGTGCAATTTGGGAGCATTCCAAAGCCATGTATATGCGGCGACATACATTCAGCGACGTACATTCATTGAACTCCGCAACCGGCTAAAGTGGTTTCCCAGTGCAATTTGCCAGCAAGCCGGAGCCGAATATATTCGGCGATGTATATTCATTGAATGCTTCAACCGGCTATAATCGTGTCTCAGTGCAATTTGCCAGCATGCAGGGGGCGAGTATATTCGGCGACGTACATTCATTGAACCCCGCACCCGGCTATAGTTGCTTCACAGACCAATTTGCCAGCACGCCGGAGCTGATCAGTCAGTGCAGCATATTCGTTGAGCAGCCAGCTCACGACCACAGAGCTGCAGCACCACAGTCACTGGGATTCAGCCGCTACACTAGACAAGCCTGCAAGCATCCACGTTTGCCTCTGTGATTTACTGAATTTCATCAATGCCGTCAGTTGCACCTTGTACATGTAACAATGGATTGTTCCAGTTGTTTTTTAAATAGTTTTTACAGTTCATTAGCAGTGTGTAAAATGATCAGTGTTGCAGTAATTGTGATGCTCTTTGCATGAAAAAAAATACATGTTCCATTAAAATTTCACATTTTCTTTGTGAATTGTGACGTTTACTTAAACAGTGCAGCAAAAAAGTATTTGGTGTACAGGGGTGCATTAACCCCCAAGTATGTGGCGGTTTAAGGGTTAAAGTAGCACGTTAAATGCTTCGTATTCTATCTGTTCTTCTATGTACTCTGTGTGTGTGATTCACAATGTGTTTCTTAAATGTGCTTCTCTTACGCCGACAGGAAACAGAATACATTACAGATATTACAGCTCTCTGAACAATTTAAATACCAAGATGTATACTTGATATCATTTTCATGATAAGAATTAAAGCATGTATTACACATGGGGGCATGGTGGTGCAGTGGTAGCAACGACGTGGTGCCCCATCCAGAGATCGTCCCTGCCTCCTGCAAGATGTTTGCTGCACCGTGCGCGACCCTCGATTAACTAATTTATTGCAGCAGTGCTGTCTCTTTCAAACGTACTAACCTCCAATTCCTGTCCTTACTTTTCTTTCTCCAAGTAACCAATCACCACACAAGCTCTGTAATAAATGTCAAGCCATCTGTAATCTTAGAACGCCGATTCTTCAAAACTTTTAATGAACACCGAAATATTATTGTAGTACATGTTTAGTTATTCCATCCATCTATCCATCCAGGGTCATACCAGTCCCAGCAAGCATACAGTGTGAGGCAGGAACAATCCCTGAACGGGGCTCCAGCTCATCGCTACACCACCGTGCTCACATATTATTAACAGTATACATTATTTAAATGAAGTTAAAAATTTACCTGTATAAATGTAATATACATACTTTACTGCATTTCATCTTAAAAATGATATCAAGAGCTCCAAGAAGATGGCGCTTGGAAATCTAAATCATCTAAGAAACCAGTTGTCATCATATATAAATACGCGTTCTCTTCTATTGAATTGAATTCATGGTAAAATGATATTCAAGATGGAAATCCTCCATAAACTTATTTTCCTACAAAATGATAACAGTAATAATAATAATCAGAATAATAATAATATTATGATAAAAAAATGAAAAATATACAATATGAAAGCATAAGTACAGTTCTACCAGGAGCACTTAATGGAATGATGGAGTACTTTTAGAGCTCTTGGGATGAAACTCAAATCGTAAACAACATGATCTTTCAATTCAAGAGATTACAGTTCCCAGTGAAGCTGTGCTTTGCAATGTCAATTAACAAGGCCCATGGACAGACACTCAAGTTGACAGGGGTTGATCATAGCTCACCATTCTTCTCACATGGTCAGCTTTATGTTGCTTTCTCCCAGGTCAGTTCCCCAAGAAACCTACTGTATATGTCCTCGCCCCTGATATACAATTTTTTTTGGTGTTATCAAGAGGCTCTCAGATAGGAAACCGATCGATATAAATTCTTCCCAATACAAATTACATTTTTTTAATTGATTTTTAAAGTTAGTCCTGTTTCACTAGTACAGTGGCGGAGCCGTGGGGGACAGCTAGTAACTAATAAATTAAATTGTCGAGTGTGGTAAAACACATTTGGGGACTGTGGCAGTTTTTTTTAATAAAAACAGTGCGCTCAGGCTCCTGGCAGGTGTAGATGCATGTGGTAACTTGGAGAAGAGACCCTGGGCTGTTGACGGAATTGGCGGAGCCTGTGTTCATGTGCTGTTCAGCTGATTTGAACACTCTGGGGTTCTTAATTATGGCACCTGTACACATTGACATTTAAAAGTACACTGAGTAGACAGATGAAAAAAAGAGAGAGGGAGAAGGAGAATGAGGGAAAAAAATTTTTTTAAGAGCTAAGGGTTAAATTAATGAAAAGCAGTACCAACAAGATCATGACAGAGCTGTTGTGGCACTGTGGAGGTAAGCTGTCAGAAAGTGGCAATTGGTGGAGCGAGCAGATGGCAATCCCAGGGCAGGGTCTCCCCCTGTTGAGAGATTGAAGGGTGAAGGTCTCCCCTTGCCGAAAAGACCAGAAAGGGTGAGCAGAGACATTAAATTTGGACGGATACACCAAAGCTTGACATGATTTTTATGGACAGATCCTGACAGTATTTTAACCTGTGGATTTTAACAGTTATGGATTATTTTATTGTTTATTTTAACCTCCACAAATTACACGGTTTTCAAACTAAAACTCATACCGCCATGAATTCCTCTCTCAATTCACAAAATGGAGTCATTACACTGAGTACGACTGTGAAACTCACACTCATGTTAATATGCTTGATAATTAAGTAGCTTTCTTTAGTCATTTATGCGACGTGCGAAATATCGTTTAAAGTAAAAATAAAAAATAGGCCTAAAGCAGAAAATGGCGAGCTTCTAGCTGAGAATGAGCATTTTTAAAAATTCAGTTTGGAAAATTATAATGCAGCCGTCAGTGATGTGTCAGAAACATCATTGACAGGTTTTAATACAACTTTACAGGTTGCTGGATATGTGCTTTATAAAATGGATGGTTTGGGATGGGAAAGTCAAAATTATGATGCCAGAACAATTCACTCTCTGTAGAATTTTTATTAGGATACATGATTTATTCAATGTATCCTAACTTGTCATTTGTTTTGAAAAGAAAAACACTGAATGTTATGAAAGGCTTACAATTCTTAAACATAAAATGTATGCAAAATGGGTAAATTTACAGTAACTGATACACACGATGCATACCATATCACACAAGGAAACATGCAAACTGTCATTTTAAAGTACATTACTGGGTGTATAGGGAACAGTTGCAGAGCACACTATTCGTAACAACAACAGAAACATGCTTTGCAAAGCTGACACTATAATGGGTATAATATGGTAAATAGTCAAGCAGATTCTCCAAAAGCTCACAACTAGCTGCTTATATAGATCAACTGTCCACTGTTGCATCAAGTCCAACTCCACCTACTAGATTTTTAGATCTGCAACGAGGGATACTAGCACACTTTGCCATACTGCTCTAAAAGGTGCAGGGAACTACTTGCATTCATTAAACTCTAAAATTATTAGTTTCCTCGCTAGACTGGACTATTTTGAACTATCATCTTAAAATTACATTGGATTACCCAGTTAAAGTATCTCAAATATCTGGCATTATTGAATCTATGCAGTTTTTAAAATTTGTTGGTCCATGTGGACACCAAACCAAACTTTATGAAACATTTCTGACAAAACAATCACAAATGGGCATTATTACATCAGGATGCAAAAATGCTTTTGATAAAGTTTATTGAGACTACTTATTTATAGCACTCCATTGTTTTGACCCCAAGATCCTCTTTGGGATGTGGAAGGAAACCAAAGTACTTAGTTGAAATTATGTAGACTTCATTTCCATCTAGGTAACATTCCACATTTAGATGCTATAATATTTAATTGAAATTTTCAGAAACTCATTATACCTTCAAACACAAAACTGTTTAAAGCATTATCATACCTATAGAACTGGCTTCATGAAGATCAAGATAGCCTTTTTTTAAATGCTATAACAGCAAGAAGAATCTGTGAATTATGATCTCTACTGCACAGTTTTTCCACAAAGGTCAATTTATTACTGCTAGTGGTGTCTGCATTAAGGGCAAGTGAGGCGCTGAAACCCATCTCTTAGCAGATGGTGTTGTGCAAAAATTAAATAAGTAGTAAACTTGCTTCAATAATGTAACGTATTGTTGAAATGCTTATATCAAACAAGGTTTAGCCATCATTTTCAAATGTATCAATTTTCCATGATAAGCACAATGCAATTTCTTATTGAAATCTTTGTGTCTGGCCTTGCCTCATTCTGAATTGCCCAGGCAGGACCTTTGGCCCTACAGTGTTCTGCACACACATGAGCAAAGATATGCGCAGACGTTGCCTGACGTTTTCAGTTCTGCTTTGGGACATGAAGACTCGATTGCTTTTAGGTGACCCATTGGTTGCTTTTTTGTGATGCACTTTAAAGGATACATGAACTCGCACATCTCACTATTTCAAAGTAGTTATTATCATGACAATTATCTAAAATAAAATTAAGCACTTTTTCCTGAAGAAAAAAATGTAAATTCATACATATTCATTCATGTTTCTGCTTTTCATTGATGAGTTTCTGGTTTTGATTTTGAGATTTCTTTTAATAATTTTCCTTTGGTGGTATGCTGTATGAAATTTGTTGATAACTTTTTATTTTGAGTGATTTTTTATGGCATTGCTCGTATGACATTTCATCATCTCTATAGTGCTGATTGTTGTGTTACAACTTTAATTCATCTGTATTTTATAATTTGTCTATTTTAGTTTTAATTTTTTTTTCATATTTTATGTAATTTCTGTTGGCTTTGTTTATAATAAATTGGTTAATTGTGTATTATCCCTTTAAGCTTGTCTATATTCTTTATTGGTGGTTCCCCAAGAGCTGGGGCCACTCTTACATCACTACAACTGTGCCCTCCCTGTGGCTACTTAAGCAAACAAGGAGTTTCAGCAGCTGCTCACTGAAGTTGCTGTTAGGTGGAAGGTGTTTTGGGATTTTGCTATTTTTTCTAGCATATTACTCTTTTTATTGGGTTCAGCTCTCTAGATAGTGTTTGGGAGTTGCTTGCTTGAACATTGCCGGTTAGGCAACTCCTCATTCCTCTTTTGAGCACATATTGTGATCATTTTTGTTCTTCAATGAAAAATAAATTTTTAGAAATAATCTTTGTTGCCTTTTGGCAACAATCTGCAGTTTTTACAGTTTCTGCTTCTTTTGGGCTGTTTAGATTTATAGGAGAAGAGAGGCATGCCTTGATATTTTCAGTATTTAAAGACAGTTTTCTCCTGTTTTGACCTAGTTTAGTCAAAACCTTCTTATTCTATCAGCCAACTGGCAGAAAAAGTTTCATCAAAAATCAGGAGATGTGCATAAAAAACAAAACTAAAATATATATCAAAATGAAACTAAAGCCCAATACAACAGACAATAATCGTGGTCAAGAGAACAAGAGAGTCAAAGCCAAAAGTACACGTGAGAAAAGAGCACAAAGATAAACTTTGAATACTTCAGAGACTTGGTATCCATGAATCGAATAATGATTTGTACTCATAGCGGTCCTTTTATCCCATCACTATGATTACTCATGGGTCTGAACCTCAGAGGCCACTCCCCTAGCAAAGCTGAAAGCAGACCTAATGATGGAAAAACAAGAATATAAGGGACATAATGGAAATTCTTCCCTTAAGTTGAAAAAACCCTTAACAGGTGCAAAAAAATTACTGTGGTTAAAAACAGAGTTCTTTTTATTAACTTTGTAATTTTAATGGACTTTGTTGTGTTGGTTATTTATGATCTCTTGTTTGTTAGATATTCAAAAAAAAGGACTGTCAATCTTCAAAATTCAAAAATTCATATAAAAAACTTTTCAGAGACAACTGGTTTCTTAAAAACGATTACACTTTTTTTTTTGAGATAAATTCATGTATCTATAAGTTCATTTAACATATTGCCAAGATGCTGCAAACTTGCGCCACAAAAACAACCCTAAGAATAACGTGATCTGAAAAACAAAAACGCACTATGCTGACTACACATCATTCAGATGATTAGTATAGTAATGACATCCTTTTCATTGTTTATTCATCAATTTTTAAATATATCTCCAACTGACTCCAACTAATAAATGAGGGTCAAATATTGGAGGCATAGTAAATGGAAGTCAAAAATCCTACTCAAAAAGCAATGGGTCACAAACACTATCAGAAACAAATCCCTAACAAAACTGCTATGCACAGGACAGTATTTTGTTTAAATTTTATCTAAAGAAGAAAGTAGTGAAAATACCCCGCCACCATCTTAAATATTGCCACTGTGATGATGTCATGTGACTAAAAATTAACACTCTTGCCCAAACAGCAAGAAATCAAATTATATTACAATACTCAAAATCATGACATAGACAAGGCAGAATCTGAAATGATTTCATTTACACTTACGGTTTTCCATTTTTTTTCTTTGCTTTTTTAGAAATGCAAAACTCTTACATTTCAAGGTCCCCTGAAAAAGAGTAACAATACAATAGTAATAATTAAAACCATGAGGCCTTTTAATTTCATTGTTTAATTTGGATCTAAAAGCAAAGATAAATCAAGAACCTTTGGCATACATTTCTGTTTCTAAGACATTCTACTAGATATTACAAGATTAGCAGAAATAAAAGCAAATCCTGATCATGGTAGATTTTTTCTTGAATAGTGTTAAGTTTCAGTCAAAATGAACGAATTGGTAACATTGCTCAATGAATATTCCTAATATATATTTTTATCCAACCACTTTTTATTTGGTTTTACAGTTCAGGCTTGCAATGTGCCTGAATCTATCACTGCAGCAATAGGCACTAGGCAGAATCACACAATGAATTGGGTGAAAGTCAGTTAGAACTCACATACAGCCAAACACACCATGTCAACAGGAGTTTTTGGATTCCAAACTTGACATACACCATTCTTGCCTACATCTTATAAATAAATTGTACATTGATAGCTTTTACATTTATAAGTAAACGGGAACTAAAAGAATTTCAGTATTTAAACAGGTTAACAGTTAACAGAACATTTTGACCTAATAAAATGTTTTAAAAAGGGAAACTGCTTTGTTTAAAAGCACAATTGGTTACTATTTTAAAATATTTTTTATAATTTTAGAACATTACAACTTTCTTGTTTTACTAATAAAATGTATCAAAAAATAGAGCTGAAAAAAGGTTCTATAAATATTTGGGGCTTCAGTGTTTGTGTATGGAATCTTTATTGTGGCTTCAAACTCTGCTTAAAAAAAGATGCCAGAATGCAGTAGCTTGTAATGTTAGTGGTGAGACTTTTCTAAACAACAATAATTAGAGTTAACGAGGGCTAAAGAATTAAGTGTGTGTTAATTTCGACAATGACATTTAGATTTATGCTGCTATGTTGAATGTGGTTTGATGATTAACAATTATTTAGTTTCAGGTTTTTGCCTATGTTTCACCTACAATTTTTCATCTCCATTCCACCTCCCGCTGAAAATAATCTTCATGAGCACCTACCACTTCTCAGGTGATCAGTGCAGTCTAAATAAATCACAAATGGTACTTTTTTAGTACAAATGATTTAAATAATGTGAGCTTACTATAGTTTTAATTGATTATGGATATAAAAATATTCCACTGATTGTCCCTGTCAATATTATTAATTCACAGTTAACCCTCACTATCTGCCTGATCTTGTCTTGCTGTTGCATACAATTGTGGACATTAGCACTATTAAATCTTGAACTTGGGGCAATAATAAAGACTCAACTGTTTAAAATGTCAGTGGTGAGTATATACGTTTTATAATTTGTCATTTTGTTTCCTAAAACAATTAAAGTTACTTTGCATCACATGACTATCATGACATGATCAAACAAAAATCTGTTAGTAGTATTTGTTACTGCACTCCTAGCATGTTTCAAATATTCTGATTCTCGTTTCAAGTAAACTGCTGTGAACAAAATAATACACAAAAATATTTTTTTAAGTTGATGAATAAATTTTAATTAAACTCAAAAGATGACTAAAACAAAAAACTTTCAAAAACCCAAAGACAATAACTAACAAAAATATCACAACCTGCAACAAGCGGAACAAAAACATCTGAAAATCTGAACAAAAAACTGAAAAAAAAAAAAAAAAAGAACACTACAATCTAATACAAATGGCAAAACAATTTTCCAGTACTACAAATAAAATTGCAGAGAATCTAAAAAAAGTTAAAAAAATGTCTGAATACATACTGTATAATAGCATGAGGAAGAAGTAAAATCTAGCTGCATGTTTAAAGACTTTTATGAAAGGATACATATTAGCAATAAGTGCATTCGGGACTATGACAAACCCTATAGCTCCTGGAATTTTAACACAAGTACTAAACGAAATGAAAAACAGTTAATAAACATACAGTATTGCAGCAACTGGCACTGATTAAAGAAGTACTTGATGATTAGAATATTTGATCAATTAGCCGTACCTCTCCTAGAGTATCACAAAGAATGGATGCTTATATAGCAGCCCACCTGCCTACAATAAATCCAAGTAGGTCAACATACTAAAAAAATAGATTTATTAAGTAACTAAAATAAATATACGAAAACTCTGCAGTTTCTTAGGCCCTAACTAAAAGGTCTTACCCTCCTGTCTATAGCACCTCCCTAATTCTAAGTGCCACAAAACACCCCCATACTAACTTCCAACTAGATCTCTAACCTGCTCTTTCTTCCCCTTGCAATTTAAACTATAGTCTCTTACCTCACAGTAAGCTATGGAAGTCTAGGATACTTTTAAACCACATTCTGAGGTCACTCCTGGACAAGTGCTGAAATTATTTTTAATGATCAGAGGTAGCTTACTCTTACAACAAGAACAACGTAACCACAAGAGAGTTTTTGTTCTTAGTGTTACTGCCCCCCTTAAAAGGCAATGTCTACAGGACAGCATTCTCATTGCCTCACATCCTAAAGGTCAATCCAGTCCCTAACTGCCCACTTCACTCCCTCATTTTACAGAGGGTAAGACATTATCGGTGTCTGCTAGATTCCCCACTGTCTGATAAGCAAATGACATATTTTACTTAGACTTTTCAACAAATGTTGATATGAATCTACATATATATGTAGCAGAGGAATCCAACACAGATCCTGGTGGGCTACCATGGCTGCAGATTTTCATTCCTTTTCGTAATTAGTGACTAGTTTTTGCTCCTAAGTAACTTATTTTGCCATAATTGTAATTGACTATTTGTTAATTATTGTTTGGCTGCTAATTAAGGAAAAAAGTAAGTACAAAGCAAGCTAAGACATGACCAAGTAAACTGTGTCCATTGTAGAATATCTTAAAATAAAGAAAAGGTCTTAGTAATGTTGATTTGCTAAGGTTAGCAAAATATTTTGATTGTACTCTTAAAAAAAGAAAATCAATAAGCCATGGAATTAATTAATGGGTTTAATTAACAACTACCATCAATTTCTAATTAAGAAACTGGTTGGAGTGAAACAATTTTGAGTTTGAGGCCCAAATTTGGTTGGTCAACTTTTGGTTCACTTCACATCCTATTTTTGTTTGGCTACAGATTAAGGAAAAAAAGAAGCAATTCACAGGACTGAGTTTTAAAAAATATGGTAATTAAAACGAAGGGAAAACAAGTCAATTATCAGGGATTTTTTCTAATTTAGCACGGCAAATCACACATTTCCTGGACATTAAGTATTAGCATCTTATAGAAAGCAAAATGTGAAGAGGTTTTTGAGATTTACAGCAACACAAGGTATCTTATATCTGGACAATGCAAAGAAACAATTAAAAAGGTAATTAAAATGTTAGAGTACAACATACAAATCTCAAGTGATGGTATGGTTAAACTCTACAATATGACAATGAGAGTAGGTCTGGAGTAATGTACAAAGTTTTGGTTACTATGCAACCAACTGCAAGACTGGACCAATTGTCAAGATTTACTCTGATAAAAGGACAGATCTAAATAGAACCTGGGATCAGTGACAGGTTATTTCTGTTTATATTTTAATGTTTCTTTTCACCTCTATACAGGGAAGCACACTTAGAATTAGACCAAACCTGTGCAGTCTTTTACTAAATCAATGATGTACAATACAGAAAAACAAAGTAAAACCTTCTCTGGATTTCTTTACTATTGGAATGACTCAGTCTGATACGATAATAATAATGATGCATTTTATTTATATACAGTAGTGCCTTTTTCATGCTCAAAACACTTCATAAATATTCGTATTACTGACAAGAGGAATAATAGCACAGAAAAAAAATCAAATTAGTAATACTGGATACAAACTAAATATCAAACATTAAACAGCAAATAATAGATTATTAAGGAACATGGAGTTCTAAATTATAAATGTACATTGTCTGTTATAGATCTTAAAACTCTGTTATACACTGATAAAATTTTTAATCACCAAGTGTACAACTTGGTGGTTGCCTAAACACATACTTCATTTCACAGAGATCCCGGTACACTCTCTCTCTCTCTCTCTCTCTCTCTCACACACACAGACAAAAACACACACATATTAAAGTCACAGTAAGTAAAGTTAAGGCCAGCTTTCAAAACCTGGAAGAATACTGCTACAGTGGTAAACACTGCTGCTTTACACTTTCAGAGTCCTGGGTTTAAATCCAGACCTGGGCACGGTCTGTGGATTTTGCACAGTTTTCTAAATGATAGAGCAGGTTGTCCACTCATCTTAAAGACATAACAGCTTAGATTGATACAAATATCTTAATTTTCTGATTGGAATGAAGCGACGAGATTCTTGTGTGTGGGTGATTGAATTATAGTGGGATATGTTATGGCAACTGATCATGCATTAAAATAAACGATTATTATTAGAAACACTCTCATCTCAGCCCGTGCTTCAAGCAATCTTTCCAACCCCTTTCTTTGTCTCTTGGAATTTTGCGTTGAGAAAGTTATTAGGCCAGCTTTATTCAGATATTAAAAATCAGTGCACTCTATACAGGTGCTGGTCATAAAATTAGAATATCATGACAAAGTTGATTTATATCAGTAACTAGCAAAATACCCGCGCTTCGCAGTGGAGAAGTAGTGTGTTAAAGAGGTTATGAAAAAGTAAAGGAAACATTTTAAAAATAACGTAACATGATTGTCAATGTAATTGTGTTGTCATTGTTATGAGTGTTGCTGTTATATATATATATATATATATATATATATACACATACATACACACACACACACATTATATATATATATATATATATATATATATATATATATATATATATATATATATATATATACACATACACATACATACATATACACACATACATGCACTTACAATAACATAGAAATCAATATAAACAACATTAACATCATTATCATATGAGAATATGAAGTAATATATAAGAAGCACATTTCATATAAATATAAATTATTAAACAGTAAAATCTTCTTCTATAATTTGCTACCGTGGCTATTCGTTTGTCTGTCCAGGATTTTAAATCACCTGCAGCTCGCAAACCGTTTCACCTATTGACTTGAAATCTGGTACACATATAGTACGTCATGTCCGCTATCCGCTTTATGGGTGATGATTGTATTACTTTTTTTATCTTTATTTTATTTTATTGTAGAATCAACTCCTATCTGCGCATACCAGGGCGGCCGTGGGCGGATGCGTATGGTGTATTCACTCCATGTTATCGTGCATTGCGCTGTCACTGAATTGAACAACATATAAGAAGCATATAAATTATTAAACAGTAAAACATTAACATTTAAGAAGTTACATTGAGTACTACTGCAGTGCCTTCGGGTATACCTCATTTTTTCTTTGCCCATTACATGCTTAAATGTATACATTTTTTGGTGTACCTACCCGAGAACACACGACATATAACCGACCGTTGGAGAAGCATGGATTTTAAACACGCGTTGAGTTCATCTGCTGGTCTCCCTTATGGAATAACTGGTAATGTTTAACTAAAATCTACAGCGAGTAAAACGACATTACCTCCTTTTTTTTTTTTACGATCTCTGAGATCTTGCTTTTTTGCGGTTCAAGGCTTCATAAGCTCTTTTATGTTCCATGGTGTACTTATCCCAAACCATCATCTTTGAATGTTGCAAGACTTTCGCCTTGTATGTAGATTGGGGTAATTACATTCATTGCATTCCTAGTCTGAATCACAATCTGATTGTATGGGTGGTTACCTGGCAGGTAACGGTTATGCTTGGTCATCAAGTCGTCTAACATCCGCTACGTGCCCTCTTTTAATTGCGAGAAGCAGATATATATAGCCAAATTCTCGCGCTTCGTTGTGGCGAAGTACTGCTTTTAATTTTTTATTAAGAAGAAAAGAAAACCTTTTTAAACGGATCGAAAATATACCAATAACAATTTGTTAAGGATCCGTTTTTTTGTGAAGCTCCCTTTTCACAGCTGTCGCGCTACGGCGTGTGTTTCGTTTATTTGACAGTATGTAGATCGTGGTAATTACATTCATGGCATTCGTTTTCTGAATCACAATCTGATTGTATGGGTGGTTACCTGCCAGGTCACGCTTGTGGTTTGTCAGCAAGTCGCCTTATGTCCGCCACGTGCCCTCTTTCTGTTCCCAGAAGCAGATCATAGAATGGTTTTAATAGTTTACTTTCAAATAATGCAAAGAGTATGCGACATGTGTTTCTCCCTAATTCTGGGCTCATCAGGCGTACACAGTCACTGCATCCCCTCTTGGGAATCGAATCTCTATCGTCAGCGCCAGAGGTGAAGCCCCTAATGTTGCGCTACGGCGTGTGGTTCGTTTATACCTTGTGTCTTCTCATTAAACTTTTATCTCGCGAATATGTTATTGCAATCCACAGTGGGAGCGTTTCTATAAACTTAATTTAAACTTACGTTTTACACCGTGCCTTGTTTCCCTTATGAAGATGCTTGTATGCTTTACTCGCTCCCTTCTTATTGTTTCGCTCCCTTCTCAATTGTTTAATGAATTTTTTGTTCTTCGCGGTTTGCGGCTCATCCTTCATTTCTCCCTTCTGTGTTCTTTTATCTCGCGAATATGTTATTGCAATCCGCAGCGGGAGCGTTTCTATAAACTTAATTTAAACTTACGTTTTACACCGTGCTTTGTTTCCCTTATGAAGATGCTTGTATGGTTCACTCACTCGCTTCTTATTGTTTCGCTCCCTTCTCAATTGTTTAATGAATTTTTTGTTCTTCGCTGTTTGCGGCACCAGAGTTGAAGCCCCTAACGTTGCGGTCAGCAAGTCGGCTAACATCCGCCATGTGCCGTCTTTCAGTTGCGAGAAGCAGATCATAGAATGGTTTTAATAGTTTACTTTCAAATAATGCAAAGAGTATGCGACACGTGTTTCTCCCTAATTCTGGACTCATCAGGCATACACACTCACTGCATCCGCTCTCGGGAATCGAATCTCGAACGTCAGCGCCAGAGGTGAAGCCCCTAACGTTGGGCTACGGCGTGTGGTTCGTTTATACCTCGTGTCTTCTCATTAAACTTTTATCTTGCGAATATGTTATTGCAATCCGCAGCGGGAGCGTTTCTATAAACTTAATTTAAACTTACGTTTTACACCATGCTTTGTTTCCCTTATGAAGATGCTTGTATGCTTTACTCGCTCCCTTCTTATTGTTTCGCTCCCTTCTCAATTGTTTAATGATTTTTTTGTTCTTCGCTGTTTGCGGATCCTCCTTCATTTCTCCCTAATGCGTTCACAGTCTTTTCACGTGATTACGTGGGAGGCGTGATGACATGACACTCAACTCCTCCTCCCACGGCCATCGAGCTGCCGTCCATTACAGTATATTGTGAAAAAAGAGGTTCCAGTTATGACCATTACGCGTTGAATTTCGAAATGAAACCTGCCTAACTTTTGTAAGTAAGCTGTAAGGAATCAGCCTGCCAAATTTCAGCCTTCCACCTACACGGGAAGTTGCAGAATTAGTGATGAGTCAGTCAGTGAGTCAGTGAGGGCTTTGCCTTTTATTAATTAGTATAGATTCCATTCAAAAAGTGAAACTTGTATATTAGATTCATTCATTACACACAGACTGATGTATTTCAAATGTTTATTTCTTTTAATGTTGATGATTATAACTGACAACTAATGAAAGTCTCAAATTCAGTATCTCGGAAAATTAGAATATTGTGAAAAGGTTCAATATTGAAGACACCTGGTGCCACACTCTAATCAGCTAATTAACTCAAAACACCTGCAAAAGCCTTTAAATGGTCTCTCAGTCTAGTTCTGTAGGCTACGCAATCATGGGGAAGACTGCTGACTTGACAGTTGTCCAGAAGACGACCATTGACACCTTGCACAAGGAGGGCAAGACACAAAAGGTCATTGCTAAAGAGGCTGGCTGTTCACAGAGCTCTGTGTCCAAGCACATTAATAGAGAGGCGAAGGGAAGGACAAGATGTGGTAGAAAAAAAGTGTACAAGCAATAGGGATAACCGCACCCTGGAGAGGATTGTGAAACAAAACCCATTCAAAAATGTGGGGGAGATTCACAAAGAGTGGACTGCAGCTGGAATCAGTGCTTCAAGAACCACCACGCACAGACATATGCAAGACATGGGTTTCAGCTGTCGCATTCCTTGTGTCAAGCCACTCTTGAACAAGAGACAGCGTCAGAAGCATCTCGCCTTTGGACTGCTGCTGAGTGGTCCAAAGTTATGTTCTCTGATGAAAGTAAATTTTGCATTTCCTTTGGAAATCAAGGTCCCAGAGTCTGGAGGAAGAGAGGAGAGGCACAGAATCCACGTTGCGTGAGGTCCAGTGTAAAGTTTCCACAGTCAGTGATGGTTTGGGGTGCCATGTCATCTGCTGGTGTTGGTCTATTGTGTTTTCTGAGGTCCAAGGTCAACGCAGCCATCTACCAGGAAGTTTTAGAGCACTTCATGCTTCCTGCTGCTGACGAACTTTATGGAGATGCAGATTTCATTTTCCAACAGGACCTGGCACCTGCACACAGTGCCAAAGCTACCAGTACCTGGTTTAAGGAGCATGGTATCCCTGTTCTTGATTGGCCAGCAAACTCGCCTGACCTTAACCCCATAGAAAATCTATGGGGTATTGTGAAGAGGAAGATGCAATACGCCAGACCCAACAATTCAGAAGAGCTGAAGGCCACTATCAGAGCAACATGGGCTCTCATAACACCTGAGCAGTGCCACAGACTGATTGACATGCCACGCCGCATTGCTGCAGTAGTCCAGGCCAAAGGAGCCCCAACTAAATATTGAGTGCTGTACATGCTCATACTTTTCATGTTCATACCTTTCAGTTGGCCAACATTTCTAAAAATCCTTTTTTTGCATTGTTCTTAATTGATATTCTAATTTTCCAAGATACTGAATTTGGGACTTTCATTAGTTGTCAGTTATAATCATTAACATTAAAAGAAATAAACATTTGAAATACATCAGTCTGTGTGTAATGAATGAATCTAATATAGAAGTTTCACTTTTTGAATGGAATTACTGAAATAAATCAATTTTGTCACGATATTCTAATTTTATGACCAGCACCTGTATTATGCAATGAACCGATTTCACAATAAAGGCTGGAACACTGTTAGATTCATAAAAGAAAGCAGAAAACAAAATTTTAAATACTGCACATGTTTCTTGGCAGTTTCTTGGTCAGTAATGTGGGCTCTATAGAAGTGAATAAATAAATATATCAGAACCTTTTCCAACAACAATGTGACCATTCATTAACGTGTTAGAAAGGGCTCATAACATTTTATATATCAGGGTGAAATATTTCAAATTATTTTTGTGTCTTGTTTCTGAGCTATTCATATCAAGTGAGGAAAATAATCAAAATTTTAAAAATCACTACATAAATTTACTTTTATTGTCTTACCATAAGGCAATGCTTTAGAACAGGCTTTATTTGATTCCCGAGTTCTCATGTGACTTCCTTGTTACTTAACAGAAACCTTTCCTCTTGTGATAAATCAATCTGTTTTTCTTGAACAATATACAATACTGTATGTGGAGAATTTGTAGCTCTAAATTGGTTTTCACGTTTTATTTAGAATAAATACTAGTAAAACAGTAAGTGGAACAAAAAGTATCACTGCAATAAACAAAAAATGTGAAAATCAACAGAATTTTCTTAATTAAAGCCACATTATCAGTCAAACTTGTAGTGTATATCAGGGAATTTAAAACGTAGGTTTTCTGTATATAATTTTTATATTTCTCATTAAAAACATTTTCAATAATAACCTTTATATTTTATATTTAACGGAGTTCTTATTTTAGTAGACATTATAATTAAATTTAATGGCAGTGAAATCTAGTGAATAGGAGTACATACTGATTGCCAAATGACTGAACAAGTAACCTAGCTTAAAATGTACATGACTTACAAAAATATACACATTACAGTAAAATTTAGCACTATATCAGATTATTTTGGATGGTGTTGACAATAAAAGTGCTTAATTATTGATGATATTTATTTCAAGCTTGGCATATTAAAATAAAAATAAAGCTCTAGCTCTATATTGTTAGCAAGCGATTATCACACATTCATTATTTCCATAAATTAGTAAAAGGTACATTTTAAAACATAATACATTAGCAACTAATTTTATGTTTAAAACTTTGCAGGTATGTAAAGAATATATTTCATCACATTTGTCCAGCTACTGCTTATTAATTGACACACACATTTTGAAGTAAACCTGTTCAGTGACAGTTGGATAACTCTTGAAATTCTAAAAAAGTCACCCATGAAAAGTTGGCGTCATATTACATAATGTCTACTCAGATGAGATGTCAAACCTGTCAAGTGCATTTGCCAATCTTATTGCCTGTGCATCACAGAATACAAAACCAGAAATCAAAGGGATGGCAAATTACACTACTGTATGATGGCTATTCTAAAATATCACAAGCTCACCCATTTTTCTGACACCAGTAACTTGCTGCCTGGAACAGCCAGTGCTGTATGAATGCTTTCCAGATATGTAGAGTTAGCTGCAATCTCAGCCTTTATTTTTTCCTCTTTCCAGTCTGTTGTGGTACGAAAAAAAATTAGACAGACAAGCCTCTCTTCTGTTTGAGAGGTCCTACACATCGGTGTTCCTTATTCTGTATGACACATAATAATGCATTTTATTTATATAGCATCTTTCCAGCATCATATGCATTGCATCTCTGGATGGGTGACAACTCATTGAATATCAGCTCTTGCATACACTCAAGCCCACAACTTGAGACAAAATTGTGACAGGTCACAGACTGGTTGGACTGATTTGCTGAAAACGTCAGCCTACATGACTCCCAGTCATGGGAATACACCATGACTGCTCCATACTTGCTAAGACTATGTCACTGAAGATCCTTGGAAAATATTGTGCATTGTGACAGGACCTTTTGTTTGCTGGATTTCCTAACCATTGTTCTTCATCCACGCATCAATTCATTTTCCAAACTGGCTTGTTACATTATAGGGCCATATAGTGAGGAAGGATAAACTAGCAACATTTGGCTACAACATAAACACCAACTCTAAACAGGATGCAAGTCTATCATGGGCACACTCATGCATACTCGCACACATACACTTATGGCAGCTGTCTTGTGAATTAATCTAACACACACATCTTTGGATAGGGGTGGTAACTGGAGTCTTCACACAAAATCCACATGGAAACAAGGAGAACTTGCAAATTCCACAAATACAACGGCCTAACCAAATATCAAACCCAGGTCCCTACAGCTGTGAGACAACGGATCTAATCATTGCTTCACCAAGCAACCATATTTTAGGATATTTAATAGAAAATAGGTATGTTTCATTGACAAAATGTACATTGATATCTTTTAATCTGGATTTTTTTTCTTGAAATAAAAACTCCATTAAATTATTAAAAAATATATAAGGAAATATAAAGATTGAAGTGGAAGAAATGAAATTTATTGAGCAAACAAGTACAGTAATTTTCACTTGAACACTTAATAATATGTTAACATAGGAAAACTCACTTAGCAACACTATATGCTTTAAAAGAGAGGATGCAAATCATACCCAGTTTTCTCTGGGTTCCACCTCCATGGGCTCTTCTATCTGTAAGACAGGGTTTAACCACAGTATAAGGTCAGCTGGTTCAGCTTAAATAAAAGAAGATCATTATAATAATAAAAAGCCAAAATGGAAAATATCAAAGCATTGTAATCAAAAGCCATAGCACTATCAGTGTTTTTGTCTTGTACAGATATCATCCTATCTTTAAGGTTACTTATATTTCACTCACTTACTGAATGTGTCAACAGTTCCACAGTGTATAGTGGATTGGTGATTAGTCTGTATTATACAAAAATGGGAAATCTTCTCAAAGTGCAGGAATCAAGGATGTGTTACAATTTGCTGAATTGTAGGGTGACCAGAAGATTATGTCATCTTAAGAGCTCTCCCAAATAAGAAGTGTATGTTTCAAATCACTTTGCCATTTACTTATTTGCTAATTCTGTATAACCGACAACAAATGGTAAATTAAATGTTCTAGTAGCAAAAACTACATTAATTATTTTCCATCTTATACTTTTAATCAATACTTAACATTTTGGCATAGGATGTAAGATGGGTTCGGTTTACCCTACATTTTACTTTTGTGCGTTTCCTTTTACCAGACTGCATTTCCACTTCTTGGTACTCATTCTTCACTTTCAGTTACAATGGTTTGAACCCTCTTATACATTTTTTTTTTTTTATCTATCCTCACCTTGCTCTGCGATGCTGGCTTTCTATTGTTGGTGGCCATCTAATCTTTACCATTAATGATGGCTGGCTTTATGTTTCATGCATTCAAACAATCAAAAACATTCCTCCAATTGCACTGAAATGTATAGGAGTCTAAAGTAACAGTTTCAGCAGCAAACTGGGAGACAGCCTTTAATCCACATGGCTGCTGTCTATTATTAGTGGCATTTAATTGTTTGTGACTTGCCATAACTAGAAAATGTATTATGTATGGTAACTCTTAATACATATTTACATTTTTCAGGACTTGATTTAAGAGGAAACCTTCATACCCTGAAGATAAAATCAACATTACAATTTCCTTTCTTTCCAAACACACTCCAGATGGAAGCTTTTTTTAAAAAAGACGGTGAAAGATTTTCCTTTGCCATTTCTTGCCAACTTCGAAAAACAGATATTTCTGCAACAAAAGAAATAACACAAAGAAAAATGAGCATCATAAGATCAAAATCATTATTAGATTATTTAATTCCAAATCAGTGTTTGTAGAGTCCCTGATGTCAACGAGAACCACCTAGTAAAAAGTTACAGAAAATTTTCAATGAACAATAATTGCATTAATAAATATACACATTTTCAAATGATTTGGTTTAGTGTGCTTCTTTCAGGAACCAATTTGGTACATACAGAGGAGAAGGATTATTCATGTACATCTCTTCATTTTACATCATTAGACCAGAAGAGACTAAATTGGAAGAAGAACAGTGACCTCACCACTAGCCCTACGTCTCCCAGCTTAATCCCTTGAACACCCATTGCTAATAGGAACTCCTCTTCATTCATGGGAAAACCAAAGCAGAAGACACTGCACTTGTGTAACCCAAAAAATTATTTTCTCTTTTTGCATGACCTTGGAGGTCAGAGCGCAGGTTCAGTCGTTGTACAGCTACCCTGGAGCAATTATCAGGTTAAGGGCCTTGATCAAGGGAACAACAGAGTAGTATCCCTTCTTTCAGTAACAGAATTTGAACTTGCAAAGCTTCCAGATAACAGCATAGATCCTTTACCTCAGAGCCACCACTTTTCTCATTTTTTTTTTCAGCTGCAGAGGCAAGGGTGTAAAAAGGGGTTGCCACTTGGTACCCAACACTCTTTAACATGTTACGGTGTTCTCATTTTTATAGGAAGTACAATTATTATACCAGGCAAGAAATATCAGACCTCTCTTTTGAACTTCAAAGCACAGAAACTAAAGAATTTAATAAACAATAAACATTCTGTCCAGTAAATCATTTGATAAGCTTGTATCTAATCTGTTCAAATACCATTTTTTTTTTTAAATTTTCAAGGTTTCCACTTCAACTACATGACTCTGCAGCTTGTTCCATATACAGTACCTAAAACCCTTTATTTGAGAAGTGCTTCCTGGTGACCCTCTTAAATAAACTTCATTTTCACTATTGCTCCCATGTGAGTGATTCATTATTTAATTTAAATTTTGTTGAGTGAGCTTTATGGAATACTTGAAAATTAAAAAAAAAACAAAACCTGACTTAGATCCCCACATACCTTATCTGTTCAAGTTTAATTCACTTACCACGTCAGAAAATAACATATCCTTTAGTCTTAGGATATGTTTGGTTGCTTATCTGTGCTCAACTCCTAGTAATACTAGGTTGTTTTTGTAGCATGGTATCGAGAAGTGCACATAGTACACCATATGCAATCTCATTACCCCATTTATAGATTAAGGTGAACAGCCATCATTTTTTTAATTAACAGTTTTAACATTGTTAACTTAAATGCCATTAAAAATCTAATCCAGTGGCCATAAATCAGTCACAGGTAACCAAAAAAATATTTTTCCAATAATTTTATGTTGGATAAATTTCAAGTAAAAAAACAGTACAAATAAATGCCAAAAATATGAAGAATATGACTTAGTTTTGCTAGGGAGTCTGTTCTATATTCTTTATTTTCTATCCACTTAAACATTTTGAGATTTTACTAGCTGTGATGTGTGGTTTCACAGTATGAAACATTTAAAGTTAAATGCAGCAGTACAAAATATGATTTTCTAAAGGAAAAGGATAACTAACATCAATGTTACTATGAAATATGAACAGCAGTCACTCATTACACTTTAATAGCATTTATATTCCATATATAATTGTTATAATTAATAACTGGAAAGAAAAAATGTGATCCTGATAAATCTCTTAGATATACTTACTCTCGTCAAATGTTGACGAGATATTTACAACTATGTGAACTTGTAAAATTACTGAATGCAGGAAGAGCTATTTTTAAAGAGGACATTAATCTTAATGTTAAAATAATGTCAATGTCAATTTATTTATATAGCAAATTTAAAACAACATAGTAATGCTGTGGCCAAAGTGCTTTACAATAATAGAATAAAAGAAAAACAAAACAATTAACATAAAAACATAAATAGAAATAAAATATATGAACATAAAATAAGGAGACATTTAAATATTATATACCAACCTCATGTAAACAAAGGATGAGTTGGACAGATATTTCATTCCAAATATTTGTGCACTTTAAAACAACTGAGCCCCAAAATATAACCTTTCATCAAAACTTTTTTTATTGCAAGCAGGTAGATGCTGTAAATGTAACTTAAGCCAACTTTTCTTATCTTCCCTAAATCACAAAAAATTATGCTGTGTAGCTCTGAAAGAAATATAGAGCAAAAGAGTGCACCTCTAAAAAACCTCAGCCAATGGTGGGGGCAGAACATTAAAATTAGATGTTCAAATAAAGAAAGAAGTCAGCAGATGATTAAACACATTGTATTAATTGTGAGAAACTTGTTCTAAGTCAGCTCAAACTGAACACCACCCACATCTTTCAGAAAATACATAATCCAAGTCAAGAGCCAAATACTAGTAGATGTCAGGGACCCACTTTACTGTGTTTTGGGTTTATCCCTTGCTCAGACTTCACTGGAATACAATTTTTGCCTGGGATTCTAATCTTCAAATAGCTCTCTTCAGAGAAATATGTGGTGGGACATTACTACTTAATGAACAATCTCTTCTAATGACTTACACTATACAGATTGTTTGCCTTTATCTAAAAAATAAGACAGCATCCTTACTAACATTTTTTTTCTAAAATTAAAAAAAAAAAAATCACTTTAATACAAACAGCTCAAATGATCTTTAAAATCTAGTGGGTATTTTCAATCAGCAAGTACAAAGTTGATAATGAAATCCTTAAAATCAATATTTACATAGATTTTTGTGTTTTATTGACTTCTGCACAAACATGAATTATAAAGAAGGCTTGTTGCATAAAATTAATTATGTAGTTTTTCAAATGTTGACGAGATATTTACAACTATGTGAACTTGTAAAATTACTGAATGCAGGAAGAGCTATTTTTAAAGAGGACATTAATCTTAATGTTAAAATAATGTCAATGTCAATTTATTTATATAGCAAATTTAAAACAACATAGTAATGCTGTGGCCAAAGTGCTTTACAATAATAGAATAAAAGAAAAACAAAACAATTAACATAAAAACATAAATAGAAATAAAATATATGAACATAAAATAAGATACATAATAAATAGAAGTAATGTTATATAATCACAAAGAGGAAACCATCAGTATTACTGAAGGTCACGGAATGCAAGTGAATAGAAAGGAGTCCTTAATCTTGTTTTGAACAGTTCAATTGTAGATGACTCCTTTATATGATGAGGTAAAGAGTTCCACAGGCGAAGCGCAGCAGCTGAAAAGGCCCTGTTCCCCCTTGGTTTTACACTTGGTATGAGGGACAACAAGAGACAACTGATCAGAAGAACCTAAGCACTCTGGATGGCTGGCACACAGTTCAGATAAATAGGCAGGAGCAAGCCCATGTAAAGATTTAAAAACTAGCAGCAAGATTTTAAAATCAATTCGAAAACTGACAGGCAGCCAGTGTAAAGAAGCTAAAATAGGAGAAACAGAGTCATACTTTCTTGCCCCAACCAGAAAGTGAGCGGCAGCATTTTGGACCAGCTGTAACCTGTGTATCAGAGATTTGTTAATCCCAGAATACAGAGAGTTGCAGTAATCGAGGCGAGAAAAAAATAAAAGCATGAGTAGCTTTCTCAAGATCCCTAGAAGATAAAAAAAGGCTTGATCTTACCTAATAGACGAAGTTGGAAGAAGCAACTCTTGACTACAGAATTTGATAGTAACTTCTCTTTTGAGAAACAAGTAAAGGTAACACCAAGATTGTGGACTTGAGGTTTGGAAAAGAACAGAGAAAGAGCAGAGAAGTCCAAGACCAATTTGGGCTTTAGCCGATGGACCCACTATAAGCACCTCCGTTTTATTTTGATTCAGATCAAGAAAATTATTAGCCATCCAGGATATTATTTCAGACAGACAGTTGTGGAGTTAATTTGTTGCAGAGAGGAATATAAGCCTGAGTATCATCAGCATAGCAGTGAAAAGAAATGTTAGATTTCCTTCAAATCACTCCAATAGGGTGAAGGTATATAGAGAATAAAACAGGACCCAAAATGGATCCCTGAGGAACACCATATTTAAGAGGAGCAGTAGATGAAAAAGAGGAATTAAAAGTCACTGAAAAGTGCCTACCAGTTAAATATGACCCGAACCAGTTAAGAACGGCCCCTTTAAGCTCAACAAGATGTTCAAGCTGCATCAGCAATATTTCATGGTCAATGGTGTCAAAGGCAGCGGACAGGTCAAGGAGGAGAAGGACTGCCGCATCACCTGAGTCAGTAATAAGAGAGATGTCGTTGAACACTTTCAGGAGTGCCGTTTCAACACTATGATAATGCCTAAAGCCAGATTGGTAGATCTCAAATAAATTATTGGAGTTAAGGTGATCGACCAATTGATTATAAAATAATTCTTTCTAGAATTTTAGCCAGAAACAGCAGTTGAGAAATTGGACGAAAATTGGCTAAAACTCCAGAATCTAATTCTGCCTTTTTTAGACGGGGACGGACTGAAGCATGTTTAAAAAATGAGGGCACAAACATCATACAAAATAAACATCATACTTTAAGTACTGAATGAAGGACAGTTGTGAAATCAGAGAATTAATTGAGAGTTTATTGCAGAGTATTCAACCTAGCTAAACAAGTTTAAAATTACCAGAACAACTGATTTGACTACTATTACTATCATTATTACCAAAATGAAGGAATATATGTAATCAGGGCTTTTGAAATCCAAATCCATGGTAACGGAGCACTGATGTCCTACTAAGAAAAAAGTTCCACTAAATGACAAAACAGAAATTCAACCTAATATTTTATTGCACTTATCATAGTTTGTACTACCACTAGGTGCAAAATACTTACCTGACGAGACAGTTAGAGAGCTTTTGGTTAAAAGTGGATCTTCTGAATTGTAAATATTGCATAATGAAATCCTGTGCTGTGTGTACAGTGAAACAAGTGGCATCATCCAGGAAAAATAATGTAAAAAAAATAAAATGTGCTTCCCTATAGCTGACAAAGAGAGTGGATGTTCAGCAGTGTCATAAATAAAACTTGGATATATGACTATTTACTGTGGTTGTACAAGGGACTTTCAAAAAGTTTCCACAATTTTATATTTTCATTGGATACTGTGAAAGTGGGAGTAGTAGTAATTGGGCATTAAAAAGTTGGTACGATGCTGGGAAAATTGACTACAATTTTACAAGAAAGTGACAACATAGAAAAGTGATGTAATTTGTTTTTGAAATTCTTAATAAATAGTTTTAAAAAAGTGCACAAACTTTTTGAACATCCCTCGTATATTGATTTATAGATAAACTATAACTATAATTCAGATTGTAAAGAGAACATGAAACTTTCAAATAATATATGATATATACATATGCATCAGTAAGAAATTCAGCATAAGTCAATGATAATCTGCACTTTTGTAAAAATTCTGTTTGGTTTGGCTGTACAGCTTTCCCTGTGCAAATGTGGAAGCATGGTGGGTGGGTCAGTGTAAAGGTTTTGAACATCATCAGTTAGTTTCTCCTGTTGTTTTCAAGGAATAAACATGGCCCCTCTTGTACCAGAGAAGCGAAGTATGCAGTGATCTACATGTTATGGACTGAAGGTGTACTGGGGCTGAAATCAATAGAAGGGTTTCTACATAATATAGAGAAATTTTTACCAGGATGTTTTACGAATGGATTAAGAAATTCAAAAATGGTCAGACACATGTTTGGCATGAAGAAGGAGCAGGACATCTATCCACATTTACTACTGATGACACTATTAAGCAAGTCTGTACCATAATTTGGTCAAAATGACAACAAATTGTAAAGAATTATTATTATTAAAATTTGGCTCCTAGTACTTGTATTAAAGTTTACCTTCTTAGTAGGAATGTTATATTTGGGTATTCTCTTTTGCTGAAACTATGTATGATTTAGTTAAAAAAATAAAAAAAATAAAAAACTTAAATGAACTCATGAATATAGACACTTATTATATGGATGTCTCGTTGCATTGCACTTGGGATCTACTATTGTGTATCTGATTAGTATTAAAAGGCTTTATACAAATTTCTCAAAAATCCAGGTTGCAGGAGTGGTGCAGTACAGGCAAATGTCTCTGTTTAGTTAGGATGGAGCAATCTTTTCTATTTAGTTTGGATGCTTCAGACCCCACTTCATATAGTAGCGTATTGCACAAAGTTTTAGAAAATGAATGGATAAAAGGATTGATCAAAATACCACCAATCTAAATATTATAATGGTCTTTGTCCAGGTGTGGACAAACGTGTTGGCACCCTTGCAGCTCATTGTAAAAGTGGTGCAAACCTCCTGAAAAGTGATTAAATGAAAAGCACTTAATCCATGTATACCTGCATGCCTTTGATATATCATCAAAAAAAAAGCAAAGCAAGTGTGAAAAGAGATAAAAGTACTGTTTAATCTTCAAAGATATTTAAAATGGCCTGGACACATTTGTTGGTACCCCTATAAAACATCATAAATAACTGGATTAGAGTGTTTTTTCAAACTAGCTGTTTTCTTTATTTAGTATCACACGTCTCCAATTGTGCAATCAGTTATTCAGCCTATTTAAATGGAGACAAGTAGTCATTGCTGTTTGGTATCATTGTGTCCCACACTGAACATGCACCAGAGAAAGCAAAAGAGGGATTTGTCTGAAGAGATCAGAAAGAAAATTATAGACAAATACGTTAAAGGCAAAGGCTATAAGACAATCTCCAAGAAGCTTGATGTTCCTGAGACAACAGTTGCACATATTATTAAGATGTTTAAGATCCATGAGACTGTAACCAACCTCCCAGGACACTGCTGCAGGATGAAAATCAATCCCAGAATGGGCAGAAGGATAGAGAGAATGGTAGACAAAAAACCAAGGACAACTTCCAAAGAGATACAAGCTGAACTCCAAAGTCAACGTCCATCTGTGTCTGGTTGCACCATCTGTCTCTTTTTGAGAGACAGTAGGCTAAATGGAAGAAGAACCAGGAGGACTCCACTGTTGAAAGAAAAACATAAAAAGACTAGAATGCTAAAATGCATATTGTCAAACCACAATGGCTATGGGAGAATGTCTTTTGGACAGATGAGACAAAACTGGAGCTTTTTGGCTAGTCACATCAGCTCTATGAAGCTTATTAAAAAATGAACGTTTCAAAGAAAAGAACACCATACCTACTGTGAAAAATGGAGGAGGCTTGGTTATGTTTTGGGGCTGCTTTGCTGTGACTGGCACGGGGTGTTTTGAGTCTGTGCAGGGAACAATGAAATCTCAACGCTATCAAGACATTCTGGAATGAAATGTATTGCCCAGTGTCAGAAAGCGCTGTCTTGAATCCTCCAACAGGAAAATGACCCAAAACACACAGTTAAAAACACCCAAGAATAGCTAAGAACAAAACATTGGACAATACTGAAGTGGCCATCTATGAGCCCTGATTCAAATCTCAACGAATATTTATGGAAAGAACTGAAATGTGCAGTGTGGAAAAGGAACCCATCAAGCCTGACATGGTTAGAGCAGTTTGCTTAAGAACAGTGAGCTAAACTACGTGCTACAGAAGTCTCATTGAGAGCTACAGGAATTGCTTCTTTGCAGTGATTGCCTCTTGTGCAACAAAATATTAGTTTAAGGATCCCATAATTTTTGTCCATGCCATTTACATTTGTGTTATTTGAAATATTATGTGGAATTAAAACTCGAAAGTCTGATTTTTGTTAAACACAGAATAAACAATGATGAGTGTTGATTACTTTTGTCAGTTTCAGAGAAAATTGTGGGTTCTTATTTTTTGTGGAAGGGTACCAACAAATTTGTCCACATCTGTAATACAATTATGTCTTAATGGCTGATTTCATGGGATGCTAGTCCATGTGTTGTGGTATTACTAAGCATTGTAAATACAAGTGAATACAGGCTATTCCTTTTTTTACCGTATAAGGGAAGAACATTACATTTAATTTCAATTTGCTGAAGGCAATCCTTTTTAGGTCTGGCTACATTATTATTAGATAACTTGGTTTCAAATTTGATTGTTTAAAATATATAATATTACATTTAGATCCTGAGTTCTATTTGTGATTAAGCTTTATTTTACATGGCACCTTTCAGTACTAAGTGACACAGTGGTTTCTGCTGCTGCCTCACAACTTAGATTTTTTGTTTAACGATGCCTTTGCAGGATAACAATATTCAGGGACACTAGTTTCTGCCTACATCCCACAGAAGTTGACTAATGACTTAGTCAATCACAATTGTGTTCTGTAGCAGAATATTTGCGCAACTGTAATGAACGCTGTTGAAATTCAGAAAATGGAAAGATGGATGGATCTCAAAGCAATTTTCATATAGTATAGAACTGTGTACATGTTTATGAGACCATGATAGAATAAATGATGTTCAAGTATAGCTAGCAGTGATTGTGATCCTTGCAGCTACAGTCAGCCAGCAAGCAGCACTGCAGGCAACACCATTGTGCTCATTGTCTCAGCCACTGATAAACACAAATAATTCTAAAATGTACAACTTCAGCAAAAAAATAGGTACAGATGCAAGTCCCTAAATGTATAGATTTCTATATAAAATAATTTGAACCAATTATGCCACTAATCAATTGCAGAAAGTGAGGTGTGATTTGAAGGGGAAGTTAATCTCTGCTTTATTTTGCTTACCGTTGACAATACAAAAATGAAATATTTGTTTTTGTACTATGCAGCTGAATATGCAGCTACAACACAGCGCCACATATGTGCTCCCCATGCTCTCGGGAGCAAAAGTGAGGCGCTGAGTGTTTTTCGAGGATTAAATAGGTAATCTCCCGCTGTCGCGATAATTTAATTATATTCTAAGAAAGATTACTTCTGTGTAATGTGCAAATCAAGTATGTGAGCGCAAAAAACACCACGACAAATCGTCCGCTGCTGTTGTGCAATCCTCACAGAATGTTTCCACTGCCTTCTACCCCCGATGAAGATCAGCGAGAAAATATATGGGTTTCTCATGTAAACAACGCACACTGTGATTTTAATTATTTGCTAAACACCGCGATCAGACACCCCTCAGATACACTATCAAAAAGTTTTCTAAGTAAAACCTCAAGTGTATGTAACTGGTTCAGGGGTGGGTGAACTACGGCCATCGCCATACTCATTTAAATCGTAAAGGGTTCCTAAGAAGATCGCGCTAGTTAGCACGTGTAAGCGTAGTTGTCATGCAAAAGATAACCGCACGAACAGGAACGGTATGTAGCGCTGCCACATAAGTGTGTATATTTTCAGCAGCTCGCTTGTCTTTAGTCTTGCGCGTGCGTTTTGTAGTAATACGAGTTTGCACATGGCGATTTTTATCGGCGATGGGTTTTGTTTGGCAGTGGAAATTCGGCTGTGATTCCGGGTCGGTACATAAATTGGTATAAAGGGCGCCGTTTACAAATATGAACAAATGGAAATTGAAGGAAGAATTTTCTGGTAGCAAATCGACCAAAGTGGATTATTCCTGTACTTCAACCCGTGTGTTTTGTGAGACGAGGAGTAAAATGCGCTTACCTGCATCGGCGTCCCGGCCGTCCCTTCAGACACTTGGTGTGTGGCTTCATCGCAGACTCGGAAGAAGAGGGAGGGTAGTTATGGTTTCCAGGTGAGTTCATTTCAGTTGTGGTTTAGCGCGGTTAATTTATCTGTTTTGTCCGTTCTTTAAATTTTGCAATAATCTGAGTGGGTTGCCACAGGCAAAACTCGTTTTCCCAATTTCAAGGAACTGTGTTCAAATGTTAAACGTGGATTGCACCAGATAAACACCTCAGATTGTCATCCTACGTGGTCAATAGGAATTGCGCTTTCAGGCCGTTAAGCGCCACGAGACAGATTGCGCTATTTTTTTCTTGCCTTGTACCACCTGTATATTACTTAAGATTTGTTTCCAGTGTTTTGCAAGTCTGATTTAAGTATAGCCGGAGCGATTCTACTATGAAACTAATGAAGCTGAATCTACAGGGGGCCCAGAAGCGACTTTAGTCAACATTGCTTTAAAAATGTGGGTGTCTACTGTACGAGAAAGTGTTTTTAAAAAAAATGTTAAGAAAAATGTTAATAAAATAAGTAAAACAAATAAAACATTAATATTATAGTGTAATTCAATGCAAAATAATGGTTAAAATAAAAATTGAAAGGTTATTATAGTATCGTGTAAAAAAAAAAAAAAAAAAAAAAAATTCAAATTATGAATGTTTCATTCTAAATAGAGTTAATATTAAATAATAATTATAAATAATTTAAAATATTAATAACATTTATGATAGAAATTATTTTTATTCTTAAAATGATTTATCTTAGGCTAGCTGTACATGGAAAAAAAAATGAAAGCATATTTTGTTGCCTGAAGTCACTGCAAAGATCATTTCAGTAACTTGTTTTAAACAAATAATCTTATAAAACCTTAAAATATACTAAACATATAATACTATAACATTAAAAAATAACAATCTTACCTATCCATTCATTATCCAACCTGCTATATCCTAACACAGGGTCACGGGGTCTGCTGGAGCCAATCCCAGCCAACACAGGGTGCAAGCCAGGAAACAAACCCCGGGCAGGGCGCCAGCCCACCGTAGGGCACACACTAGGGACAATTTAGGATTGCCAGTGCACCTAATCTGCATGTCTATGGACTGTGGGAGGAAACCCACACAGACACGGGGAGAACATGCAAACTCCATGCAGGGAGGACCTGAGAAGTAAACCCAGGTCTCCTTGCTGTGAGGCAGCAGCGCTACCACTGCGCCACCGTGCCGCCCACAATCTTACCTATGTATAATTAAAATACAGTAAACATTAAAAGGTAGTAAAAATATCTTCTTTGGTAAATACAAACAATAGATGATGTGTTGTAACAAAAAAGGGGAGCCATTAAAAAGGCAATCACAATGCTAACATTTCTTTTCACACCAGTGAATTTGACATGTGAGATAGTCTAGCAGAGCATTTTTAATGGAAATCTGAGATGTAGTTGTCAAGTGTTTTAAAAATTTGTTTTGATCTGTAATGGAATAACCCCATTAAAGAAGACAGCAGTGATTACTCTGGTTGCAGAGGGCCCCCCATAGCAGTTTGAGTTTCAGGGTTTTCAATAGGTCTGCCACTGTGCATAGCATCATTATTTGGTAGCACATACGGTGGAAATTAGTTTTTTTTTCCCACAAATGAAAAAACTAAAAGCAGAAGCATACTCACAAATACTAATCTTTGAGATGCTAGATGTCACAACAATTCATTACAGTTAGTGTTAATGGATCATATATATGCAATTAGTTTCATGTTCATGACTAGGAGCTATTACTCTTAATAACTTTTAATATATATATATATATATATATATATATATATATTTCCTGGAGAAACCATCGTTAAAGATATTGTTAGTTGTTAAACCATGCTACATTGCCTGGGCTTGTTTCTGGTCTTAACTAAATATTACATACCAGTAATAGCGCCTTGCACAATAACATGCAGTGAATACACTTGACTTGAGCATTCCTAGTTTTCATCCTCTTTCTCTGTACGTTTAGCATTCGTTTGCTCAGAGGTTGATGCGCTTACTGCTTCCTGAGCAGCTCTTCTTTTCTCCACCCTAGCGGCCCGCTTCTTCTCTTCTTTCGTCGGCATCTTTTTGCGTTAAACTGATTGAAGTTGGTGTTTGTGTTGCAATTACGTAGTATGTTTTCTTTAATTTTTCACATAAGCTGGCACTTATTAAGTCTTTAATCTGCCTCAAGAGTGATTTAAGATATGAAGAGGTAGGGGAAGGGACGGCGAAGGTGGTAGGGAATTAGAACGGCGCCTGTACGCATGTGCCACATGGCCACTGCCGAGAGTTGATTCTAAAAATAAAATAATAAGAGGAATAACCTTGGAGGTCGATCATAACCCCAAAAGCGGATAGTAGATGTCACGTAGTAAATGTGTACCAAAGTTCAGGTCAATAGGTCAAAGGGTTTGCGAGCTACAGGTGATTTAAAATCCTGGACAGAGAAACGGACAGCCACTGTAGCATATTATATATAAAGATAAAGACAGAGCTCACTGTAACAGTCAATATTGACAGTTTGGCCTGCCACCAAAAAAGTTTGCTCACCCCTGAACTGTTTGCACTTCTGATTTTGATTTTCACTAATGAGTACAATGAAACAATGCTTGGACCATGTGGACAATGTGAAGACTCCATGTTTATATCCTAAGAGTGACTCTCATGCAGTCCAAAAGCATGTGTTAATTGCAGACTACAGACCATGGGTGAATATGTCATTAAGTAGTAGTCAGTCATCTTTGTTGGCTTTTTCGCATTTTGTAACATTTTAACATTCATCCAAGACAAACCTGCTTAAAAAAAAATACGCTAATGCAGCATCAGACAGAGAGCAATAACAAATGATAGATATGTTGCTCCAGCCCTGGTCACCCTCAAGAACTGTCCTAAATTTTTCAAAGTACAATGCAGAGCATGTCAACGTTGTTGAAAACCACTTTCCACTTGTAAATGGGCATGGCCTTCAACTGCAGCAAATCGCAATGTGGAAATTAGTGTGCTCCAAAAAGATGTTAACATATTCCCTGCCCAAATTCTCAGTGTTAGCTCTACATATAGCACAAATCTGAAAAAGAAGTTCTTTAAATACCCGAATGAACGTTTCTCATGGTGGCGCAGTGGGTAGCGCTGCTGCCTCGCAGTTAGGAGACCCGGGTTTGCTTCCTGGGTCCATTCCTACTCTTCTTCACTTGGAGGAAAGCCAAGTAAGTACACCAAGACTATGAAATTGCAAGACAGCAGTCAATCCGCCAAAAGCAAATGCTGTGCTCAAGGCACTGAAGAAAAAGAAAACTGCAGAGGAAACTCATCTATGCCCAACGGAGGCAAAAAGTTCATATGCTTTGAGATTGTAAATTGTCTAGCGCAGGTCTTTCACTTGAATGTTTACGTGTTAGTAATGCAGTTGTTATTGGTACCCATATATTATCTATTACAAGCATGTTGAGAAAGAAGGTTTAATGTTAGATATATTACCACATCAAGTAGTCGGCACGACTACTGTGACAGGTATCCATGGCACTGTAAAGGCCTTATTTCATCATTAACATGAAATGATCACCAGTCGCAAAGTTTCCAATAAACTATGGCTTGACCCAGCTGGACAATAATCTGGGCACTACAGCTCCACATTGTTCCTAGAGATTGTCCTGTTAAAACGGGCAAAAGAGAGAGTAGTCCTGCAGCTATAGTGATAGGGATATTTGCCTTAAATCCAAAAGAGAGAAGACATGGCTAAATTTAATTTTACAAAGAAAAATATTATTTTTATTAGTTGTTACAAAGATGGTACAGTAAATCTACCAAATGAGCACAAGATACAATATTTACTGTGGCCTACACAGGAGATGTTTATTCTCTGAGCTCATTTTCCCATCAAACATCATCAGTAATAAAGGAACAGTTCTCCTTTACTTCATCTTCCCAATTCTATGTGGGGTTGATGTGCCTGATCAACCTTAACCGTACAACTCGGTCCTATACCTCCTCTCTAGTCAGACCGTTTCCCTTCAGATCTCCTTTTACTTTATCAATCCACCTCTGCTTTGGCTTCCCTCGCTTTTTCTTCCATTACATTTCTGTCTCTCTTTTTTTGCCATCATACCGTAATCATTGTCTGTCTTCATTACATTCCATACTGCTTCAACCTACTTTCCAGTAGTTTCTTAGATATTTTCCCTTCTTTTGAATATTTAGTTTCTTATGATTGTCTAATTTCTTATTCTAACCTTCTTTGTAAATCCATTCATTTATCTTGACATTGTCATTTCTGCCACTTACAGCTTCTTCTCCTGCACCTTCTTTGCTGACCACCATGTCTCAGCTCCACGCATCTTTGATGGTCTTATCACCCTTTAACCTTCGTCTTATTTCTTTGATCACACAATACTCTGATTCCTTCTTTCAGTTGTTCCACACTGCACTCTGTGGATTACTACATCTCTGAATCCAATTCTTCAGTATTGAGCTACTGCTGATCCTAGGTATTTAAATGTATCCACTCTTTTTAATACCTCTTTCTGCAGACCAGCTTCTGAATCTTGTTCATAAGTACGCCTCACATATTCCATCATCTTCCTATTTATCTTCAGTCCTGTCTTTCAAAGCCTTTCTTCATTCTTCCGTCTTCCTCTCCATATTGACTAAAAAGATTACATATGCAAGCTTCTGAGGCAACTCAGGCCCCTTCACTGCCTGAAGAAGGGGCCTGAGTTGCCTCGAAAGCTTGCATATTGTAATCTTTTTAGTTAGCCAATAAAAGGTGTCATTTTGCTTGACTTCTTATTGCTAGAATAAGAAAACAAAAAGGGCAGCACACTAAACATTCACTAAACTTACTAGCTTACTGAACAATGCAATCAACTAAAATCTGATTGTGAAATTGGTTGGTATAAAAACCGTCAGTCACAGGGGTCAATCAACACCAAACCTGAGAACCAATGATCACCAGACTTTCAAGCAACCTGTATACTTCTAAGTGGTGTGTGTGCGTGTGTTTTCATAGCCAGCAACAGGCTGGGAAGTTCTGTTTCTATTCTTATCAGAAATCAAAGACAATGGAATTTGTTTTGTTACTTATTGTTTACTAGGAAATTGGAAATCTGAAATTTTGCTAAGTCAGAAAACCAGGAACCAACTTTATAAGACAATGTCAATTGAACATCTTTGTAGCAGTTTTGCTAAATCAAATAGCTGTAATTCTGAGCTAAGGGCAGCCAGAGGTTACTGTGACATGTAAGCCATGACTTCTAAAGTAATTGCTGCCAGGGGATTTTTACAGCTTTACACTAACAGGGATCATTTATCATACATTGGCAATCAGAGGTTGGAGAAATAAAATAGGGTGAAAGGGAGACAAGTGTATGCTTGGTGAAGATAGACTGCTGAGAACATTACTCTTTACATTAGATTACTATTTTATTGTTTGTTTTCTCATTAATAATAATCTCTTTTGTTTTTGGACTGTTTTAATAACAGAATACAACAACATAGTCCGTCTTGAGAGGCGGTTTTATTACTCTAGAATTATAAATAGCAATGCTAGTAATCCTAGAGTCTTGTTCTCTACAATTGATTGTCTGCTAAATCCAGGTCACTCAATGGAATGCCTCCAAAATACTTCCAGTGAAACTTATGAGGCTTTTGCTGTATTTTTTAATCAAAAAATTAATGATATTAGAAATAATATAGTACATCTCCCCAATACTGATCCTCTTAAACCCTGTTACTCCAATATAAACAAATTAAATTCTTTCGCCAGGATAGATTTACCTGATTTATATAAAAAAAATTTTCAACTGAGACCCTCCACCTGTGTCCTTGACCTAATACCAACAAGTTTTTTCAAAGAAGTATCGGGCGTGCTAATTGATAGTATTCTTGACATAGTAAACTCGTCATTAGATACGGGAGTCATCCCAGACTGTCTTAAGACTGCTGTAGTTAAACCCCTGCTGAAGAAAAATAATCTTGACTCCTCTGCTTTGGAAACTTTTAGACCTACAGTGCATCCGGAAAGTATTCACAGCGCATCACTTTTTCCACATTTTGCTATGTTACAGCCTTATTTTAATGGATTAAATTCATTTTTTTCCTCAGAATTCTACACACAACACCCCATAATGACAACGTAAAAAAAGTTTACTTGAGGTTTTTGCAAATTTATTAAAAATAAAAAAATTGAGAAAGCACATGTACATACTGTAAGTATTCACGGCCTTTGCCATGAAGCTCAAAATTGAGCTAAGGTGCATCCTGTTTCCCCTGATCATCCTTGACATGTTTCTACAGCTTAATTGGAGTCCACCTGTGGTAAATTCAGTTGATTGGACATGAATTGGAAAAGCACACACCTGTCTATATAAGGTCCCACAGTTAACAGTTCATGTCAGAGCACAAACCAAGCATGAAGTCAAAGGAATTGTCTGTAGACCTCCGAGACAGGATTGTCTCGAGGCACAAATCTGGGGAAGGTTACAGAAAAATTTCTGCTGCTTTGAAAGTCCCAATGAGCACAGTGGCCTCCATCATCCATAAGTGGAAGAAGTTGGAAACCACCAGGACTCTTCCTAGAGCTGGCTGGCCATCTAAACTGAGCGATCGGGGGAGAAGGGCCTTAGTCAGGGAGGTGACCAAGAACCCGATGGTCACTCTGTCAGCGCTCCAGAGGTCCTCTGTGGAGAGAGGAGAACCTTCTAGAAGGACACCCATCTCTGCAGCAATCCACCAATCAGGCCTGTATGGTAGAGTGGCCAGACGGAAGCCACTCCTTAGTAAAAGGCACATGGCAGCCCGCCTGGAGTTTGCCAAAAGGCACCTGAAGGATTCTCAGACCATGAGAAAGAAAATTCTCTGGTCTGATGAGACAAAGATTGAACTCTTTGGTATGAATGCCAGGCGTCACGTTTGGAGGAAACCAGGCACCGCTCATCAACCAGGCCAATGCCATCCCTACAGTGAAGCATGGTGGTGGCAGCATCATGCTGTGGGGATGTTTTTCAGTGGCAGGGACTGGGAGACTAGTCAGGATAAAGGGAAAGATGACTGCAGCAATGTACAGAGACATCCTGGATGAAAACCTGCTCCAGAGCTCTCTTGACCTCAGACTGGGGCGACGGTTCATCTTTCAGCAGGACAACGACCCTAAGCACACAGCCAAGACATCAAAGGAGTGGCTTCAGGACAACTCTGTGAATGTCCTTGAGTGGCCCAGCCAGAGCCCAGACTTGAATCCGATTGAACATCTCTGGAGAGATCTTAAAATGGCTGTGCACCAACGCTTCCCATCCAACCTGATGGACTTTGAGAGGTGCTGCAAAGATGAATGGGCGAAACTGGCCAAGGATATGTGTGCCAAGCTTGTGGCATCATATTCAAAAAGACTTGAGGCTATAATTGCTGCCAAAGGTGCATCGACAAAGTATTGAGCAAAGGCTGTGAATACTTATGTACATGTGATTTCTCAGTTTTTTTATTTTTAATAAATTTGCAAAAACCTCAAGTAAACTTTTTTCATGTTGTCTTTATGGGATGTTGTGTGTAGAATTCTGAGGAAAAAAATGAATTTAATCCATTTTGGAATAAGGCTGTAACATAATAAAATGTGAAAAAAGTGATGCGCTGTGAATACTTTCCGGATGCACTGTATTTCTAACCTACCTTTCTTAAGTAAAATTCTAGAGAAGACAGTCATTATGCAGCTTAATGATCACCTCAATAAACATGCTATTCTTGATAAGTTTCAGAACAAATCACACTAAAGAAACTGCACTCGTTAAAGTAGTTAATGACTTGCGGGTAAATGCAGACAGAGGCCGTTTATCTGTTCTCATCCTCTTAGATCTGAGTGCCGCATTTGATACCATTGATCACAATATTCTTAGAAATCACCATAGTCAATGGGTGAGCCTCTCTGGCAGTGTCTTAAATTGGTTTGAATCCTACCTGGCAGGTAGAAAATTCTTCGTTAGTTGTGGTAATTATACTTCAAAGATATTCTATATGATGTTCTACAAAGATCTGTCCTGGGTCCGTTGCTGTTTTCGATTTACATGCTTCCGTTATGTCAGATTATCTCAAGGCATAATGTGAGCTACCACAGCTATGCTGATGATACACAACTGTATTTATCAATAGCGTCTGACGATTCCAACACTCTTGATTCACTGATACAATGTCTCACTTGTGTTACCGAATGGATGAGTAGTAATTTTCTCAAACTAAATAAGAGAAAACAGAAATTTTAGTGATTGACAATAATAGATATAATGAGGTTATTAGAAATAAACTTGATACATTAGGATTAAAAGTCAAGATGGAGGTAAAGAATTTAAGGGTAACTAATGACTCTCATCATGCTGAAAAATTAGTTCATGCTTTTGTTTTCAGTCAGCTATATTACTGTAATGCACTCCTCTCAGGCAGCACGGTGGCGCAGTGGGTAGCGCTGCTGCCTCGCAGTTGGGAGATCTGGGGACCTGGGTTCGATTCCCGGGTCCTCCCTGCGTGGAGTTTGCATGTTCTCCCCGTGTCTGCGTGGGTTTCCTCCGGGTGCTCCGGTTTCCTCCCACATTCCAAAGACATGCAGGTTAGGTGGATTGGCGATTCTAAATTGGCCCTAGTGTGTGGTTGGTGTGTGGGTGTGTTTGTGTGTGTCCTGCGGTGGGTTGGCACCCTGCCCAGGATTGTTTCCTGCCTTGTGCCCTGTGTTGGCTGGGATTGGCTCCAGCAGACCCCCGTGACCCTGTGTTCGGATTCAGCGGGTTGGAAAATGGATGGATGGATGGACTCCTCTCAGGACTACCAAAAAAAGACATCAATCGATTGCAACTAGTGCAGAATGCGGCTGCTAGAATCGTAACTCGGAAAAGAAAATCCAAGCACATCACCCCAGTTTTGATGTCACTACATTGGTTACCTGTGCCAATTGACTTTAAAATACTGCTTATGGTTTTCAAAGCCTTAAATAATCTCTCTCTATCATATATTTCGGAATGTCTTACACCTTACATTCCAAATCATAACCTTAGATCTTCAAATGAGTGTCTACTTAGAATTCCAAGAGCTAAACTTAAAAGAAGTGGTGAGGCAGCCTTCTGCTGTTATGCACCTAAAATCTGGAATAGCTTGCCAATAGGGATTCGCCAGGCTAATACAGTGGAGCACTTTAAAACACTGGTGAAAACACATTACTTTAACATGGCTTTCTCATAGCTTCATCTTAGTTAAATCCTGATGCTCTGTATATTCAATTAATTATCATTATTATTCATGGAGCTTTCAGACTCTTGACTTCATCATTTATGGTGCAAAACATTATAGTTAAGTAATTCCTTTAAGTTACTGATTTGCTCTAGTTAGAGTTATCGTTATGCACAAAGCTACACGCTGAGTTATTTTTTAGTTCTTTTTCAATGTATTGTGGAATTTATCATCTAATGTTTTAGCCAAACAGAAGTTTAACATAAAAATCTTTCTAACCCATCCCCAGCTGATTTACTATTTTCTGTTTGCACACATGAGGACATCTGCAGTATGGGTCTACATAAGAACCAGTGACTGGTGGGAAAACTCTACATCAGTGTCCACTGATGACCAGTGGCTTAAATTTTTCAAAGTTTCAAGGGACACCTTTTTGTACCTCTGCACTGCACTGAAGCCTGCATTGGAATGGAGAGACACAACATATCGTGTTGCAATCACTTTGTATTAATTGGCATACATGTCAAAGTATAGAACTGTGGGTAATCTGTTTGCTGTTAGTGTGACATCAGTTTGTCGTGTTCATGAATTCTGCCAGGCTGTGACACAGTTGCCACTCTTGAAACATGCCATTCCTGATCAAGCCAAGCATGCAGAGATGACTAACCATTTTAAAGAGTCTCTTTTCGAATACCACAATAGGCATTTAATAAACGGCATGCCATGTCCGATGAACTTAGTGATATGGACTTCAACTT
Source organism: Erpetoichthys calabaricus (assembly GCF_900747795.2). NCBI lineage: Eukaryota > Metazoa > Chordata > Cladistia > Polypteriformes > Polypteridae > Erpetoichthys > Erpetoichthys calabaricus. Next base: position 188,735,485 of record NC_041398.2, read on the forward strand.
CTAGTTATTTTTTCCCTTGCATGTTTTAATTTTAATCTACTTTATTTCTCATTAAGTGCAAATATCTTTTTAAAGAAGAACATTGAGTGCAATTGTTGTGAAAAATCAATTTCACCTCTAAATGGTAACAATATGGTGTTGTCTCCTAGATTTCTTCACCCCAAAATACTCTGGTCATAAAAATTTTATTTTTAGCCATTAAGTAAATGACATCAGCATAAAACATAATCCACTTTTGTGGTAAAAGGTAAAGTGGTATTGGAGGTATCTAAGGTGAATCTTGCTTTTCACTTTAGAATGAAGTTAAAAACCAATGGGACAGGAATTGCCTTGCATGGAGTTCTCAGTTGATACAAAAAGGACATGATAAATACATCTGGGTCCTTACCGTGACCCTAGTAGATGGTAAGGTTATTCTTGCTAGCCTAATTTTCAAAATTTCCTTAGCTGCTCCTGCCATGTAAGCATTTCTTAATGATTCCTCATGTTACATGTTTGATTTCAGTCATTGAAGTAATGGAAATGGTTGTAATAGTGCATTGATACATTAAGAGACAGACAGGAGATACAAGGTTCCCAGGGGAAAATTCCTACAAAGTTGTGGCTCCCAGTGGGACAATACAGAGCTCTCTCACATGATTTCAATATATAAAATAATAGCATGCTTAGCCAGACATGATGTTTAGTGGTCATTGCATCTGGAGCAATGTGCTAACCACTTAATGCCTTTGCTTTATTTTTATTTTCACAATAAAGAGATCATTTTAATTGCATTTGTTTTGATCAGAACACAAATTTACAGCTACGTAGTGTTTCGCCTAAAGCCTCTACTAGAAATTCACGTGAACAGAACAATCGGGAATCCTTGTTGTTCTGAGGATTCCAATAGCATGTGAATGCATCTTATATCTCATTCATTTATTTTTCCCTACAGTTTTTTGTAACTGCTATCTTTCCAATTGTAATTGAAGTTAATAGCTGTATACATAATATTCAGGAAGGAAATGCTGCATAATTTGTCACAGTTCTGCCTTTTCCTCTTCTGAAAATTTTTATATAGGTAAGATAATAGGATTACCTTGTCAATGTCTGTTTTTTATTAGCAGTCTGGTTTTTTTTTTTCATTTTGCAGTTTCATACCCTGAAGTGGACAGACACAGTCCACTGTTCTTTTAGGCGTTAATGTGAAAACTTTCAAAGACTATGGCTATGGAGGTGGGATTTTGTGACTAATCACTTAACAGCGTTTACAAGTTGCACATATCTTTCCATTTTAATTCCCACCAGTCAAGGCAGTTAATGTTACTTGGTCCCTCATATGCACTGCTGTTAGCATATCAATAGCTAGCTGCTTTTTAAAGAACTGTTGTATTTAAACAGAAATTAAGTAGCAGACAATCAACAGGAGCAACAAAGAGATACAAACCTGCATCGGCATCTTTCTTCATCCTGTAAAGCACTTTGAGCTACATCATTTGTATGAAAATGTGCTATATAACTAAATGTTGTTGTTGTTGGTTAAGCAAGGTACTGCGGGTTATTTTTTTATATAACTTCTCCTTTGCAAACATGAGAGTAAAATAAGAAAGACAGGAGTTCAGTTAGAAGGCATAAGCCATAATTAGACACTGATTATATAACTTGAAAATATATGAGCTATTAAGAAAAAATCAGCAGAAACTTCTTTAAAGTTATATCATGTACTGGTCAGTTAAACTGGAAAAAAGCAGCCTTTTATTCAAATTAATTTTAAACCTGGAGAGTTATAGAGGATTTGGATTAGCTGGCATCCTTTCCAGAATGGCTCCTTATGCAGCTGGAGGCATTTATAATTATATATAAAGGGCATCTTCTTTTAGACAGGATTAGTTTGGAGCACCCATCCTTTCCTTGGCATGTAGGCTGGTCAAATGACATCTACTTCCTGTCTGGGTCTTCTTTTATGGCGTGCTCTCAGAAGAGATAGAGTCATCGTGAAGGACTGGTGTTATGTCACTTGACTTTAGTTGTGTTTTCTTCCATTCTAGGAGTGGAAGTGGAAGCTATGCTAGAGACTGTGTTGCACTTTTCTTTCTAGCTGTATACTCTTAAATATTTCCCCATAAGGCAGTCTCCATGCTGGTGTGTTTGACAACATACTTTATGTGCTCTTTTCCTCCCTTTAATGAAAGGATATATTGGGGCTCTTCCTGTTCTGAATGCAAGTACAATTTTAGACACACAGCAGAGTGAGTTACTTTTCTTGTGTGCTTCTTGCACATCTTAGCCCAGTCAAACTGAGTATCCCTTCATTCATTATGAACCCTCCAGTTGTGGGTTGCAGGGGCCAGATTCTATCCCAGAAGCAGAAGCCAGGAGCAAACTATGGACAGTGTACCAGTCCATTGTGGGGTTCAGACTCGGATACAATGTCAAAAATGGAGGAAATCGTAATGAGTGTAATTACTTCTTGACAACCCTGTATACATAGGCGGCATTTTCTTAACAGTAAAACTATTCTAATTGTTTTTTATATGGTAATGCTACTTTTGTGTGTTTGACTTTATCATAAAACTTAGATGGTAAAAACCTTCCATTGTTTGCAATGTCATGTTAGGACTTTTTAAGAAAAAAATACCACAGAATACTAAGTTGAAAGCTGGTCTCAACATTTTGATGTTTTTAATTTGCCAAAAGATTAGTCAGGATTAAATGGGAAGAAGTATAACCTTGTTCCACCTATAACAACATCATAAATATCTGTCTAGTCTGCCATTATAACGGGCTGGAGCCTTTCAAAGTAAGAGTGAGCACAAGGTGAGAACCAGACTTGCATGGGGTGCTAGTCCATTGTAGTGCATACTCACATTAACTCATTCCAGACTAATTTAAAACATAATATGGAGAACACAATAGCACAATGGTTAGTGCTGATCCCTCTTACATCTGGCATCCTGGTTTTGTATGTTGCCCTTGACTGTTCATGTGTCGTTTGTATGCTCTCTCTGTATCTGCCTGATTTTTTTCTCCAGCTACTTCAGCTTTACACAGCTTTTTATGTGTGTGAGTTGGCTCTGTGATGGACTGCTGCACTTTCTAGGGAATGTTTCCTGCCTAATACACAAAGTTGCTAGGATAGACTGTGGCCCCTGCTTCAGCTGAACAATATTAGTCTGATAATGTTATGATATATATGTTAAAACCTAATTTACATACCGTATATTTCGACAATATGAACGAAAGTAAGTACCCCAAGAAAGCTTACCCACAAATGGAGAGGTCTGCAAACTTTACTTGAGCACTGATCAGGCTGACATTTAGACTCCTGAAGTTAGGAGTCAGAAGGAATAACCACTGTAATACCCATCACTACAAGCAATAATGCACATGACATTAGCTTGATATTGTTAGTGGTATAACAATGTTAGATGTGCGAGCATTTTGTGGTATAGTGATTGGTCTTCCCTCTATATATGATAATGATGATAATGGTGCAGGTGACAGATAATCTTTAGCTCATGTGGTTAAGTGGCCTGTGTGCTCGATCAGTGGTGAAGATGAGAGTGCGAAAGTCAGGATTCAGCACAAGTGGTGGAAAAATCATAGTAAGGTGTTTCAATTTAACTTCACCTAACACTGTAAAACATTTTACCATTCTATTAACTATAAAAAGGTCAAAAGCACATACCACTGCATTGTTGATATCAGTAAAATTAATGCATTAAGCAATAAAATTCTAACATGATTTACTGCGGTGGGCTGGCGCCCTGCCCGGGGTTTGTTTCCTGCCTTGTGCCCTGTGTTGGTTGGGATTGGCTCCAGCAGACCCCTGTGACCCTGTAGTTAGGATAAAGCAGGTTGGATAATGGATGGATTTACTGCAGATACAACTATTTCACATATTTTACAATTATGTTAAAACAACTGAGGTGGAAATATTTGTCTGGATTACAGAATTATAGTGCTTTTTCCAGATAGTTTACAATCTTCTACTTTGGAAAAATACCCCAGAAAAATATGCTGGAAAATGTAGAAACAGTTCTGAATAATTGCCTTATATGTGGTAACCCACTATTTTTTGGTATTTACAAATAATCAACCTGGGATGAAAACCAGTTCATTTTAAATTAAATCAACTTAATATGACAGTATTCTAGTGCTGTGTGGTGCTTGCCAATGTCTACTAAATGGATTATTGCTCTTTTAGGCAGCTTGCTATCCTTGGAAGCCAGCTTGCTTTAGCTAGACTAGAATGCTGATCATGACTGTGGCAGTCTTGGCCTTTTTAATAGGACTCCCAATGGCTGCACTGAAGCTACATATTTGAGCAATAGAATGCCAGCACTCACTCCTGCAGACTCGACTGTGATATTCTCGGTTGATGCAAGAGTCAGCACCATTACAGTATAATGGAAAAATAGCCATTAACATTTTGAAGTGTGAAAAGATGCTCATTTGGGGTAAAAATAATTAATTCTCCTAAGATAGGTCACTAAACATAACAGTAACAAAATTATTCATGCCTCTAAGTGAAGGAATTAAATCTGTTTGCTTAGACAACATAAATGAAATGTGTTAATGTCACATTCAAGAGATTTATATTAATATCGTTAGACCAGTCTATATAAAGCCAACAAAGGGTATTTGCTGAAAAAAAACTCTACAGGTTCTTTATTTTAACAGTGTTGAAAGATTATATAGTATAAAAGATTATATTTTTTCAGTATGTGTATTATAGCGTTAGAGTCTACAACAGTACAATAATTAGTCAGTCAGTCATAAGGAATTCTTGCACGTTAAAACTATTTTTGTAGCTAAAACATTTTTAACTGTGGATTGTATTACAGGTAATTTTACTGTCAAAATATACCATTCATTTAATGTATTTGTATGGGTGAATGATGCTAGAAATGAGATATGCTCTTTGCAGTGAATATAGAAGAGTGTAGCAATGTTTAAATATTAAAGCCTGTTCTGGTGTAGTAATATCACCATCTCAGCCCTGCTCATACTGCTAAAGTTTTTCTTCAGTTCAAAACAGCTAGGTCAAAATAATGACAGCGCTAAAAGTGGACTGGGAAGTTAGATCTAACATGAGAGATGAATCTACTGTATGTTTTTTTATTATACAGTTTTGTTATTTTTGCTCTTTATGTAACACGTTACAATGAAAAATACTGAATATAAATACTTTTTGTATATGTGTATATACATGCAGAGTGCGCCAAAATTCAGTATCACATTTCTCAAGGTCATTGCGCTAGGTAGAGGCAGCCGAGTGGGTTGGGGTGGGGGATCCTTTGATAGGTGATCCATTGTAGTTTTCAGTCGGCAACATGCCTTGGTCCAATGCGCACCGTACTTTCGCTGTTGAAGCATTCTTCAAAAACAACAAATCCATCATCAGTAAGCGCCTTCCGAACGCACTTCAGCATTTCTCCTAACGGTGACGTCACAAATCGAATAATAATTCTTCAGTGCATTGCTAAATTTAGACAGACAGGTGCAACATTGAACAGAAAATCTCCAGGCCATCCTCGGACTGTACAAACGCCTGAAAACATCCAAGCTGTAAGGGCATCAATTTTGCACATGCTTTTGCCTTAGGCATTTCCAACACGTCTTTCAGGAGGACCTCATCCATACAAAATGACGGTAGTGCAGGAACTCACTGAGGGAGACTGGGAGAGCCGTAGAGAGTTGTGCACGAACATTCTGCAAACCGTGCATCGAAATGCCATTGTTATGTGCAGCGGCAAGGCACATTTCCATTGGAATGGTTGCGTAAATAAGGAAAACTTTTGCCACTATGCTGAAACCAACCCTTGTGAACTTCACCGGACACCCCTGCACAGTGAGTGTGTTATAGTTTGGTGCGCCATTGTAGAATTTTGCCATTGTAGGCCCTTACTTTTTTGAGGAGGGGGGAAGCAATGGTCACCATCCCTTCAGAACATTACTTTGAAATGCTAGAGTACTTTTTGTGGCCCCAACTGGAAGAAATGGATGTGGTGGATGCCTGGTTTCAACAGGATGGAGCAACAGCTCATACTGCGTGGAGATCCATTCAAGTTTTGTGGGAGAAGTTTACGGGAAACCTGATCTCCCTGTGCGGCGATGTTGGGTGGCCTTCACGTTCATCTGATCTTGCTTCATGCGATTTGTTCTTGTGGGGCTATCTCAAATCAAAGGTATACACACACCGACCTCAAAACCTTGAAGCCCTCAAGGACGCTATTCGCCACGAATCAGTGCTATTGTCCTTGAAATGGCCGAACAAGTCATGCGAGCGTTCAGAAATGGTCTTGAAGAGTGTATCGCTAATGATGGCCACCACCTTAAAGATATCATTTTTAAAACACTGTGGGGGAAAAAAAATACATTTTGTATACCCCTCCTTGTGTCATAAAAAAAATTTACATTATCGTGTAGCACTTTTGTAGAATATACAGTGTGTATATATATATATATAATAATATATATTGTATATATATATATATATATATATATATATATATATATATAATCTGTTATGGGATGAGACTTTTTTCCTGCGACGAGATGTGATCTTTTGAAGAGAGACACTTTCACGTCCCGCAAGACGGGCAAGTCATGTCATATTTATAACCTTTGGAAGCAAGTCCCATTATACACATGCAGAGCAGGTTAGAGATAATGGAAGTAGGAAAATTTAAAAAAATGAGAGTGAAGATCTCATTAGTGCAAACAAACAGAAAATAATGTGAAATAACGGAACAGCAAAAAGAGATCAAATAGTGTTTCAGGATGTCTGGGGGAAAAGAGAGACAAGGCAGTGACTTTAAAATGTTAGAAGTGCCGCACAAAATGCAGATCAGGTGGCACGGGAGCAGCAGCAACCTAGCAGCTGATCGAATGAAGAGGAGGTAAAAAAAACAACTGTTATTTGATTGCCATTGTATCGCCATTAAAGAGGGGTTTCGGAGGAGCGAACGTGTCTCCTTGGGGTGCGTTCAGCCCCCCTCCTTACAACGGTGCGTAGCCATAGAGTAAAGATCGCAGTGGTGCAAACAAATGGAAAATATTACTCGGTGAAATAATGGAATAGCAAAAAGAGATCATATAGTGTTTGAGGATGTCTGGGGGAGAAGAGAGACAAGGCAGTGACTTTAAAATGTTTGAAGTGCCGTACAAAATGCAGATCAGGTGGCACGGGAGCAGCTGCAACCTAGCAGCTGATCGAACAAAGAAGAGGTAAAAAAAAAAAAAAACAACTGTTATTTGATTCCCATTGTATCACCATTAAAGAGGAATTTCGGAGGAGCGACCGTGTCTCCTTGGGGTGCATTCAGCCCCCCTGTTCACAACGGCACGTATCACAGGCGGGTGGGGGGGGTGAAGGGGTAGGCGAGCGAAGTGCAGATCATGCGGCATGGCAGCAGCAACAAGCCAGCATCTGATCTAGCAAAGAAGAGGTTAACAAAAAAACGGAATTTGTTTCCCATTGTATCACCGTTTAAGAGGGGTTTCAGAGGAGTGGCCACGTCTCCTTGGGGTGCGTTGAGCCCCCTTCTCCACAATGGTGTGTAGCGCTTGGCGGGGCTGGGGGGGGCTTGGGGGGTTGGCAAGCAAAGCGAGCAGGGAGCAAAGCCCCCTAATTTATATCTCTCTTTTATAAAATAAAATCTTGGGAGATGAGACATGATCTTCTTGGAAGACAATTTGACGTCCTGCAAGAGACACTTTAACATCACGTGAGACAAGGCAGTGAGACAAAAGGACAGCTGCTGTACAGGTTTTTAAATGACATGCACCATGGCAGCAGCAGCACAAAGCCAGCAGCTGATCCATCAGCATCTCTATAGCGAGTGTTCAGCTCCCCCCCTTCACAACGCGAGCGGGAGGGACATGAAGTGGCAGGAGCATAGCACGCCTTGGGGTAGGGTTGAGCGAAGCGATCGAGACGTGATCATCTCGGAGAGACACTTTGATGTCATGCAAGACTAGACATTACAACCTTAGGAAACAAACCTGTGAGATGGTGACTTTTGCACATCACGCTCTACTTACAAACAATTTAAAACAAGTTCACGGACATCTAATCTAGCAGTTGTTGGAATGTTTTTGGCAGACACACTTCATGTGCTTCCAGCTCTTAAAACAATGACAAGCGACAAGCAGAACATGCAGCAAGCCAGCAGATGATCCAACCACATCTGCTTAGCGTGTGTTCAGCCTCCACGCCCTTCAACACGCGAGCAGCGTTATACGTCACGCAAGAAAGAGATTTAACCATGCCCGGGGACGAAAATAAAGGACAAATATTGTTTTTACAAAAGTTTTAAAGTAAAAGTGAAAATAATGCATATGTAACAATTCCCATGAAAATAACAATCTCTTTAAATTGTATATCTGGTAAACCAAACCCGGGGGTGGGTGAGCAAAGCGAGCTGGGGGCGGAGCCCCCTAGTATATATATAGTGTGTGTGTGTGTGTGTGTGTGTGTGTGTGTGTGTGTGTGTGTGTGTGTGTATATATATATGTATGTGTGTATATATATATATATATAATATATTCATGGCATTCGTAGTCTGAATCACAATCTGATTGTATGGGTGGTTACCTGCCAGGTAACGCTTGTGGTTGGTCAGCAAGTTGGCTAACATCTGCCACGGTGCCCTCATTCAGTTGCGAGAAGCAGATCATAGAATGGTTGAAATAGTTTTACTGTCAAATAATGCAAAGAGTACGCGACACGTGTTTCACCCTAATTCTGGGCTCATCAAGCGTACACACTCACTGCACCCCCTCTTGGGAATCAAACCTCGGACGTCAGTGCTAGAGGCCTCTAACGTTGCGCCACGGCATGTGGTTCGTTCATTTGACAGCATGTAGATCGGGGTAATTACATTCATGGCATTTGTAGTCTGAATCACAATCTGATTGTATGGGTGGTTACCTACCAGGTAACGCTTGTGGTTGGGTCAGCAAGTCGGCTAACATCTGTCACAGTGCCCTCTTTCAGTTGCGAGAAGGAGATCATAGAATGGTTGAAATAGTTTTACTGTCAAATGAGGTTCGATTCCCAAGAGGGGGTGCAGTGAGTGTGTATACCTGATGAGCCCAGAATTAGGGTGAAACACGTGTCACGTACTCTTTACATTATTTGACAGTAAAACTAGTTCAACCATTCTATGATCTGCTTCTCGCAACTGAAAGAGGGCACTGTGGCGGATGTTAGCCGACTTGCTGTCCCAACCACAAGCGTTACCTGGTAGGTAACCACCCATACAATCAGATTGTGATTCAGACTACGAATGCCATGAATGTAATTACCCCGATCTACATGCTGTCAAATGAACGAACCACACGCTGTGGCGCAACGTTAGAGGCCTTTAGCGCTGACGTCCGAGGTTCGATTCCAGAGAGGGGGTGCAGTGAGTGTGTAAGCCTGATGAGCCCAGAATTAGGGCGAAACACGTGTTGCGTACTCTTTGCATTATTTGACAGTAAAACTATTTCAACCATATATATATATATATATATATATATATATATATATATATACTAGCCATGTGCGCCCAACTACGTTGCACGTGTTAAAGTTGTCTGTGAAGGGCTCCCTGTTTAAATGCGGCTGCCAGTCGTGAACTGGGCCCTTCGTCGCACAGCATTATGATTTTTTATAAGGGAACAAAATTACAAAACAAAACCCTTGGACATTGATTCGATAGGAACGGCCTACTCAGAATCACTGTCCGAATAGTAATTATGTGGTGGTGTAGGAGCATTTCTGCTTCTCTCCATTCACAGTCCGTCTCGTTTTCACGACGCTGTCGTTTCCTCTCACGATCTCTTCTCAACCTTTCTCCAATCTCGCAGGTTGCTTTGTGGCAATCCAAAGAGTAAGGCAATATACACGGAGCAATGGTTATAAAAGGGGGACACATAGGTATCCAGGCTCTTTAAAGCATAAATAGGGATCACTTCACTGACATGTGAGCAAGCCATGGTACAACTGTGAGACGCGCAGCACTCGCCGGCTACAACGTAACAATAATTTCCGGAACATGCTGTTATGTTGTCATTCATTTGACCCACTGTCTTTCTTTCATTCATATGTTACGTAGGCATGTACCTTTTATCTTCGGCAATCTCATTCTCTAACCAGGCCTCAGGAGCTAACCAGCGTAACACTGTCCACCACCCCTTTCGTTATTCCGGCACATTGTTGACATCCGTGAGTAACAACAACGTACTAAACTGGAAGGTGGTCTACGTATGCGTGGAATTCGCGGACAAACAAAGATCAAGATCCAAATGAAGATTATATATAAAGATAAATCCTGGGACAAGACAAGAATTTTTACAAGAGATTTTTTCAAGTCCCGCAAGACAACACTTTGGCCATGACATTTTTTTAAAGTCACACCCTTCTCTCAACCATATTCAAACATGCACACTGTACTCTCACCTGCTTTAGACAGACACAGTTCATGCTCTCTCAGCTCTTAGAAATGTTAATGTTTTCCTCACTTTAACTTCACAATTAAAGTTGACATATTTTGTTCAAATCTTATTAAAGAATTTCATCACGAAGAGTTATCAACAGAAAAAAATGAGTACACGGGCAATCCTAGCATGGAGAAACAATGAAGTCAAAAAAATTTACGCACAAAATGTTGATCAGTTATACTGCAAATTGGTTAAATGTGTATCACTAGTCTGTGCTGAAACAGTTGGTGGTGATCGTGCGGAAAATGAAAACATCAACTCCCGGGTTTTATATAAAAGGTGCTGCTTTCCTCAACTCAAGAAGCCAGAGTCGGGAGGAGGTGGACAGAGATAGCAGAGAGGTGTGGAGGAGGCAGTAACAGAGATAGAGAGAGGAGGAGGAAGAAGAAGAAGACATCAGGAGCAAAGGGCATTGCTGTGTACTGTGCTTGTTACTACAACTGTGTTTGTGGTGTGGGAAACACTTACTGGGAAGCTTTTTAGTTATTCACTTTTGTATTGTATTTTTGACAACTGTTCTGAAGAGACATGCAACTAAAAATAAACTTGATATACTGTGCATTAACAGTAAAACTAATTACAGTGTATAGTAAACATCTTACTAGTAAATGAAAAAAATCACTATTTTTATGGCACTACCTTTGCGCTACAATAGAGTGGTGCCCCACACTCTTAAAAAGAAAGGTACCAAAGCTGTTTTTCAAATTGATGTCACACTTGCATGGCATTCCCGAGAGAAAATAAGGCTGTCCAACACCTACAGCAAAACTGGCGCAAAGCAGGAATAAGTTTTGGAGAGACTCAAAAAAAAAAAGTCGCCGAATGGCCTAAAGAGCACATCTTAAAATAAGGATATGAATGGCAACCCATGAAAGCACAGTGAAAGACTTACAGACCTCAAAGGTGCACCAATGGTAACCAGTTCAACTCAATTCAGCACCATTACTAAAATTACTTTGCTTTAAATTGTATCTACAATATAAAACGAATTACAATACATTTATGAAAAATGGCTTCCTAACAATTTATTTTACTTAAATGACACTGAACGTTAAACGCCGTATATCTTCAATTTACAGAATGCGTCATTTCTGCGCTCGTACTCCGCACTTTTCGTCCTAAGTGGCGTGCTGTAGTTTGTACCTCATGGCTTCTCGTAGTATTGGAAATGTGACGAATAGTATCATGGTGACTTACTGAAGCACGTTTTGATCACGGCTTACGGACATACAATTTACAGAAATGTCGGGAAGACACAATAACAAGCTGCCGACTAATCTGTCACAGCTGCAGAATTTAATTAAAAGAGACCCTCGTTCGTATACAGAGGAGGTAGGACTTGCTTCTTTATTATCGACGTGGTAAAGCTGGTTGTCCACGTAGTTGCGATCACCCGTTTAATGATGTTTGAATATAAGCTAGATTTCATTATAGACAGTATTGATAATAGATACAACTCCTCAAATACGTCTATAAAGGGGCTGCTTCCCCGATTTATGTTTAGCGTTGCTTTCTGCTTACTAGTTATATAACTTTTTAGATAAAATATTTCCTGACATTTATTTTGAAGTATATCTACCTTACCCTATTCTGCGAAAAGAACAGTTCAAAAAGTGAATGGCAAAACCAGAATGAGAAAATGAAAATGGAATTAGTCTACATAGTTCTTTTCATACTGTACATTAAATGTAAGTCTTGAAGAGAAAATGCACATTCCTTTGAAAAACCCAAGAAATTGTTGACCGTGAAAGACAATTGTGCAGAGTTGTATAAAATCTATGTAGTTAAGCTTGTATCACAGAAAAATTAGTTTCTTATTGACAATCGCTTTATAATGACTGACTTCTTAAAGCCTTTGTCAGTGACATGCAGTGACATCTGATCCCTGCCTTTGGAGGCGGTTTGAAAGTTCAATCCATTATTAACGAAACTGAACGTTGCTTTGTTTTACCAATATTTTAATGTTTTTTTTACTATTGTAAACACTTTTCGACATGTTCTTAAATAAAACTTGAAATCACTTATGCGTCTTAATTTAGCATTGGATTTAACCTGCAGTTCTTTAGTAACATATAAAACTCTAAGCTGATTTAATATGATTACAGTTTTAATATTTCATAAAATTTTACAAAGCTATATCCAGAGTCATCACTCAAACTTTATTCATTCCTAGAAAGGGTACCCAGTGCTGCTTTGTTATGGGGCACCAATGAAACATGGCCTGTGTGGTTCCAATGTTCATATTGGGAATCTGCAAAATGTGGTGGAGATTGTTCAATGGTGTGGATTTGCATCTCAGATAAACATAAGCAGCAATAAAAGTTTCAAACAGTTTGTAGCCTACAGTCTTCAGATGTGCAAATAGAAAATCTGCAAAATTTGTGAGAAAAGTTCAGTGTTGTGAATTTCAGTAGCATACAAGCATGCATTCATCTTTATATATTAGATCTAGATTAGATTAGATATAGCACAGTGCTCCTCACTGGTATATATGAATCCATTGGAAATCAAATAGATAATTAAAGTATTTAGGCCCTAACATCCACATGACCCTACTCCATATAAGTGGGCTTAGAACATGAATGGATAGTTTTACAGTTCAATCAACACAACATGGTTATTAACTCTGAGTGGCACCATTCCGTAGTGATTAGCACTTTATTTTCACTGTCCAGTCCCTAGCTATTGGGAATTTCCAAGTTAATCCCTGTTTACTTGTGGGTTTGCCCAGGTACATCAGTGTCCTCCAAAATCATAAATGCTTTGGGTCGGAGGACAGCTGACTAATTGTCCTAGCTTTAGTAACTGGACCAAGTATGGGGATATTTTGCAGGAGTGTAGCACACAACTCTGGGTCCTATACATACGCAGTCTTTGTGGGTCTCTTCCTTTCGATCCAATTCTGTCACACATCCTTTTGATTCCAGGCTTTGAGGGACCATCAGCCAGTTGGCCCTGGGTATTCATTACCCTTTTTCATCTGACATGCTGTTATGAATAGTTTTTTTTTTCTTTATAGTCAAACATTCCTCCATGTATTTGACATTATTATTACTGAGTGATCTGCTGTGACTGCATTTGTTTAAAAGCCCAGTAAAATATTTATAGAGAGTGAATACTGTGTTTTTGGACTTTTTCGTCATGGGATATATTGTCAGAAATACAAATTTTTGCTGCTTTCTATTCTGCAACTAACCAGAATAGATTCACAACAGCTCTGTAAGCATTTGTCTTCTTTTTCAGTTTTTATTTCTGATTAATTCAGTTTAAATTAAGGTAACACACTAACATAGTTAAAAAGAAAGCAACACATTTTGTTTAAAAAGTTTTTTGTTTTTTTTTTTTAAGCAAGCATTCTTTATGAATTTGCAGTTCCACTATTAATAAACTGTGTATTATGTCTAGTTTCCAAATCCAGGAGATTGGGTTTTTACAGTGGATTCAGAAAGTATTCAAACCCCTTCACTTTCTGCACACGTTATTGTGTTGTAGATTTAATTTAAATGGACAAATTTGCCATTTTGTCCCTCAGTCTTCACTCTGTATTCCATGAGTTTTCAGAAAGCTTTACAAATTCATTAAAAATTATAAACTGAAATCTCTCATTTATAGAAGTTTTCAGATGCTTTGCTGTGGCACTCCAGACAGTGGTGAGGTGCATCCTGTTTGTTTTAATTATCCTTGAGATGTGTCTAGAACATGATTGGAGTCTACCTGTGGCAAACTGAATTGACTGGGTGTCATTTAGAAAGGCAAACATATACTGTACCTGGGTATATAAGGGCCTGCAATTCTCACTTTATATCAAGATAAAAACCGAGCCATGAAGTCCAAGGAACTCTCTGTAGACCTCTGTGACTAAATTGTAGTTAAGGGTATAAAACCATTTCTAAAGCTTTGGGTGTTCCCAAGAGCACAGTGGCCTCAATAATTGTGAAGAGGAAGAAGTCTGGGACCACTAGGACCCTTCCTGGTGTTGACTGTTTGGCCAAACTGAGTAACCAGGTAAGAAAGGCCTTTGTCAGGGAGGTGACCAAGAACCCAATGGTCACTCTGACAGAGCTTCAGAAGTCATCTGCTGAGATGTAAGAACCAGTTCAAAGGACGACCTTCTCCGCAGTGTGCAATCAAATAGGGGCTTATGACAGCCTGCTTAGAGTTAGTCTTATTACATTTCAAGGACTCAGTGAGGAGGAGGAAAATGTTTCTCTGTTCAGATGAGACAAAAATTGAGCTGTTTACGCAGAACTGTGTCTAGTAATGATCAGGCACTGCTCATCACCTGCCTAATACTATCCCAACATTAAAGCTTGGTGGTTATATCACCATGAGGGTGCTTCTCAGCTGCAGTAACAAGGAGACTGATCAGAATTGAGGGAAGGATGAATGCAGCCAAATACAGAGAGGTCGTTGAAGAAATGCTTTTCCAGAGGGCATGAGACCTCAGACTTGGGCAACAGTTCAACTTTCAGCATGACAGTAACCCTGAGCATACAGCCATCTCAACGCTGGTGGCATCAGGACAGATGTCGGACTGTCCTTGAGTGGCCCAGTCAAAGTCCAGGCTTAAACCCAATAGAAAATTTGTAGAGAGAACTGAAGATGGCTGTTTACAGATGCGTCCCAACTAGTCTAATGGAGCTTTAGAGTATCTGCCAGGAAGGATGGGATAAACTGTCCAAATGCAGGTGTGCAAAGCTTGCAGAAACTTACCCAATAACACTTAAAGCTGTAATTGTTGCCAAAGGGGCTTCTACAGTGTGGCGAGTTAATGGTATGGAATACTTCATATTTGTGAGAGATTTCATATTTTGGTGTTTAATAAACGTGTAAACGTTTATAAAAACATGTTTTTGCTTTGTCATTTTGGGATTTTGAATATAGAGTGATGGGTAAAAATGGCATATTTATCCTTTTAAAATTAAATCTAAAATGCAATAACATGGGCAGTAAATGAAGGGGTTTGAATACTTTTGGAATCCACTGTATGTTCAGGTCAGTAAAGGTCCTATTGGGATAGTAGTTTACAGGGTTTATTTTTATCAATCCTAAGAGTATCTATGGTAGGCTAGGCTTCCTCTTAATGATTTTCTTTCTTTTCATAATATTTTTTATTTAGTAAAGCCATAAACATTAAAAAATTTCATTAAGCACCAAATATATTGTTCCTGGAAGATTTATACACCATTGGGTTCCTGGAAATAAAGTTGTTTATTAAGGTTGTTCAAAACATATATACTTAATGTATAGTGTGACTTTATTGCATTCCTTTAACTCTTTTTTTTATTTATTGTTCTATTTCCAGTTTTTGCAGCAGTATCGACATTACAAGTCCAATGTAGAGATCTTCAAACTTCAATCGGATAAGCCACATAAGGCATTGGCTGACCTAGTGATGTTTTTGGCACAGGTAATTATAATATTGTGGTTTTCTTTCAGTATAATCTTTTCCTTCCATTATAGTCTTTACATTAAATGACATTCTTCATGTTTTTCCATCAACTTTAAATTTCGACTCCTTTAAAATGAAAAAAATCGTTGATTCTTTGAACTGACAAATAAAGCTTGTATTAAGTTTTGTATTTTATTTATTTTTTAAGTAACAAATACATTTCATTTTAATCCTCCTTTAGAGTTCTGATATTTAAATATGTAGGCAGTGTCCAATGTCACTGACTGTCATTAGAGACGGCTGTATAATCAAACACTGCTAAATTCTTGTATTGCGGCAGGATTGACATTATTAATAACCACCATAGGCCACCATAGTCTTGAGTTAAAATAATTGTAGACCATCAAAGAGATAGGGTGCTTGTGAATTATTATCTTCATATTTGTACCATGCTTACACATTTTTAGTAACTCTTTTGAGCAACTGAATGTAAATAAGGCAAAGAAGAATTTAACAGTGCACTTAATCTAATTGAAATCAAGCAGTTAATGCTAACATCCAAGTTCAGTGGAGTCTAAAGTTTATGTGTATAAGTCATTTTTGTCCTGAGGAATACTGCCTAATTATGGTAGTCTTTTATTCATTCATTATATGTACAAAATGTTAATGAATTTACTTATGTGACTGTGCAAATTTTTTATAAACTCATTCATCATACTTGGCCTCTGCCTGTCATTCACTTTTAAAATCGGCACATATTTTGGACATGGAAATAGATCACTTTTATAAAGAATACATTACATTGTATGAGTGTTTTGAACTCCTTGGCAATATTACCATTACGTTTGAAGTTTAGTAAACAGTGGTTCACTGGATTGTTTTTATAATAATTGTGAACACCAAAGCTATCACCTTGAAAGTTTAACAGTGAATTATTTAACATTATGTATGCAGATTTTTTTAAGCATTCATCAAGGACACTGATCTGTGTTTGTTTGAATTTAATAGAGAGAGAAAGGTATATCCAAATGCCTGTTGTATTGATCAAACTTGGCACCAGTAGTTTTTGCTTTCATTTCTTTTTTTTCAATATTTATTCCTAGTCCATTTGTAATTTTATTCCCTCTATTGAACTTATCATGCCTGGTGCAGTTAGTACCAAATACTTTCTTATATTGCATTTTGAGTTGCCTTCTCTGGCCATGTTTTTGTCGCTGGATGAAACGTGAGTGCAGGTATTTTAAATACTGAAGAGGTTATTGTTGTAAGTTCATACTAATTTCTCTCTAATTTCCTTTTGATGCTTTCCAGCTTTCCTGTTTGTAATATGTTTCTAACATTACGTGTACCAATCCTAAATATTTTATTGTACGGCTTTTGCACGTTCATGACCTTGGAGGCCCCACTGCCCTGAGTAACCATTTCCATGATTGTGCTTGGGAAAATACTTGAGAGGTCTCCCATTGCCTTCTTCTGGATGTTTTTGTAGAGACACCATCTTTATCCAAATAGTCCTTACTGCTCTACATAAGCATTGCCCTTTGATGGCCCTATTGTCCCTGTCAAAAACTTATTTTAAATGAAAAATACAGTCAATGTTGACTATTTATTAAATAACACATAAAAATTCTTTGGCCTGCTGGGTGTGTGTTTTCTCATCTGACTGCTGATTATGGGTAATTATTGTTAATTAAAACTCATATTCTGGGCTCAGGGTACTGCTTTGTTTCTTTGATTTTACTTGAAATTTTGATATGTTGTTGTCTTATTTATAGTTTAGCTGATGTATGTGTGGGCTTTGGAGCTTCTCCATTTTTATGTTTATGAGATTCTGGTGTACTTGTTTGGTGTACTTGTTTGATGTTAAGTGTTATTCATTTAGACAATATATATACTTTGAACAATATGCATAGTAAATATCTATCTATCTATCTATCTATCTATCTATCTATCTATCTATCTATCTATCTATCTATCTATCTATCTATCTATCTGTCTGTCTTCCATATCTGAGTGCATTTTTAGCATCCTAAAAAAATAACAGTGGTTACATTTTTATCGATCAGGGTAATATTTCTTTCTAGATTTTGTAATACCGTCATTGCCTTTTGGAGTTGATCATATAAAATCTTCAGTCTATTAACAGTATTCATCTGCCTTGTTTTTAGGTTGCACACTGCTATCCAGAGCAGCTTGCTAACTACCCTCAAGAACTCAAGGATTTAATTTTATGCCATCACACAGTTTTGGACCATGAACTGCGAATGGTAAAGCAAATTCTGCCAGTAGTATGCACTTTTAGCTGTTTTGCACTGTTGAATGCAGGCACATATACATTATTTTTTATTTCAGATCTGTGCTGTATTTAGTAATGGGTCCAGTGTCCTGCGTTCAAATTCCTCACCTGGCTATTATCTGCATTTTTGCACATTTTTCTCAAACTCTTGTGTTTGTTTTTTTTTTCTCTGGGTACTCTGGATTTCCCTTGCACATCCCTGCATGTTGGATTAATAGACAATTCTAAGTTTCCTCGTGTGTGAGAGAGGTTTGTGTGTGTATGCTTTGTGGTTGATCAGCACCTTGCTCTGGCTTGCTTCCTGTTTTAGATAGATAGATAGATACATACATACATACTTTATTAATCCCAATGGGAAATTCACATTCTTCAGCAGCAGCATACTGATACAATAAATAATATTAAAGAATGATAATAATGCAGGTGAAAAACAGACAATAACTATGTATAATGTTAACGTTTACCCCCCCGGATGGAATTAAACAGTCGCATAGTTTGGGGGAGGAACGATCTCCTCAATCTGTCAGTGGAGCAGGACAGTGACAGCAGTCTGTCGCTGAAGCTGCTCTTCTGTCTGGAGATGATACTATTAAGTGGATGCAGTGGATTCTCCATAATTGATAGGAGCCTGCTGAGCGCCCGTCGCTCTGCCACAGATGTTAAACTGTCCAGCTCCATGCCAACAATAGAGCTTGCCTTCCTCACCAGTTTGTCCAGACGTGAGGCGTCTTTCCTCTTAATGCTGCCTCCCCAGCACACCACTGCGTAGAAGAGGGCGCTCGCCACAACTGTTTGATAGAACATCTGCAGCATCTTATTGCAGATGTTGAAGGACGCCAGCCTTCTAAGGTAGTATAACCGGCTCTGTCCTTTCTTGCACAGCGCATCAGTATTGGCAGTCCAGTCTAATTTATCATCCAGCTGCACTCCCAGATATTTATAGGTCTGTACCATCTGCACACAGTCACCTTTGATGATCACTGGGTCTATGAGGGGTCTGGGCCTCCTAAAATCCACCACCAGCTCTTTGGTTTTGCTGGTGTTCAGGTGTAGGTGGTTTGAGTCGCACCATTTAACAAAGTCATTGATTAGGTCCCTATACTCCTCCTCCAGCCCATTCCTAATGCAGCCCACGATAGCAGTGTCATCAGCGAACTTTTGCACATGGCAGGACTCCGAGTTGTATTGGAAGTCCGATGTATATAGGCTGAACAGGACCGGAGAAAGTACAGTGATCCCTCGCTATATCGCGCTTCGCCTTTCGCGGCTTCACTCTATCGCGAATTTTATATGTAAGCATATTTAAATATATATCGCGGATTTTTTGCTGGTTCGCAGATTTCTGAGGACAATGGGTCTTTTAATTTCTGGTACATGCTTCCTCAGTTGGTTTGCCCAGTTGATTTCATACAAGGGACGCTATTGGCAGATGGCTGAGAAGCTACCCAACTTACTTTTCTTTCTCTCTCTTGCTCTGACTTTCTGTGATCCTGACGTAGGGGGTGTGAGCAGGGGGGCTGTTCCCACACCTAGACGATACGGATGCTTGTCTAAAAATGCTGAAAGATTATCTTCATGTTGCTACCTTCTGTGTGCAGCTGCTTCCTAAAGCGACATGCTGCACGGTGCTTTGCATACTTAAAAGCTCAAAGGGCACGTATTGATTTTTGACTTTGTTTTTCTCTGTCTCTCTCTCTCTCTCTCTCTCCCTCCCTGCTCCTGACGGAGGGAGTGTGAGCTGCCGCCTTCAACAGCTTTGGCTTTTAAGTATGCGAAGCACCGCCGGTACAAACAGCCCTATTGATTTGTTTGCTTTCCTCTCTGTTTCCTTTGAAGAGGAAGATATGTTTGCATTCTTTTAATTGTGAGACAGAACTGTCATCTCTGTCTTGTCATGGAGCACAGTTTAAACTTTTGAAAAAGAGACAAATGTTTGTTTGCAGTGTTTGAATAACGTTCCTGTCTCTCTACAACCTCCTGTGTTTCTGCGCAAATCTGTGACCCAAGCATGACAATATAAAAATAACCATATAAACATATGGTTTCTACTTCGCGGATTTTCTTATTTCGCGGGTGGCTCTGGAACGCAACCCCCGTGATGGAGGAGGGATTACTGTATATGACAGTAGATGAAGAAGTAAAACAAATTATTTGTAGCAATTGTTATAAATGTGCTTTATGTTGTTTTATGTAGTAATACTGTGGAAGAAGTGAGGATGTTTTTGTCATCTCCGTCCGCAAAATATATTAAAAAAATTGATGTTTTTCCATTTCTTCTGAAGTTTTAGCACCAAAAATGTAATTTGAAATATTAAGCAATCTTTAACATGCATAACCCCTTTTCTCATAAGTAGGTTGCATTGTTTAATTTTGTTGGTGTAAGCAAAATATAATATGAGGATCCCAAACAAGATGTCGAAACATCTCCATCTTTCCTCACCACTCATTTTATGACAAAGAAAAAAAAGATCATATTGTTTTTACTTAGTTCATATAATGATGACTGGGCAGATACTTGGTAGAGATCTATCAGGGGTGCTGCTCAGGGGGGAGGAGGAGGAGGTTATGTTTGCTGCTCAAGTCTCATTTGTCTCTCTGCAATTAAGTTGTATGTTATTGCTGTGTTGCATTCTACACCCAATATCACATTTTTGTTTTAAAAAGTAAATACATTGTAACAACTTGTACTTTCCCACATTCTCTTCTAACATCTAGAGTCAACTTTCCAGTTGGAATTGTTTTTTTTTTTTAGTGGTGTACCTTATGACTTTTTATATTTTAACAGTTTTTGTTTATTTTTTTTGTTCCATCCACCTGTAGACATTTTGTAAAGCCCTAATTCTGCTAAGAAACAAAGACCTTATAAATCCTACATCATTGCTGGAACTTTTCTTTGAACTTCTAAGGTGCCGTGACAAGCTTCTGAGAAAGGTTAGCTGGCTTGGTATTATATTTTAAATAAGATGTTTAAATTGCGCTGAAATAAAACTCACTTCTCAGTTCTTTTGTTTCAGACATTATATACTCATATTGTGAGTGACATCAAGAATATTAATGCAAAGCACAAAAACAATAAACTTAACACAGTAAGTGCATTATTTTATAATTCTTAAACAAATAATGCTTATTTTAAACTTCAATTCTAAATGTAATTATCACTCCAAAGTGATTTTCACTTAGAAATCAATTTTTCAAGTATTTCAATTATAGTTGTGTTGAGCTGGTTAAGGATGTAGGTTATATCAGTTACTGGTCTATTGTGCCTGCCCTAAAGTCAGCTTAAACTGTGATAATTAGACAAGATAGTTTTTTCGAAGATTCAGTCATAAATAAAGTGAAGAATGTAAATACAAAAATACATCTAAATATTATAGTTTTTTACTTTTTATTTAGAATCCAAGCAATTTTCTTCTTATCACCCTGTCTACACGTTTGTGTTTTTAGTCAGGTTTGAAACCTGTAGAATATTATGTACCAGTTCAAGGAAAGAGTTGTGCTGAGCAATTGAAAAATGTTTCTAATTATGGAACTATCGTGAATTTGTGTTGGGTGAACATTCAGGGGACATAAAGATTTTTGAGAAATCACATCAGTTAAAATAATTGTATGTTGTCTTCAGCATGGCACATTACTTTTACATTATTTGGTATATGCACATTTAACATTGGCATTGAACAAAATAAGTAGTGCAAAGTTTATTTTGTTCTACCATCTTCGTGTTTATATACAGTAGTTCTGTTACAGAAGGGGTAAAGCATACAGTACAAAGATGTTGTGACATATAACAGCAATGTACCACTGCTAAAGGCTTTTTAAAAAGATTGAAATTCTCATATTGGTGTAGCAATAGCTGTTCAGTGGCAGGGGTGTTCTACCAAATATGCATGGACTGGAATCCACCATTTCAAAATTTACAGCTCCAATTCTCTTTGGGATTTGAAACACCAATACATCTGTGTGTATAATGACATTTATTTATAACTTTTTATAAGCACTCTATATTTTTGTCTTATGTGCAGTTCCCTATAGGTTTTGCTGTCTTCTGTAATTGTGTACTTTTGACAAAGGTATCTTGAAGGATAGTGGTAAAGAACAGAATACATTTCTTATTACTGTTTCTTCTAGACTTTGCAGAACTTTATGTACTCAATGCTCAGAGACAGCAATTCAGTTGCAGCAAAGATTTCACTTGATGTAATGATTGAACTTTACACTAGAAACATTTGGTAAGTAAAGCAGAATTTTGTCACCCTTTCAAAATATTTGCAACCTTACTTATTATGAACCACAACTTGTCATCATTAAAAGAAAGGATAATTTTGTTTGCATCAGCAGTACTCCATATTCTCAGTGTTTCAGTTTTTGCAGTATTGTACTTATTCCTGTCTTTGTATAATTTGCGTAATTTAGATGTTTACCTGTTTTTTGACATCTGTGTGTCTGTATCAGTAGTACCTTCACAGTTAATTTGGAGTTTTGCTTCTTTAGTATGCATGGTGCTTTCTCTATTAAATCTTTATTCTGTGAAAGTTTGTTTACTCTTCACAAAAAATACTGATATTTTCTAGATGTATACTGTAAGTTGTTTTAATTTGCATATATGATAATTTTATTTTACATATTGTGCTATTTACAGGAGGTTTTAAAGCAAAAAATTGCTTGCATGAATACACTTTTGTCTTCAGATGACAATGAGCAAGAGATTCAACACATATCCATAGCAAGAAACCTATGTTTAAAGAATGAATTTAATTTTAATTGTGTTTAATTATGTTGGAAAATGTTTTTCACTTGATATAACAGTAGTAAATTGTTGCTGCCTTACAGCTTGAGGGGCCTTTTGATTCACCACTTAGTCAACTGTGTGTGAGGATTTGGCACACTAGTTCATGATTTGTTTGAATGGAATGAGTGACAACTGCAAATTCTCCTATTATGCATGTGTACATGCACATATACCTGTGTGTTCCCATGAAGGAATGGTACCCTCTTCAAAGCTGAGTCACACTTTTTTTCTCAATGTCAGTTAAATATGGCAGAATTAAAATGGCCCTACATTTGAAAGTGAAAATGGAAAACGAATGAATGACTGAATAGTTTTGAAGTGAAAAGGACTTGTGAGATGTAAAGGGACATATAATGGAAAAATGCACAATATGATCCTGTAAATAACTGATTTTTTTTTTACTCATTTATTTAATATCCAAACCCTAAAAGGATTTAATTTTCTTCATACATCATCACAATAGACGTTAAGTCTTTACAAAAAAAAATAAAAAGGGTCAGAATGATGGCAGTGATCACTGCTTTTACCTCATGGGTCAACTGTCCCAGGCTCAGTTTCCACATCTGGTTGCTATCTCTGTGGCGATTTTTGCTAGTCTGTATAGATAAGATGTACATTGTAGGTTAGCCCCGTATGAGTGGTCCAATAATGAACTGTCACCTCATCCAGAGTTAGTTCCAACCATGTATCTCTTGCTGCCCTGTTAGACAGCAGTTGGATTTAAGTAAGTCAAAGAATGTTATGAGAAAAAAGAGCAGTTTCCAAGAAAAGGAAAGCACAGATATAATATTTAAGGAACAAAAAAAAACATAATTAAATGTGGAAACCAATATGGGCTATGAAGGTTTTAAAGAAAATTCCATCTATGAAACATACCTTGTAAAACAACATTTTATTTGTTTTTTTTTGTTTTTTTTTGTAATTGGCTAGTAATTTTGTAGAGTTTTTAAAGAGAACACAATCCCTTTTTGCCACATGCCAAAAAGTGTGTGTGTTTATGTGCATGTTAAGAAGTTTTATTGTGCAGTATCTCTTATCTTATTATCTTAGTACCATAATATGTCCTGTTATTTTGGAAAATGAGCAAAAAAGTGGAAAGTCCAATCTGCTTGTAAGATTGAGATCTTAAATGTTTTGCAAGATGCATGTCCTTCAATTTGTACTTTGGTGTCCAGTCAGCATTAAATATTATATAAATCTCAAATTATGTGACATGACGTGCAAATATAAATTTTTCATGATATATTAATATATTTTATTTAGGAATGATGCCAAAACTGTAAATGTCATTACAACTGCTTGCTTTTCTAAAGTTACCAAGGTAAGACCTGTTTCACTTATAGTAAAGTGCATTTTCTGTTTTCTTTTTTTGTATGCTTTCTAGTCACATAATTGTATTACAACATGTATATGGTACAATATTGTTATAGAAGGAAGAAGAAGAATTGATTTTTGAGATTTTCAGTTTGTTCAACAGCTCTATACTACACATGTACTATTCATTCTGGAATTTATTTATTTTAAGGCACCCCCACATGAAAGAATACTTTCTGCTATTAAAAAATAAAAATTATTCCCCTTTAAGGAGCCAGAACTTCAAAGGGTTATCTTTTGATATTGGAGGCTTACTGATGTGGGATTTATAAAGCTCATTTCCTGACTAAAGCCTTTTGAATATGTACTTGGGTTGTGATTTGGAAGTTGGCTGGCATGAAGATAGTGTGGCCAGCATAAAGGAAAGCCCATCGTGATAAGGAATGTGAAATCTATTCTAGAGCACCAAGTCACTGTCATCAGTTGAAGTAAAGTGCAGAAGAATTGTTACAATCAGGCCTAGTTGGGTAACAAGACCTTTTCTGTGCTCTGGCCTAAGTCTGACATTTTGTTTTCTTCTTTTAATTGCTATTGTTTTGTTTTGGTTAATAAATAACAATTTTTGACCATTTTTTAAAATATTTTTCTCCCTGGCATACAATTAATTTGGTGGTTTTATATATTTTTGAATGTTTTATTTACAAACTATAAACCTAAAATTCCCACACCCATATCTTTAAACACAACAGTGCATCGCTTTTAATTATAAATGGGAGACATCTGTTAAGCTTATAATGAGCTGCATTTTATGCTCAAAATGGACAAAACTGCAGGGTTTATTTGTGTATTTTTTTTCACTTGTTTTTAAGTTTACCAACAATTCTTGAGCCCACCATGTAGCAACAAGATTAGAAGCTTTTGAATGAGCTACACAGCCTGGAAGGCTATACAATACACAGATTCAGGTTTTTAATTTAGTGACTATGGATATTTCAAAACTTACTTTATCAGAATTGAATACAGTTACAACTCTTTTACTAAACTTATTGTCCAATTTTATTTGATCAGTTCTGCTATACTGGATCCATCATTATGAGATGTAAGGTGCACTTGAGTGAAGTGCTTCTCTTGGGTTATAATAAGGATATGAAATGGACAAACAAAAAAAATTTCACATAGCTAATTAGATTAGTTAGCCAATTTTTTTTTTTTCTGGTCTGTTGTAAACGATGCTAGTCACTTGATCATTACAAAATTGTCTTAAGACTTCCTAAAAGTTGACGTGTTTAAACTAGAGAATCTTTGTGAACAGAAAATTTTAACTTTGCTTTTTATAAAAAGTAACATGAGAGGTTGAAGGACTATGTGTTAATAGTCTGCACAGGAGAACAAATGAAATTCAAAATCATTTTAAATATTTAAGGTACAATAATATAAATTATGTCGATGCATTTAGTTTTAATTAGGTTTGCTGTAATTTTTTTTTTTATTTTCTGTTTAAGATTCTTGTGGCTGCTTTGAAATTCTTCTTGGGTAAAGACGAAGATGACAAAAAAGACAGTGATTCTGAGTCTGAGGTATGTATTGATATGTGAACTGACTATACTATACATCAGTTTCAGTGTTATATAATCTCAATTTTACTACCAACTTTGCTTTATTATTGTTACAGAATGATGGCCCATCTGCTAGAGACCTACTTATTAAATACAATACTGGGAAAAAAACATCAAAAAAACAAAAAGAAAAATGGAAAAAAGCAATGAAAGTTCTCAAAGTAAGATTTTTACCTGTTTTTTCAGCATTGTAAGCTTGCCTCATTACCTTCAGTACATTAGGCCCAACGTTATTGCCATTCTAAATGTTATGTAAAACAGAAAAGAATAAAACTGGCAAGATTCTTTTTAAACACTTTTTGGTGAAGGTTTAATACTTACAGTATAAGTACTGGATAATTTAAAATGTGATTTTTTTTGTATTTGTGACATTTTCTAAATGCTTAGTCAGGAAACCGTATTTTTCAGGTTGGTAATTCATGGAAAGAATAATTGTAACAATTAAAATGTGCCTTTTGCCTCAAGAAAGACAATTTTGAATACTTTGAATCTTTCATGTTATACCAGTGTAGCTCTGTTTGGCTTTTAGCATATATTTATTACTACCAACTTAAAATCAGCTGAGATGTTGGTGAAATTTAAATGTTTTATAGGCATGCTGTTGGTTATTTTGGTACAAAAACACCAAACCGTTTTTAAATCACAATTTTCTACCATCAGTACTCTGAGTTTAAAACCACTCATGAGTTTTAGGGGTAGAGCTGATCAACCGTTCTCTGCTGTAGCTTAAGTTCATTGTTGGAAAAGGAATTGGCTTGAAGAAATACTCCACCCAAAATTTTTACCTTTTTTATATTTTTGCTTACACCACTGTTATCTGGAGGTGGTTTATTTAACAGTATTTTAGTAAAAATACATGCTTTTGGGACATTGTAAACATAC
Source organism: Erpetoichthys calabaricus (assembly GCF_900747795.2). Classification (NCBI taxonomy): domain Eukaryota; kingdom Metazoa; phylum Chordata; class Cladistia; order Polypteriformes; family Polypteridae; genus Erpetoichthys; species Erpetoichthys calabaricus. The sequence continues at coordinate 188,762,244 of NC_041398.2, forward strand.
AATTGGAACACTTGATGTTGATTATGTAACATGAGATTTTTTTCATGGACTTTTCGATCCTGTTTGCTATTGTCCAGCATTGGTCATTGTAGACCCTTGTTAAACCATTAATGTTGTTGTGTCCATTTGACATGAAGACACGATATTGACATTTTTTTGGCCATTTCTATAAACTGCATGGGATAAGTAGCATACTAAGGAAGGTAATTTTGGGTGGAGTTTTCCTTTAAACTAGAATATGTGTCCTTCACTTAATAATAATGCTAAGTGAGCATGTATTTTACACCAGTGATGTTGTAGCAATGCCACACTCTGAAACTGCATGAAACAGTTCCCTTTTTGGAAAATAAGTTAATGTTTACATTTTCTCTGAGAAGGTTAAACAGCTGCAGGTGTCTTCTCTTTTTCATTGATAGTTGTTTTGATAATAATTGCTATTCATTTTTTACTGCTTAATGAAATTAATACTTGTAAATCTTCATTTCAGAAACATAAAAAAAAGAAACGTCCAGAGACTTTTAATTTTTCTGCAATTCATTTGGTTCATGATCCTCAAGGTATAATTCTTTTGATTTTGTACACATCTACTAAACCTGAGTTTTTCAGTAAACTATTTTTAATTTTTCTGTATAAAACTAATATACATAAATTAACTTTCATAACTGTGTTCTATATCTTGTCTGACTTCCTTTTAATACATTTTGATTTATTTTAAAGGTGTTGCTTAAACTATAACAGAAATTCACTTGTCATACTGACAAACCTGTGTTTTGGATTGGTTTTCAGATGAACTCTTCAAATATTTCATTTACTCTACAGTTAATATTCATGGCCATTTTTATAGGATTATTTATAATACATTTCCATGAAATTACCCTTTAAACTAACAACTGTAAATCAGGAAATTGCAATGTTAGTTAGTTTATAAAAATCTTCTATTTATCGTTTTTTTTTTTTAAAACGAAAAAAAAAAATGTTTGGATGAAAATGACTTCTCAAAATATATTTGTTCCTTTAAATATTTTTCAGATTTTGCAGAAAAACTTTTAAAGCAGCTGGAAAATTCCAAAGAACGGTTTGAAGTGAAAATAATGATGATGGAGCTCATTTCAAGATTAGTTGGAATTCATGAGGTTATACTTTTGTTTGATCTTAAGCTTTATGTGTGCATGTGATGATTTTCTTTTGCTGAATTTAGGAAGTCTGTTACTGAAAGTGAAAATTATTTTAATCTTAGAACATTATACAATGTATGACTATGGTTGTTTTCTTTTTCTATTTACAATAAAGTATTTCTGTAAAAATTTTAATTATTACCTACAATAACAAAAAAAAACCTTAGATTTTTTTTTTTGTTGTTGTTGCTTAAATATCTGTAAATCCAGCGGGCTCAGAAAGTATTGGCACCTGTGATTAATATGAGCAAAAAAGCTGTGTGAAAGAAGCAACACAGATTATTTGTTTTGTCCGTAAACTAGTAAAAATACCGTCTTCTTTCCTAAAACAGTCACAATATGCCATTATAATCCATTTACAGAGCTTTTGAAAAGTAGTACAATTCAATAACACATTGCTTGGGCAAAAAAAGATTTTCTAACTACAGCTCACTATTTGGGACAGACTCTGCTAACACTTTAGTCATTGTGAATTAAGTCAGTTGGACACGCTGGAAGCTGTTCCTACCTGATTTTGGGAAAAGTGTGAATTGCTTAAGGCATCTAAAAAGTGCCCATAATGTCACAAATGCTGTCAGAATCACAAATTGAACTCCATTAAAATAAAAAATAAAATTGGTGATATGGTAGTAATTGTCAGTGATCTTTGATAAGTGGACCATATGCTGTTTTATTTACTGGGATATGTTTAAGTTTTAGCTTGCAGTAAGTCATAAGTAAGAAACCTTGTTTGCATGCCATTGTAAACAAATACCTGACAGAAAACAGAAAGTTGACTCCCCATTTTTGTATTTCAATTTTTAAACATTGCTGAAACAAAAACAAAAGTCCAAAAAACATATCTTGGGATTATTTTCATTCCATATATAAAAATGTCTGTACAGAAATTCTGATGTATATGTTCATGAAGTATTACTATTTTTCTGAAATAATCATTAAAACAAAACCTGTAGTTTGCATTTTGGGGGAATAAAATTTAACCCATTACTTGGTTTATATATATTTTTTTGTTCATCTTTACCAAAGTCATCAATAAATCTTGAGCCTACTGTAGGTTACATAAGTCTACTTATAGTAAAGTATTGCAGTTAGCTTACAATGTAATTGGCGTGATATTATTTTTGTATCTGTATATGAGCTTTGAAGTAAAGTTTCAAGTACTGTTTTTTAACAGTTCATAGTACAAACTAATTTCTAAATTACAGTGCTTTCTTGAAACACCGATTTATATAAGGAACATTAGAACAAAATTGTGGGTTTGGTTAATTCATTAAACTTTCTTTTTTTTTGTATTGTGAGGGTTTATATTTCAACAAATTTGCTTTTATTTTTAACAGCTTTTCCTGTTGAACTTTTACCCATTTGTGCAAAGATTTCTTCAACCTCATCAAAGAGGTATTGTGCCTTTTTTGGTTAGATTCACATAAACATTAAAGAGGAGATAAATCCCAGACATTTTGTTGTAATCCGTTCCCTTAATATTAGCAGTTCCTGAGAAAATAAATGTTATGTAGCTGCTGTCCTATGGACATCCATGTGATTAATTGCAGGCATGTAAGTGAGAAAGAGATAGCATCTTGCTTTCGTTCAGAAGCTAAATTGCTATTGTTAAAGGTGGTCTTCGCTCCAAACTGTTCTAGTGGTGTGTGTGTGTTTTTTATTGTTGCATATTCTAATGGTTTGTTACAAAATCTATCAATTAACACTTTTTCTTTTTTACTTATTAGAGGTTACAAAAATCCTTCTTTGTGCTGCCCAAGCTGCACATCAGCTGGTACCTCCTGAAGTAAGAATATATTATGACAAATATTGTAGACTTTATAGTTTTTTTGTGGTTGTGGTACATCACAACATTTTACATAATATTTGTACTGTAATTTAAAAATTGCATAGTATCTTTTAAAACTAACTTGGCTAGCATATAGTCAGTGGTCAAAAGCATTCCTTTATATGTAAATATGCATTTTCCATCTTAAAATAAGTATATAAGTGTATATTGAGAATAAAAACTATTTCCTTTTTCCATGATTTCATTATATATCAAAAACTTATTTGTACACTTATTTCTTAAAATGCATGCTAAAATAGGCACAATATTTAAGCTTAGATCAGCTGTTGTGTGTCAAATATAAAACTGATAAGTACAAATGTTAGAAAAAAATCAGTAGATTAAAACCTAGTTGCATTTCTTTCCAGACTATACAACCACTTGTTATGACAATAGCAAATAATTTTGTAACAGATCGAAACTCTGGTGAAGTTATGACAGTGGGGTAAGTATATTTTTAAGATGTTTCCTTTTTCAAAAAAAAGATTTTTTTTTTTTTTGTATTTACTTTGACATTAAAGTAGATAAGTAAAATATTTGACCTGACTTTCAAACTTGCATGCTTAGTTGCTTTGTATTGTTGCGTCCCTGACAATTCCAACTCCTAGTAATGGTGGAGTATGCCTAGCAGTTGACTACCACAACCTTCACGGATGGTTCTAACCTTTAATCCAGCGCAGCTGAGATAGGCTTTAGTCCAGTGTTTCTATGGGTCATGAACCAAATTGGGTCGCTGACTTGTCTGTGATGGGTCACCACATGAGTGCGTAGTAAAGTAATGGCAAGTGCAAATTCTGTATCAAGTGTTATGTCTCCACTATTTAGTTTATTATTTATTGTGGTAGTATATGATACAATGCTGTTGACATATCGCAAAGAGCTTTGGTTCCTCTAGCATGAATATATAGTAAGTATTCCTCACCTCCCAACTAACAACCGTTTAATCAATCAAACTGAAATGGCTGGCACTGGACTCAATTGTCAAAATAAAAATAACAAGCAAGGGTGTAACGATTTTCAGGGTGGTGTAGTTGGGAATATATATAGTATCGTGGCAGTGCTATATACTAATTGCACTTTCCAGTGGTGATGAACAATGTTTATAGGCCCTTATGAGATATATTGAATTTAAATTAGGCTTTATTTATTGAATTTTAATCTGTACGTGCAAGGAAGATTTTGCATTAAGTTATACATGCCTTGGAAAGGTAGACTTCCCTCTTGTAACATTCTTTGTAGTGGTTTGATTAATGTCCATCTACTGGAGGTATGAAGGACAGGTTTGTTAGCCCACTGGGAACTGCAAGAACATAAATAGTATTATAAAAGGATGAGGCAAGCTGTAAACATTTAGTGATGTCAGTCAGTTTAATTAAACATTTCTAACTGCACAGTTTGCAGAATTATTTAGCTAGATTTATCCTCTCACCCATATAAAATACAAATGATGCATACATTTTTAGGAATAGTTTAGCTTTTTTTTTCTTTTTTTAACTTGTTTATTTGAACTATTAAATTGAAACCAGGGTATGTTAAACTATTTATAAACTCATTTAGAAAAATGTATTGTTAATGTGTAGCATTGTCACTGGCCGTGGTATACCTTAGCAGTTTATTCCTGTTCTGAATAATAATTGTTTTAAGTTCAAAGCCAAGGTGCTCCCTGTGTGGAGTTTGCATGTTACCCCCCTGTGCATATGGGTTTCCTCCCACAGTCCAAAGACATGCAGGTTAGGTGGATTAGCTTTGTTAAATTTACTCTGTAGTCTTTTGTGTGTGTGTGTGTGTGTGTGTGTGTGTGTGTGTGTGTGTGTGTTTTCGCTATGTGATAGACTGCTACCATGTCCAAGTATTGTTCCTGACTTATACCCAGTTCTCGCTGGGATAGGCTCCAGCGCCCCTGTTTAGAATGAGCAGGGTTGGACAATGGATAGATGGAGTATCTATATATATATATATATATATATATATATATATATATATATATATATATATATATATATATATATATATATATATAATATAAAATCCCTATGTGCGTCCAGGTGTCCGTGTGTGGGTGTCTTCTGATGAAGTGCGCATGCGCGGGGCACGGTGCGACTCGCGATATAACTGTCAGAGAAAGTTAGAAGCGTTTTACGGAAATACAAACCAGTATTACTGCAAGAAGAAATTAAAGGTACACAATACAGTGACGCATATTACAGCCACATACAAGCCAGTATTACTGTCAGAGGAGATTAAAGGCATATTACCGACGCGCACGCCTGTATTACCGCCAGAGAAAATTAAAGGTATATTACGGACGTACAAGCCACCGGACGTACAAGACGGTATCCTTCAATAAGGGCGCGCACAGGCATCCTTCAATAAGGGCGCGCACAAAAAGGCGATTGAGGTCGGGCTTTTGAGGCTCGCCTTTTTGTGCGCGCCCTTATTGAACAGAGCCATACAAGACAGTATTACTGTCACAGAAAATTAGACACACAATACACGGCGGCATCCCACGAAGAACGGTCAGCTCAGCAAGTAAACATCAACAAAAGAAAGGCTGAAAGAAAGAAAAATACGACCAACAAAAAGAATGAGGTCAAAGTCCCTTGCCATTTAATATAGACTGTTCCTACTAATGTTTATGCACTACTGTTCTAGCGCCCGTTATTGTAACGGGCTAAATGACTAGTTGTTTTAATAATACATTTGTTTCTCACTTTTAGTGATATCCATGTGGTAAATGTACTTGAAAGGAAAGTAAACCATTTTCTTTTTTAATTGTAAGGACATTGTTATTGTTATTTTCTCTTTATGACTCTGCTGTCATTATGATAATAATCCTCATCATTTGTTCCAGTCCCCAGATTAAACACTTTCTTAAACACTTTATATGCAGCCTTCAATAACAAAATCATAAACATTGCTTGATTGAAGTATTTATATTATCTATCTATATTTTCTTCCAAAATACTACCCTACTGTTTAATGTAGTGCTTTTCACAACTCCATTCTAAAAATGACTTTTACTGTGTACTTACACTACTAGTCAAATGTTTTAGAACACCTCAGTTTTTAATTTTTTATGGAAATGCGTGCAGTTTAATGTTCTGACATAGCCTGGAGGTATGTTTTGGGTCATGGTCTTGCTATAGGATGAACCCCCGCGACCTACTAGACGCAGACTAGATGGTATTGCATGGTGCTGCAACGTGCTCTGGTAACCCTTGTGATTTGGAATGCCAGTCACTCTGTGCAAGTCACCAGCTTTGCCTCCACCAAAAAAAAAATAACCCAGACTATCACACTTCCTCCTCCATGTTTAACAGCTGGTGTCACACACTTGAGGAACCATTCTTTCACCAACTTAACTGCGCACAAACACCCTGCATGATGAACCAAAGGTTTCAAATTTTGATTCATTGGTCCATAAACCTTTCTTACATTTAGCAGTAGTCCACAGCTTGTATTTCAAGACCCTATTTTGTCCTTTAAGGAATGGCTTTCGTATTGCCTAAATTGTTAAATTTGCAGCACAAAGTCTCCTCTTCACAGTAGAAACTGGGACTTGCTTTTTTCAACCACTTAAGCTGTGTTTGAAGCTTTTGTGCTGTGAGGCACCTATCATTCAAGCTGGTAACCTTCAGAAACTTGTCTTCTGATTGGGTTATGACTTTGGGTCTCCTTCATCTCTTCCTAATTCTGTTTCTTGCCATTTCCAGTTGCCTTTGGATTGTGTAGAACACTGTATTCACTGACACTTCGATTTTTTTTTTTTTTTTTTTTTGCAATTTCCCTAAATGAAAGATCTGCGCATCAAAGAGTAATAGTGCCCTGTCTCATTTCATTTGTTAATTGACATTTTCTTGCCCATTAACACTGGAATATTGTCCAAGTGATACCTCAGAGGATGTAGTAACACAGTCTTTTCCAACTGTGCTTTAAGACAGACGGGGGTTTTTAAGTTATCAAAAGAAGTTGGGACACCAGTGCAAATTGTTTGATTCAACTTGCAAGGCTTAATTTAGTTTAATTGCTTCAGAGCATCTATAGCTTGTAACCTATTAGTTGTTCCATGAAGAAGGCCCATTTGTAATATTCTGATATTTCCTTTTTCAGTTTTTGCTAACCTAAACTTTACATTTATACTTCTAGATGTTTACTGCTTATGTTTTCTCCATTTCAGGTCACTCATTGCTTTTCAACTGATTAAATTTGGAGACAACTTGGAACAACTCACGTGTTCTAAAACTTTCGACCATTAGTATAGCAGAACAGAAAAAAAAAACTGAGTTCTGCTTGAAAAATATGACGTGGTATTAAGTCAAGTCTAAATGATCACTTTATATGTGTTTCATGTTTATTAACACATGCAAGGAAGAACTACACTGTGCTGTGTACACCTAAATATACAGTAAAATAGAACACAGGAGTCTCGGACATGACAGCTATGTTTATAGATATATTAGCTTTTAAAGATTAATACAGCATTTAACATTTATTGCTTTAATTATTACATAGAAGATAAATATGGAATTTAAAAAGAATATTTACTGTATTAGATACATAACCTGATGAGCATTTGAGTTCATATAAAATACTGTTCATTAAATATGAGTCGGAATCAATCAATAAATAAAATTAAAATGAACATTAAAAATAATTTTTATACAGTTTCAAAAATGTTAACATTGAAGATGCCCATGCTGCATTCATTATTATGAATTATTTATCATCTTTCATCATATTATCTTGTCATACTTGCAAGTAATGATTTTTAGGACCATTGATTAATGGAAAAAAAAGTGAATATAAATATAATTGCCCATTATTTGAGGTATTTCTTCCTAGATGTAGAGTCTTGCTAAAGAAAGACAAACCGGTTTACTCTCCTGACATTTTTCCACCTGGATAGTTATGTTAGAAAAGCAGTCAAATGGGAAAGGTAGAGTGAACATTTAGACGTTGTATAAAAGTATACATACTGTTATGGATTTCTTTCGTGTTTTTACTTACAGTATCAATGCTATTAGAGAGATAGCAGCCAGGTGTCCCCTTGCCATGACAGAAGACCTTCTTCATGACCTTGCACAGTACAAATCACACAAAGACAAAAGTAAGTACAGTATGCCTTACTTGCTTTCAATATTACATGTTGAGTTCATGCTTCACAGTAAAACATATTCCATGTACAGTATTTTACATGTGTATGACTCCAATTTAATTATGATCCTTTGAGTAGTGAATACTTTATGATGGCACTGTCTGGGCTGTACTTATGTGCTTACCTTTTCACTGCAAGTACTGTAACATGCAGGCTTCAAAACATAATTGACTCAACCTTTATCATGTACTGCAAGTGGCACTTTACTCAGTTTTGAGTCTGTTAATTATTACTGTCAAGTTTATACTAATTTCCTAGTAATCGTAATTTCGATTTATTTTAGTGTGATGTTTTGCTGTTCCTTTCCATGTTTATGATATTGGTCTTATACAGTACCTACTCATTTTAATTATTGTGTAAATAACAACAATGATGTCTAGCTTCTAGCCGGCAGTGAAGGATAAGTAATGTACATTGCTGCTACATTTGAATTTATTTTAAGATGTAGGTTCACATTGTTCTTCGACTGTTTTGTCCATACTGTCCAACTGCCATTGATAAGCTAACATTCTTTTAAGTGATATTCTCAAAGTTTTCTTTAATTTTATTTTTGTAGATGTAATGATGTCTGCTAGAGGCTTGATACAACTTTTTAGAAACTTGGATCCTCAAATGTTGCATAGAAAAGACAGGGTAAGAATGCTACTTTACATTGTAAAACTTTAATGCCAATAAATGTTCTGTTATTTTTAGATGGGGATTCCCAAAAAAATTAGAACTAATTATTCATTTTAAAATAATGTGATTTATCTATAATATTATTGACGTCAGACATACTATTAGGGAAGTTGCTAGCATACTGAATGATGGCTATAGAGAAGTTCACCAGCAACTTAAAAAACTCAAGAATGTGTTATTGATTTGTGTGAAAGTATTTGTATTTGGTTCTTTTCTAAAGGTCTTGTGTTGATTTTATAATTCTGAGGTGTCAAACATAAGGTCATGGTCCCAAAACCACATAACTTGTGCCAGAATCATTTCTAAGCTGTATTGCATCTTTTTATTGTCTAAAATTAAACTATATATGGTGGTATGATCAGCATGCATAACTTTATGGCTTTCTTGAGCAAGAGTAGATTTGTAAAAACAGATAATCTTATTACAGGATTAAACCCAATGAACTACAAGTACTTCTTGCCACAGAATGACATTTTTGTTTGCATGTGTTAATTATTCCAGTTGTTATCCTGTGAAATTGCATTGAAAACTGAGTTAAAATATATGATAGGATGAATTAAATTGGTGCTAACTTTCTCCATGTATTGTAATGTGTAAAGTATTACTGTATTATTCACATAATAGTAGACCTTTTCACTTGATAAGCAAATGACATTCATGGCAGTGAAGTCAGATTGCTTTGAAATTGTTATGCCTAGAACACAGTTACCTGAACAAATTAGGTTACTGGGTTAATGGGATTTTCTGCAGGTTCAAAGTGATGTAATCAAGGAGAATGTCCAACGGGGCACAATGCCTCTCTCTTCATGTAAAGCATATAAAAATCCAGACAAAATCACATGTGATTTCTTTAACCCATTAAACGAATTATTTAATTTTTCTTTTTCTTTTTTTTCTCAACTTGTAGTCTAACATATGTAGCTGGTGAATTATTGACTAGGTGTTCAAGACCTGACTAAATATTTTGCCGAACATGATAAGTGATTGTGTGCAAATGAGTGATGTGAGCAGGAGCATACTGTCAATGAATAGTATACAAGGCTAAACTAACCCTAGTTTGTCTACTTTCCTCTTTTCACTTAAAGCAAAAATAAAATACCTTCGTATTTATTTTTTATGTTGTTTTATAATGTATTATATTGTACCAGTAACGGCGCATTGCACGATAACGTGCAGTGAATACACTTGACTTGAGCATTCATAGTATTCATCCTTTTTCTCTGTACGTTTAGCATTCGTTTGCTCAGAGGTTGATGTGCTTGCTGCTTCCTGAGCAACTCTTCTTTACTCCACCCTAGCGGCCCACTGCTTCTCTTCTTTCGTTGGGATCTTTTTGCGTTAAAACTGCTTAAGTTAGTTTTTGTGTTCCAATTACTTAGTACGTTTTCTTTAATCTTTCACTTAATCTGGCACTTAAGTCTTCAATTTGCCTCAAGAATGATTAGCGAAGGTGGTAGGGAATGAGAACAGCACCCGTATGCGTGTGCCGCACAGCCGCCCTGCTGCACGCTGCCGAGAGTTGATTCTACAATAAAATAAAATAAAAAGAGTAATAAAATCATCACCGCAAAAGCGGATAGTAGACGTCACGTAGTATATGTGTACCAAATTTCAAGTTAATAGGTGAAACGGTTTGCGAGCTACAGGTGATTTAAAATCCTGGACAGACAAACGAACAGCCACAGTAGCATATTATAGAAGATTAGTTCTTGTGTTCAGAAGTCAGCAGAACCTAAGACACAGACTTTATGTGAAATTAATTTTAAGACTTTATTCATAACAAAAAGAAAATCTGAAATATGGCAGTTGTTTTCCGTTATCTTTAATTAGAAAGAAATTCAGCTTCTGGTTGCAGCAAAGGATGGTTAACTGCTCTAGCATAAGGCAGCATTAAGTCAGAGATCTTAAGTAAAGAGTAAACCCAAAACTGGATCACAATCTGACCATTAGTTTAAGAGTGACTGTGAAATATTTAAAAATCTGCTCTTAGAACAACTTTAGATCCAAGAGCACAGGGTGGAGTAGAAAAATTTCCCAAAAATGCATTATTGTATGATTAAAATATGTCCTTTCAGAAATGCTAATAGGCATAGGCAGAATGGACCTTGGAACGATGTGTAAAAAGTGATACATAAAATACAGCAATACTCCACAGTACTTCAGTGATGTTGAAATAAGAGTGAGGTAAACACAAACAACAGATTAGTTACATTCAAACTTCAGTTTTTACCTTGAAAACTTTTTCAATTGTTTGATTTTTTTTAACATTCAAATGATATTTGAATAGTGACATTCAATCTGATATTCCTGGTTGCAATGTGCCAAAGCACAGCATTGACTTAAATTGCCAAACTGAGTTCTCTGTAAGGGTTGCATCTTTCTTTTTGATAATATATTGTTGTTCTCTGCACCATCTCCCTGCTCCCACTGGCACATTCCCAGTGTATCTAAGAGATGTGATCCCTAAAGTTTGTCCTATGTATTCTTCCATGGCCTGTGCTTACTATACTCCCTTCAGGAGGCACCCAGGAGAGAATGCTGTCTGCATGCTTAGATCATATAATCTGTCTTTTCTCTGTGTGCAAAAAGGTAAAGTTCTATGCCAATAACTGATCTCTTGCTATCAAGGAAATTGAGGCCAGGTCTTGAAGAGTGTTAAGAGTCAGTAAACCTCCAGCTTTTCACTAAAAATGTGTTTTGTCCAAGATAAATTTTTTTGTTCATTTATTGTAAAGTTTCATAGTTTTCTTTTCAAGGAACATGACCATATGTGTGTGTTGGACTAATTATTTAGTATGCAAAATATATTGTTAGTTTTGTTATTACATTTTAAATGCTCCACACTATACTTCTAGAGTCCTAGCAACTCACACACTTTTACAGTTCAAGTATTTTTTACAGCTGCAAATATTTTCCTAAGGAATGTCTCCCATAAAGCCCAGCTCAATGCTTTATCTCTCAATCCAAGATTATAGATTTAATCTAACAGTGTCAGCCTTGAGCACATAGTGTTAGGTTTTCTGGATAACAACTCTATAGTTTATCAATTCTATAGTTAATAGTCATAGCATTTTGGTTCTGGTAATATTTTTATAATTTTGATAACGGCTCCTGGCCCATTTTGTTTTTGATAATACTTCTGTGGTTTTTGGAAACTGTTTTTGTACTGTTTTCTTGAAAATGTACACATCTCCTGATCTATTTAGGAGCATTTTATGCCACATTGTGCCAACAGACTGAATAAGGGGAATCAAAAATCAGGTGGAGCAGTTCTGTGCTGCAGTCCTCCAGAGTTGTACTCATAATCTTATTTTTTTAGTTGCTAGCCAGGGCTATATATAAAAATACAGACTGAATGGAATTAATCAGAAACATTTCCTGAAGATTTAGGTTTCCTTTCATCACTACAGTCTGGTACAAACTTCATTGGCTAAATCAATTTGTTGTTTATTCTCATTTCTCTTACCCTGAATCATTTCTATCCTCACGTGTTTACAAGGCACAAAGGTACTTCAACTGCAACAATTGTTATTATTATTATTAATAATATTATTATATTATTTCAGTTATTTTTATACACTTGCTTTCAATTGAAACGTGTGGGCTGGACTTCTAATTAGGACAAAATTAAGATTGTGTATTTGTGAAGTTTAGAATTCCTTAAACTAGTTTACAGTTGAATATGGGGACAATTTAAATTGCTTATAAATTACTGTGCTTTTGGCACAGCATGATCCACTTAGATGCAAGAAGCCTCCTGCCATTCATTCATGAATGCTTGCTTGACGCATTGCAATATTGTTTACATCCAGTAGGGGGAGTAAAGAGCTATTTTTGTAATTCTGACATATTCACTGTGTGAGGTTAAAACTCATGGCACTTGAATCTCAGAGAACTTTATTTGAAAAGCATGAAGCACTTCAGCACCTACACCTACTCACCCCTGTATTCCCTGACTTTAGACAACTTCACCATTTTTTATACATGAACATCTACTTTGACTCTGATGCAGTTAATCAGTTTCTTTTTAGTGTTTAGTTGTGTTTCATTTATAATGTGTTTAAATTACCACTCATAATAATATGAAATTGGGATACAGAAAAAATTCAAACTCAGAGAAAAACACATAGTGAAGGGGAGTCCCACAGATTCTATGCAGATAATGAATAGTCTAGAAGTTGTCATCCTGCAGTTACTATACCACTTGGTTTACAGGCCCTCAACCAACATTGTTGCTATATTGTGTATCTTCATTTACTGTACATAGCTATTTACTACCAGTTGAATATATTTGTGATACCTGTGGAAGCTGTGTTAAATTAAAATGTATATCTGGTATATATCTGCAGTTTTTTTAAAATGTTACTGTTTAATTTATCAGTGCTACCTTAAGGTTTTTAATAAATGAGAGGATGGAGTAGAGTGTGTGTGTGTGTGTGTATGTGTGTGTGTGTGTGTGTGTGTGTGTGGAGGGGGGGGGGGGTGTTATGATCATTTAATTAAATCAGAGTGCCCTCTCATAATTTTATCATAGCACTTTGTCATTGTGCATTCTGTGTAGGGTACAATCTCTGTGAAAGCACTATGTACAGTCATGTGAAAAGGAAAGTACGCCCTCTTTCAATTCAAAGGTTTTGAGTATCAGTACATAATAAAAAATCATCTGGTCCTTAGCAGGTCTAAAAATTAGGTAAATACAACCTCAGGTGAACGACAACACATGACATATTACACTGTGTCATTATTTATTTAACTAAAACTAAGCCAGAACACAGAAGCAGTATGTGAAAAATTAACTATCCCTGTGCTGGGTGCTGCTAATCAAATGCACTTGATTAGTTGATCATCGGCAAGTGTGACCACTTCTATAAAAGCAGAAGTTTGCTGGTCTGGAGCATTTGGGTGTGTGTTAACACAATGCCAAGGAGAAAATAAATCATCAGTGATCTCAGAGAAGCAATTGTTGCTGCCCATCAATCAGGGCAGGGTTATAAGGCCATTTCCAAACAATTTGAAGTCCATCATTCTACAGTGAGAAAGTTTGTAGCAGTACAATTAACAAAAGACTGAACGAGTATGGCTTGTTTAGAAGGTTGCCAGGAGAAAGCCTCTTCATCTCTAAAAAGAACATGGCAGTATAGCTTAGGTTTGCAGAGTTGCATCTGAACCAACCATAAGACTACTTCTACAATGTCCTTTGTACAGACAAGACCAAAGTGGAGATGTTTGGCATTAATGCACAGCACCACATTTGGTGAAAACCAAACACAGCATATCAGCACAAACACCTCATACCAGCTGTCAAGTGTGGTGGTGGAGGGGTGATGGTTTGAGCTTGTTTAGCAGCCACAGGACCTGGGCACCTTGCAGTCATTGAGTCGACCATGAACTCCTCTGAATACCAAAGTATTCTAGAATCAAATGTGAGGCCATCTATCTGACAGCTAAAGCTTGGCTGAAATTATGTCCTACAGCAAGGCAATGATTTCAAGCAAACCAGCAAATCTTTAACAGAATGGCTGAAAAAGACAAGAATCAAGGTGTTGCAATGGTCCAGTCAAAGTCCAGACCACCACTGAAATGCTGTGGTGGGACCTTAAGAGTCCTGTGCATAAGGCCCTGAAATTATCAAGTATCATCTTTATCTGAAGGATAATCAGAGTCTAACAAAGAGTAGGGCAAAAGCCAATGGATTAGTTTATGTGTTATGGTTATATAGATAGCAGATTTCTGTATTACGATCTACTATTTTTTAGATCTACTAGTTTTTAAAAATGAAGATTTTAATTATTTCTTTTGTATTTTATGCTGTTTGTTTTGTCACTGTATTAGCAGTTACCATTTTGTTTTCTTTATTATATAATTCAGTGTGTTTCAATCAGTTAGTTGTGAGTACACTGGGAAACATAATTGTAACATTATCAGACATCACTCTGGAAAATTATTTTTGTTTAATGTCACTGTTGAAACAAAAAAGTACATCTTTTATTGCCAACTTTAGAAGATGAAATTTCTTACCGGTAAATAAGATTTAAAGAAGTACAGCACTCTGCTTTTTACACAAGTTTTTGTTGTATGTGAGGAATATATTAGGCACAGGACTGTAGTTTACCATTTACATAATCTCCTTTTTTCTGATGATTCTTGCCATATAGGGCAAACCCACTGAATCTACAAAAGAAGCCAGGATCCGTGGTTATGGGGAGGTAGATGCCAAAGACTATGTTCCTGGAGCAGAAGTTCTTGAGCTTAATCAGGAAGAAATGGAGGATGAAGGTGAATATTGACTTACTTTAAATAAGAAAGTTTGAATAGCAATCCATTTTTGAAGTGTCATATTACTAAAGTGCAAGGGATAGCAGGAATGCCATTGATCCACTAAGACATACAAAATAGCAAAGACATATCTACAAATGTTTTCAGTAAGGCAATGATATGGAAGGTTTTTTTTCTTAAGCTTTTCTTGGTGGGTGATATAAATGTGAATTTGAACAAGAGCACATTGATTTTTCATTGTACATGTTAATCATTATTGCTCTAATATATTAATAAAGTAGTAGGATGATGTTGTATTTAAGTATGTTTTTTACATGTCTTCCCTGTTTATTTACTTCAAACTTTGTTTATAGAAGGATGGGAGAGTGCCAGCATTACTGAACAGGAAGACAGTGATGGAGAGTGGATTGATGTACATCATTCATCAGATGAAGAGCAACAGGAAGTGGTTAGTGACTATCTCATATTCTGTATACTGAAGAGCAATTTATAGTAGAACTCCATTTTTCTGTATTTGATGTGACTGCATTCTGTCAGAATCCGTGAAAGTCCAGATTAATCGGTAGCTGTTTTTAACTTAACAGTTTTTATTTAAAGTCACCAAACACAAAAGTTTAACTAAATAGTTTTTATATTAAAGTAATGAAATAGAGTTGTAAAGTGAAAATATAAACAATAAAAGAATATGGTATGTAAACAAAATAATATACAAAGCAATACAGTTTTAATGAAGAATGTTATATTTTGCTTATGTGAAGGAGATTAAAGTACTTATAAAAAAAGAACTAAATCACACAAAATTAAACACAAAAATATTAAAACACAAAATAAATAACTACTTTTGTAGAAGTTTACTTCAAATAATCCTAAATGTTTTTTGCTTTAATTTTAAAACTTGCTTCTGGGCCACATGATCTTGCAAGCGCCTGAAAGTCAGAAACACACCAGTTGTGGTGTCATCCCATCTCTCAGAATAAATCAGTACCTTTTCCAGTATTCTGGTTGCTCCGTGTAACTCAGGCCAGATCTTTCCTTAAACACTTCCTCATCAGAGTAGTGGTCTTCTTTAGCTTGTAACAATAAGGCAGTGTGTTCATTTTTAACATTTGAATAACCCTCTAAATATTGAAGTACCTGAACAAAATCATTATCATGCTTGTTACCATCAGGACCCCAAATAATGCCCATTTTCACCAGAGATCTTTCTATTGGAACATCAGGCCAAAGTTTTTTCCAGCATTTAGTAAGGGTAAGCTGCAGTAGAAAAATGAAACACAAACTAAGTAACTACTTTGTAGAAGTTTACTTCAAATAATCCTCAATGTTTTTTTCTTTAATATTAAAACTCACTTCTGGGTCACACAATCTTGCAGACGCTTGAAAGTTACCAAGAAGTCTTTGTGTTAACATTTTAAGAAGGATTATAAAGTTTTATTTTTCTTCAAGCCCCTTTTTTTGAAATAGTGAGATTATCAACTTTTTTCTGTACCATTGCTTCACAGTCACTGTAACTCCTTGATCCATTGGCTGTTGTACTGCAGCAGTGTTGGATGGCAACATTTTTTCAAAGATTTTCCCTACTCTCATTTGTTTTTCCTCTAGGTAATTTGAAGATGTATCAATGAATTTTCTTGTATTCTCGTTATTTTCAGATCTTTTTGTTCTTTTTGTTGGGCATGAATAAATGCAACCAATAGTTCATCCTAGCATATATCTTTAATAGAAAAAAATACAGATAATAATTAACATTACTGTTGCATTGTTATAAATAAAAACACAACATCGATTTTTGTTACCAGCTTATTATAGTATAGGATTCTGGTTGCTCAGAGGCAATCAGGAAATAACAATCACAAGATAGACCTGGATTTTATTATCCTTAAGCATAGAAATCAAGATGCCTACTTACTCTTTTAAATGTAAGTATCAGGACATAATAAAAATCATCTGGTTCTTAATAGGTCTTAAAATTAGGTAAATACCATCTCAGATGAACAACACATGACATATTATACCATGTCATTATTTATTTGTCAAAAACTAACCCAAATTGCAGAAGCAGTATGTGAAAAATTAAGCACACTGTTAACTGCCTCCATAGGATTTAAGAGGGTAAGTAGCAGCCAGATGCTGCTAACGAAATGCACTTCATTATTTGATCATCAGCAAGTATGACCACCTCTATAAAAGCAGAAATTTTGGCAGTTTTCTGGTCTGGAGCATTCAGGCATGTGTTAACACAATGCCAGGGAGGAAAGACATCATCAGTGATCTCAGAGAAGCTATTGTTGCTGCCCATCAATCTGGGCAGGGTTATAAGGCCTTTTCCAAACAATTTGAAGTCCTTCATTCTACAGTGAGGAAGATTATTCATAAGTGGAAAGCATTCAAGATAGTTGCCAATCTTTTCAGGAGCGGGTGTCCCAGCAAATTCACCCCAAGGTCAGCCTGTGCAATGCTAAGAGAAATTGCAAAAAACCCAAGAGCTACATCTCAGAATCTACAGGCCTCAGTTAGCATTTTAAATGTTAATGTTCATGACAGTAGAATTAGCAAAAGACTGAACAAGTATGGCTTGTTTGGAAGGGTTGCCAGGAGAAAGCCTCTTCTTTCTTAAAAGAACATGGCAGCATGGCTTAGGTTTGCAAAGTTGCATCTGAACTAACCACAAGACTTCTGGAACAACATCCTTTGAACAGACGAGACCAAAGTGGAGATGTTTGGCCAAAATGTACAGAGCTACATTTGGCAAAAACCAAAGACAGCAATGTCAGCACAAACGCCTCATAATAAACTGTCAAGCACTGTGGTGAAGGGGTGATGATTTGAGCTTATTTTGCAGCCATAGGACCTGGTCATCTAATTGACCATGAACTCCTCTGTATACCAAAGTGTTCTAGAGTCAGATGTGAAGCCATCTGTCCGACAGCTAAAGCTTGGACGAAATTGGGTCATGCAACAGAACATGATCCTAAGCACACCAGCAAATCTACAACAAATCTGAAAAAGACAAAAATCAAGATTTTGTATTGGTCTAGTCAAAGTCCAGACCTCAACCCGACTGAAATGCTGTGGTGGGACGTTAAGAGAGCTGTACATAAAAGAATGCCTACAAACCTCGGTGAACTAAAGCAACATTGTAAAGAATAGTGGGCCAAAATTCCTTCACAACGATGTGAGAGACTGACAAATTTATACAGGAATCGATTACTTCAAGTTATTGTTGTTAAAGGCGGTTCTACAAGCTGTTAAATCATGGAGTGTAATTTTTCACACATGGTTTCTCCAATTTGACTTAATTTTTTGTTAAATAAATAATGACACAGTGGAATCTGTTCTGTGTTGTTTTACACCTGAGGTTAGATTTAATTAATTTTAAAACCTGATAAGGACCTGGGGCCTCATGTATAAACGGTGCGTACGCACAGAAATGTTGCATACGAACGTTTCCACGCTCAAATCGCGATGTATAAAACCTAAACTTGGTGTAAAGCCACACACATTTCCACAGTACTTCATACCTTGGAGTACCCAATTTCTCAGCTCGGTTTTGCAGACTGGCGGCACCCAGCGTCAAAGCAGTGCTACTGTTCCTGTGTGGTCACCCTTTCTTTCTTAGCTCCACATTCCTGACGCGGCTTTATAAATACACTGAAACTAATTGCATATTGTTTATTAGTGTAATGCATCCATCCATCCATCCATTTTCCAACCCGCTGAATCCAAACAGGGTCACGGGGGTCTGCTGGAGCCAATCCCAGCCAACACAGGGCACAAGGCAGGGAACCAATCCTGGGCAGGGTGCCAACCCACCGCAGTAGTGTAATGCATCTGATTATAATTAACCTGCAGCAATATAATGGTCCAGGGAATAGCCATAGTATTCCAAATACCATAACTGCTTTAGCGTTGTAACTCTCACTGCATCTTCTTCTTCTTTCAGCTGCTCCCGTTAAGGGTTGCCACAGCAGATCATCTTTTTCCATATTACTCTCACAGCACCACTCGGAGTATTTTTATATCACTGTATCTGAGTGGAGAATCACAGCAGCAGCTGATCGGAAAGAGGATTATCGGTATACAGCATGAAGCAGACGCTGACTCAGTCACGGCAAAACACTTTAGAGACTTCCCAGTACGGACTTCGCGGTTTAGAAAAAGTTTCATCCCAAGAACTATAAACGCACTCGCAGTCCATCAAGTGCTCCTTGTAGAACTGTTTACTTATAAGTACAATTACCTCACTGTAAACTTGCAGTACAGTTATAATATTACACAACCTGCGCCACTTTATAAAGCACGTATTTACATATGATGACGGTATTCATTTTTAAGATGAAATGCAGCAAAATATGTTGATTATATTATACAGATAAAACTTTAACTTCATTTAAATAATCCTGTATTGTTAATAATTAAACATGTGAGGACACAGTGCCGCAGCGCTAGCTAGTTCATGGATTGTTCCTGCATTGCGTTGTATTCTTGGGCTGACGCGACACTGGAAAGATAGACGGATAGAATAATTAAACATGTACTACGAAGATATTTCAATGTTCCTTAAAAGTTTTGAAGAATCGGCGTTCTAAGCTTACAAATGGCTTCACGTCTATTACATAGCTGATTGTGTGGCAATTGGGTATTTGGAGAAAGAAAAGTAAGGACAGGAATTGGAGGTTAGTATGTTTGAAAGAGACAGTACTGCTGTGATAAATTATGTCTTTGAAGGTCGCGCATGGCGCAGCAAGCCTCTTGCGTGAGATATGAACAAGCACTGTGCCACTGTGTTCCCATGTTTAATAACATGCTTTCATTCCTATCATCATGAAAAAGATATCAAGTATACATCTCAGTATTTTAATTATTCAGAGAGCTGTAATATCACGAATGTAATGGATTATGTGTCCTGTTGGAGAAAGAGAAAGCCCGTTTAAGAAGCAGGTAGTGATTCACACACAGAGCACAAAGAAGATCAAATACAGAACAAAGCATTTAACGTCCTACTTTAGTTACAATGGGATTTGAGAAACTAGTAAATTAAACGATTTTAAGATGAAGTTTATAATGTTCTACTTTAATGGCAAAATAAACTACGTGATTAAAGTGGAAATTTCGAGATTAAAGTTGCCATTTCGTTCTTTTTTCCCCACTGTGTGCCTATTTTTTTGTCTGTACCCTAATAAGCTTTCATACGACACTCAGACGGTGGGCTACGACTTGCCTTTTCACGGCGACTTTGATATGTGATTTCTTTTTTATTTCGGGCACTGTGCGACTTTGTGAACTTGAGCTTTTGAGTTTCTCCGACACTCTGTCACTCGATTAACTTCCTTTTGTTGATTATACCACTGTTTAAACCAACAAATAGTACGTTTTTCCTTTGCCTCCACTTGGTATTCGCTGAAATTCTTATATTTTCCCCCATGCTTTTCCCATTGTCTTTTCTCAGAAGGCTATTTATATCGATTTGCATATTCAAAGAGGTGTAATTCTGGGAGGAGTTGGGGTAGGACAGAAGGCGCGTGCACGTGCGTTACTTTTCATGCTGATCGGGATTTATGTAGTGGAAGAATGTGAAAAGTTTGCGTACGTACAGATTCCTGCATCTGGATTTTTCTGTGTGTATGCACATTCCCGCTTTTGTGCTTACGCCATGTTATAGTGTGAGTTCTATGCACGGCGTTATGCATGAGGCCCCAGGTGTGTTTTCTTTTTTTGTTTTTTTGTTATATTGTGTCCTGATATGTAAAACCGTAACATTGTAAGAAGGTATACTTTATTTTTCACATGACTATATGTATAGGTACATTCAAAAGAGTAAGTAGACATTCACATGACTGTACATTGGGAGTGTGTGATCAAACATTTGCCTCAATTTAAATTATTGAAATGAGAAAAGTTTTAACTTTGACCTGAGAACATTTTAAGATTAGATCAAAGGGTGGTTTACTTATTTCCCTTTATGAAACCCTTTATGATATTTTTGTTCATTAAATAAATAAATAGGTATTTGAAGTTAAGCTATTGATAGCTGTAGATGTTCATGTTGCATAATATAATCCCAAAACAGGAAATCACACAGAGTCCAAAGACTTTCAGGTCTCATTCTGACTTTTTTAGATAAAGTTGTGCTCGGTCCACAGAGAAAAGTGCTGCTTAACATAGGTAAGATACTTAGATAATCCTGCTTATACTAATGGACAACACTTTTTCACCCCTTTTTGTTAGGTAACTTTTAGTCAAGCCCACTTTACATTAGGTTATGTCCATCTACATCCATTATTCATTTTACTAATGCATAACACCTTTTGACATTTTGTCTTCTTGTTTTCCTGTATTTTTCAATCATGCCTTCTTATTGCTAATCCTCTGCCCAGTCCTCTGGGATATTTCAGGATGTTAACTCTAGTGCTGCCAGATTCTATGGGCTTTACTATATTGGTGGCTAAACCCAGTAGGTTCCCTTTTTTTAAAAAACATACAGTGGTGTGAAAAACTATTTGCCCCCTTCCTGATTTCTTATTCTTTTGCATGTTTGTCACACAAAATGTTTCTGATCATCAAACACATTTAACCATTAGTCAAATATAACACAAGTAAACACAAAATGCAGTTTGTAAATGGTGGTTTTTATTATTTAGGGAGAAAAAAAAATCCAAACCTACATGGCCCTGTGTGAAAAAGTAATTGCCCCCTGAACCTAATAACTGGTTGGGCCACCCTTAGCAGCAATAACTGCAATCAAGCGTTTGCAATAACTTGCAATGAGTCTTTTACAGCACTCTGGAGGAATTTTGGCCCACTCATCTTTGCAAAATTGTTGTAATTCAGCTTTATTTGAGGGTTTTCTAGCATGAACCGCCTTTTTAAGGTCATACCATAGCATCTCAATTGGATTCAGGTCAGGACTTTGACTAGGCCACTCCAAAGTCTTCATTTTGTTTTTCTTCAGCCATTCAGAGGTGGATTTGCTGGTGTGTTTTGGGTCATTGTCCTGTTGCAGCACCCAAGATCGCTTCAGCTTGAGTTGACGAACAGATGGCCGGACATTCTCCTTCAGGATTTTTTGGTAGACAGTAGAATTCATGGTTCCATCTATCACAGCAAGCCTTCCAGGTCCTGAAGCAGCAAAACAACCCCAGACCATCACACTACCACCACCATATTTTACTGTTGGTATGATGTTCTTTTTCTGAAATGCTGTGTTCCTTTTACGCCAGATGTAACGGGACATTTGCTTTCCAAAAAGTTCAACTTTTGTCTCATCAGTCCACAAGGTATTTTCCCAAAAGTCTTGGCAATCATTGAGATGTTTCTTAGCAAAATTGAGACGAGCCCTAATGTTCTTTTTGCTTAACAGTGGTTTGCGTCTTGGAAATCTGCCATGCGGGCCGTTTTTGCCCAGTCTCTTTCTTATGGTGGAGTCGTGAACACTGACCTTAATTGAGGCAAGTGAGGCCTGCAGTTCTTTAGACGTTGTCCTGGGGTCTTTTGTGACCTCTCGGATGAGTCGTCTCTGCGCTCTTGGGGTAATTTTGGTCGGCCGGCCACTCCTGGGAAGGTTCACCACTGTTCCATGTTTTTGCCATTTGTGGATAATGGCTCTCACTGTGGTTCGCTGGAGTCCCAAAGCTTTAAAAATGGCTTTATAACCTTTACCAGACTGATAGATCTCAATTACTTCTGTTCTCATTTGTTCCTGAATTTCTTTGGATCTTGGCATGATGTCTAGCTTTTGAGGTGCTTTTGGTCTACTTCTCTGTGTCAGGCAGCTCCTATTTAAGTGATTTCTTGATTGAAACAGGTGTGGCAGTAATCAGGCCTGGGGGTGGCTACGGAAATTGAACTCAGGTGTGATACACCACAGTTAGGTTATTTTTTAACAAGGGGGCAATTACTTTTTCACACAGGGCCATGTAGGTTTGGATTTTTTTTCTCCCTAAATAATAAAAACCATCATTTAAAAACTGCATTTTGTGTTTACTTGTGTTATATTTGACTAATGGTTAAATGTGTTTGATGATCAGAAACATTTTGTGTGACAAACATGCAAAAGAATAAGAAATCAGGAAGGGGGCAAATAGTTTTTCACACCACTGTAAGTGTTCAAGAGTGTAAAGTTAAATGCTCTGAAGGTGCATCAAAAGTATCATACAAAACTATACATTTAAGTATAAAAAATATGTAAGAAGTATAAAAATATATGAAATAAGTATAAAAAATACATGTAAATATATATAATCAGATTATTACCGGTAAGTTTCACATATTCTCCAGTGTCATTTTCCAATCTTATTCATTACTTACAGTGCTCATCATTATCATTATTAATAAGTTCTCATCTTCAAAATATATAGTCAAAGACATGCTTAGCTTATTTTCTATGTTCATTTATTTCAGTCTTAGCCAATTATATGTTTCAGAGTGAAAACCTAAATTCAATGCCAGCAGAGGAGAAGAAAGCTAAAGCAGCTGTGGTCAGCACTAGCAGGCTGCTAACCCAGGAGGATTTCAAGAAAATTCGCCTTGCGCAGATGGCCAAAGACTTCAATTCTGCCCCAGGAAAAGCACAGAAACGCAAGAATGTGGACAGTGATGATGAGAGCAGGTAATTTGCTCATTTAGCAATATTTAAAATATTGGAAAATATTATAGAAATATTTGAATTTTTGTTAAATACTTGAATTTTTTTTTTTTTTTTTTTCATACTGCATTTTACATTAATCCATTTAAAGAAGATTACCATAACCCTGATGCTTCTAAACACTTGTATTTTAATTGTGCGTTAATCGGGTTCACTCGGGTATTCTCTGCATGAATTCCTTGGTAGATTTTGAATGGTGCTTTGGATCATGGTCATGCTGAAAAATCCAACCCCGCCATAACTTCAGCTTTGTAACTGACTCTTGAACATTCTTGCCAAGAATCTGCTTACACTGGGAAGAATTCATGTGGCCCTCAAGTTTTTTTTTTGTTTTTTTTAATATTTTTATTTTATTAATTTTCATTGTAATCATTCCATACAAACAGATCAATTTATAACCCAACAAATTTGAAAACAAATCAAACCCCACCCCTGAGAAGGAGAGCTTAGCTAAAGGAAAATTTCTTTAAGCTTTTTAATAAGGCAACATTAGACAAAAGAAGGGGAGAAGTAAATATCTATATAAATAAGAGATGGAGAAGGGAGTTAAATGCAATAATAGTTAATTCTCTTATTCTAAAATAATATTGATTAAATCCTGCCAAGTTTTGAAAAAAATTTGTACAGATCCTCTAACTGAAAATTTGATTTTTTCCAATTTCAAATAATATAAAACATCGGTTTCCCACTGACTTATAAGAGGAGAATTAGGATTCTTCCAATTTAACAAAATAAGTCTGCGTGCCAAGAGTGTAGTGAATGCAATCACCGTTTGCTTGTCCTTCTCCAATTCAAGTCCATCTGGAAGGACACCAAACACAGCTGTTAGTGGGTTAGGAGGGATTGTGATACTAAGGCTGTCTGAGAGGCACTTAAAAATTTTTGTCCAAAATGATGTTAGTTTGGTGCAGGCCCAGAACATGTGACCCAGTGAGGCAGGAGCTTGGTTGCAGCGCTCGCACGTCGGATCCTGGCCTGGAAACATTTTGGACAGTTTTAAGCGAGACAGATGAGCTCGATATATAATTTTTAGTTGAATAATTCTATGCTTTGCGCATATAGAACTCGAGTGAATTCTCTGCTTTGCTACCTTCCACTCCTTTTCTGATATATTGATTAAGAGATCTTCTTCCCAATGTCCTCTTGGATCTTTGAAAGGTAGGGACTCTAATAAGATTTTATATATTGCGGAAATAGTGTTTGTTTCCTCGGAATTGAGCAGTATTTTTTCCAGCATTGTGGAGGGTGCAAGGTGGGGGAAATCGGGCAATTTCTGTTTAACAAAATTTCTAATTTGAAGATAGTAAAAGAAATGTGTAGCTGGGAGGTTAAATTGTAATTGTTCAAAAGATGTAAATATGTTGTCTATATAAAGATCTCTGAGCATTTTAATCCCAAAACTTTTCCAGGTATTAAAAACTGGATATACTTGCGAAGGTTGAAAGAGGTGGTTCCCTTGCAGAGGTGCCACTGATAAAAGATTTTCCATCTTAAAATGCTTCCTAATTTGGTTCCA
The DNA here is from genome assembly GCF_900747795.2 of Erpetoichthys calabaricus. Classification (NCBI taxonomy): domain Eukaryota; kingdom Metazoa; phylum Chordata; class Cladistia; order Polypteriformes; family Polypteridae; genus Erpetoichthys; species Erpetoichthys calabaricus. The sequence goes on from NC_041398.2 coordinate 188,787,516, forward strand.
TATTCTGAGTGAGTAAAGCACAATTGGGTTATTAGTATATTTGCGATAACTTTCATTTATTGGAGAGCAGAGCAGGGAATATAAAGAAGTACTACAGGATTTTACTTCTATTGCAGACCAAGTCTGTGTATGTGCATTTATTTGTGTCCAGGTTTTTATGGCTTGTATGTTTGCTGCCCAGTAATAAAACTGAAAATTAGGTAAAGCCATGCCACCTTCTGCCTGAGGTCTTTGTAGGGTCGCTCTTCGGATACGTGGGTGTTTTGAGTTCCAAATGAATGAGGTTATTATTGAATCTAACTGTTTAAAAAATGATTTATTGATATATATTGAAATATTTTGAAATAAAAAGAGAAGTTTAGGAAGGATATTCATCTTAACAATGTTAATTCTTCCGGCTAGAGTGAGATGAAGGGTTGACCATCTATGCAAGTCTTGCTTAATTTTTTCCATACAGACGCCAAAATTTTGTTGATAAAGAGCTTTATGTTTACTTGTGATATTTACCCCTAGGTATTTAAACTGATCTGCTATGGTAAAAGGTAGGGTGTCTAATTTAATATTATATACTTGTGAGTTCACTGGAAAGAGTATACTTTTATTCAGATTAATTCTAAGACCAGATATCTTTTGAAATTCTGTTAGTGCTGTTAAAACAGCAGGGACAGTGTTTTCTGGGTCCGATATATATAAGACCATATCATCTGCATATAGAGAAATTTTCTGTTCCAGTCCTTCTCTGACAATCCCCTTTATCCGATAAGAATTTTGGCAGTGAACCGCCAGTGGTTCAATAGCGATTGCAAACAACAGTGGCGACAAGGGACATCCTTGTCTGGTACCACGTTCTAGTTTAAAGTAGTCTGAGCAAATTTTATTAATACAAACTGAAGCTTCTGGACTGGTATACAGTAGTTTAATCCAAGCACAAATATTCGGGCCAAACCCAAATTTCTCCAATGCAGTGAAAAGGTAATTCCATTCGATCATGTCAAATGCCTTTTCTGCGTCTAATGATAGTAATATCTCTGGGGTGTTTGATTTTGCTGGTGAATATATAACATTAAACAAGCGTCGGAGATTTGAAGATAGATGTCGGCCTTTTAATAAATCCAGTTTGATCTTGTGATATTACCGAGGGCAGCACTTTCTCCATCCTTCTAGCTAGGATTTTTGAGAGTATCTTAACATCATTATTCAGGAGTGAAATTGGTCTATATGATGCACATTGTAACAAGTCCTTATTTTGTTTAGGAAAGACGGTGATTAATGCTTGTCGAAATGTTTGAGGTAGTATTTGGTGGTCTTTAGCTTCTGTAAATGTTACCAATAAGAGTGGAGCTAGCTGAGTGGAGAATTTCTTATAAAACTCTACGGGGTAACCATCAGGGCCTGATGATTTCCCGCTTTGTAGTGACTTTATAGCGTCTAGTAATTCTGTTAGCGTTAGAGGTTTATCCAGTTCCTCAGCACTTAAAGCATCTATTTGTGGTATTTGTGAATTATCCAGAAATGCATTAGATTGCGTGCTGTCTTCTTTGGGCTCAGTGGAATATAAAGACTTATAGTAATCTCTAAATGTGTGCATTATTTTATTATGGTCGATGATTTCTTCTCCATTCTTGTTGGTGATTACTGGTATTGCATTGTGAACTTCTTGTTTATGAATTTGTTGAGCTAAAAGCTTATTAGCTTTTTCTCCGTGTTCATAGTAATGCTGTCTAGACTTATAAATAAGTTGTTCAGTTTCTTTAGTTGTTAAGATGTTAAGTTCTGTATGCAGGGCCTGCCTTTTCCTGTGAAGAGCTTCACTTGGACGCCTGGCTTGTTCTTCATCTATTCTAGTAATTTCATTTCTTAGCTCTGACACTTTCTTGGTTTCTAATTTATTTCTATGGGAAAGATATGAAATAATCTGGCCTCTTAAGAAGGCCTTTAGAGTTTCCCAGAGTGTTCCTGCAGAAACCTCTGTGGACGTGTTTGTCTCTAGGAAGAAGCTGATTTGTTTGGATATAAATTCTGTGCAGTTCTTGTCTGCCAATAAAAGAGGGTTAAGACGCCATCTGCGAGGTGAGTATGAGGGGCTTATTGATTTTAGCTCCAAGACTAGAGGGGCATGGTCAGAGATAACAATTGTGTCATATTTGCATGATTTAATTGTAGGCAGGAAATTATTATCTATAAAAAAATAATCAATTCTTGAGTAGCTATAATGCACTGGTGAGTAGAACGAATATGTTCTTGAGTTTGGGTTAAGAAACCTCCAGGGGTCTGATAAGTTGTGATCATTTAAAAACTGTGTAATTATCTTTGCAGTATTAGATGTCGTCCCCCCTGTCACAGGAGTCCTATCTAAGAGTGGATTTAAAACACAAAGTCCCCAGCCATTATAATTTTATGAGTGTTCACATTGGGAATGGATGCAAATAGATTTTGCATGAATTCCTTATCATCAACATTGGGTGCATAAACATTTATCAAAATCATTTTACTGTTATATAAGTTGCCCATGACCATCACATACCTCCCTTCAGGGTCCGACACTACCTCTGATGCTACAAATGGAACTGTTCTATGTATGAGAATTCCCACCCCTCTAGTTTTCTTTATAAAGCTAGAATGGAACATTTGGCCAGTCCAGTCTTTTTGTAATCTGAACTGATCCTTGGTTAGTAAGTGGGTCTCCTGTAGAAATACTATTTTAGCGTTTAAGCCTGTTAGGTGAGAGCATACTTTCTTTCTCTTTAATTCGTGATTCAGGCCTTTAACATTCCAGCTCACAAAGTTAACTGTCCCATCATGGAGACATTGATTCTGAGTTTTTAATGTCATTTATAGTTTTAATTGGTAATATGGCAGTTTTAATCTTAGTTTCAAGATTCCCCATGAGTTGTTGCATGTTAGCCTGTTGTTGCATTGATATTTATAATTATAAGGATTATAAGAATAGATTAGATATAACCTGCTCTCCTTCTCTCCCCCCTTTATCCCCCCACCCCCCCCCATTTTGCCTCCCCACATGAGGCTAGACCCCACTTCGCGATGTTCCAGTCCTCTGACATACGAAGAGACAGAGCACGTCCAAAACAAAACAAACCCCACCCTGCAGCGGCGTTACAGAATTAAAACAGAGATATCTTTTACAGTTAAATCCTTAATACTATCTGCCGAAAATGTTCTCATTAACAATATTTAAGCTTGAAATAATCTTCAGCGCTTTTAAGTTATTAAGATTAAAAAAAAAAAAAAAAACAACCCTGGGAATGATTTTAAAAACTAGTCTAGGATAAACCTGGTAATTCATACTGTAATAGTATAATGGTAATTGTATAAATAGTAGAACAAGCATTAAACCAAGGGTATGAAGTTAAACAGTCTACTTTAAGGTATAGTAAAATAAAAAAAATAAATAAATAATAAAATAAATAAATAAATAAATAAATAAATAAAACGAATCCTACTTTAATCACTTCCACATTTTCACACTCACGTCTATAACTCTATAACTCTGATTAAAACATAAACATATAACATATAAAGTCCAGATAAAAAAAAAAAATAAAGAAAATAAGGGATGTATAATTATAATACCAGTCTCTTTAAACATGGATCCAGCGATCAGATCATAGGTCCTTCCCGTGCCTTGATAGAATACGGCTCTTTAATTTTAATTAACTTTCAAAAAAGTGTCGGAAACAGCTTCTTTAATTCTTTTTCAGCTTCTTCTTTGCTGAAGAAAATATAATGTCCATCTTGAACTTCCACTTTCAGTTTGGCAGGATACAAGAGGCTGTATTTGATATCGGCTTCCCGTAGCATCCTTTTAATGTCGTTGTAGGATCTGCGTTTTGCAGCTGTTGATGGTGAGAAGTCGGGAAAAATACGAATAAGATTATTTTCGAATATAATCTCTTGCTTGTGTCTGAGAAGTGCCATCACATCAAGCTTACATCTTAGTCGTTCGAAGCGGACAATAAAAGACCTAGGTTTAAAGGCGCTTGGTATCTTTGTGCGATAAGCCGTAGCTATCTCATTGTCAAGTTTAAAGTCATCTCCAATTATTTTAGACAGTAATTCTACTGCAAATTTCACTGGGCTTGAGCTTTCTCGTTTCTCAGGTATACCCTCAATTCTTATATTATTTCTTCTGCACCCATCCTCCAGGGCTGCAAGTCTGTCTCCAAGTTTTTTGTATTCCGAGTTCGCAGCTGTGGCTTTTTCATCGGCGTTAGATGCCATTTGTTCCTCTGTTTCCACTCGAGCCGTGAGTCCCTGCTTAACGTCTTCCAGCTGATCTGAAACGTCATTAATATGATCATCAAGCCTTTTCAGTTTGGAATTAGTTTCTTCAATGTGTTCCACTAATTTCTCCAACATGCCTTTAAAGTTCACGTCGAAACGTTTAAATAGACGCGTTTCCTTATCTTTGTTATCCTTCTTGAGCTCAGTGGCCACCTTCTTAAGATCATTTGTGTTATCTTTCTTAAGCTCATTCATGGCCGTAACCATGGCAGTGGCCAGTGTAGCGATCATCTCTTTCTGTGTAGCGATCATCTCTTTCAGTTCGGACAGTTCGCTTCTGCTTTCGTGCTCAAGTTTAACAAGGTTTCCAGTACCTGTGCTAGCCACACAGCCCCATAACATAATGAACCCTCCACCAAATTTTATAGTAGGCAAGTTCTTCTGGAATGCTATGTGTTTTTTTCGCTATGCATAGTCTCATCTGTCAACAGTATTTTTTTCCAAAATGTTTCTGGCTTGTCCAGATGTGCATTTGTATACCTCATGCAACTCTTCTTCTGGCGAGTACTCAGAAAAGGTTTTTGCGCATCACCCTTCCACCGAGCTGTTCCTGGTGCAAAGTGTGCTGGACTTTGGAACGAGGTACAATAACACCATCACCAGCCAGATGTTCTTGTAGCTCTCTGGAGATGGTCTGTGGTTTGTTTGTGACCATTCTAACCAGCCTTCAGCTGTGCCTTTCAGATATGTTTCTTGGCCTACCACATCTTTCCTTCACAAGGACTGTTCCTGTGGCCTTCCATTTTCTAACTATATCTCTGACTGTGGAGACAGACAGTCCAAACCTTTGTGATAATTTCTTGTACCCTTCTTCTAATTCATAGCAATGAATTATCTTAGTTTTTAGGTCAGTAGAGAGTTCTTTAGAGGTTCAGATGTTGCCATTCTCTAAGAGAGAACCAAGGACAAGCACAACTAGCAATTACCTATGTTAAATAACCTTTTTCATGATTGGTTGCATCTGTCTTTGTAGTTTAAGGTTTAATGAGCTAATCAAAGCAATTTTATGCAGCAGTCTGTCAGCATTAAATGACTATAGGCCTTCGAATTAATGCAGTTATAAAGCTGCCCAGACTTTTGCACATCCCATTTTTTTACATTTTATTTTATTCCATACAACTCAATAATGCTACACTGAGAATTTTAGTCTACTAAACATCTCATTGTCTGCATTTCTCTAGTAAAAAAATGGAATATTGCTGTGATCTTCTCTTATGAAGACAGAGCAAATTATCATGCAACTTCAGAGGGGTGCCCAAACTTTTACATGGCACTATGTATGTATGTATGTATGTATGTATATATGTATGTATATAATATACTATATTGTAATACATTTACTTTTTATATAAGGGCATTTGTATAAATAAAATTTGTGTGCATCTTTAATAATGTGTCTTGTTATAATCATAAGTTTGTACACATTAACTTTTTTTTTTTTTTTTCATTTAAACCCCAGGGGGGAACTGCTTAGTCTAAGAAACATAGAGCATCTGTATAAGAAACCTAAAAGTGACAAGGAAACACGCTTAGCGACAGCCATGGTAACTGCTTTATTGTAACTATTTTTTTTTTTAATTTTAGTGTTAATGTGCCATTATTAAATACCAGAATTTTAATGTCTACATTTGCTTCTCTTTGTGTGTTTGTTTAGTCTGGAAGAAGTGACCGGAAAGAGTTTGCTAAAAAGCACACTAGATTGAATCCATTTGCTAGCACCACCAACAAAGAGAAGAAAAAGAAAAAGAATTTTATGATGATGAGATATAGCCAAAATATTAGAAGTAAAAACAAAAGATCATTTAGAGAAAAACAGGTAAACTCAATTTTAATCGTATCTTATTATATGTTTATATCCTATTAAGCATGCAGTGTTTGAATAACTTTCTATTAGTAAATATAAAGATTACAGTTAATTAAATCTTTTTAAATTTAACAAACACCCTCACCTATTTTTATTCTGGTTTTTAATTCATTTTAATCCACTCTTGTTTGTCATCAAAATGGCACTATATCCAGGCAGCTTTTTCTGGCTGAATCTGTCTAGGCTGCTGTTATCACCCAACCTGCATGCATTTGCCAGTGATTTTTGAATTTTCTTAGGTCATGTCATCTGACTATGGTTAATAATAATAATAATAATAATAATAAATTTTATTTAATATGCACCTTTCTTAACACTGAAGGTCACCTTCAATGAAATTAAACCACAATAAAATAAAAACAAAGAGAAAGAATGATAAAATCAAATAGCAATAAAGTACAGAGATAGTAGCAAACATACAAAGATAACAGGAGGTAACAGTGTTAAACCTATCATATGCACACCATAAGAGAGCTTCTTGCTCAGGGTTGTTGGTCTCACTCTGCATGATGGGATGAGGAGCTCAGCAGTACAGAGCAACCTTAAAGAACAACTGGTGCTTAGTGGATTGAGGGAGTTATTTCCTGGTGGCTTGGACATGTAGTTAGAATGCCCTTAGGCACCACTGCTAGTAGCAAGTACAGAACACTGGCAGGAAAATGAGCCCATCCAAATTGAAAAGATTATATCTTTTGGCTCACCTGGCCACGTTGGTAATTATTCCCCAGTTGTAGCAGAAAAGTGCTGCTGAAGACAGGTTTGCTCTGCCAAACTTGGCACTTTGCCACCATAACTGTCATGAGGACAAGAGGATCAAAAGTGAAGTGAATTTAAAATTAACTATTACTATGCATCTTTTGCCAATAGAAAATAGATATGTTTGTCTTTTGCAGGTTTTGTAGCATTTATTTTTCCAATATGAAGCCCCCCAGTATAGTTAGAGGGAAGCAGGAACATTTTTTTAGCAGTCTTTATAGAATATAGCATTTTTCTTGAATAAAAATATTCAAAAATCTACTGTTCAGTATACACATGTGTATATGTTTTAAAAGTTCCTAATTTTCATTGTTTTTACTTTGTAATATGCCCAGTTAACCTTGACTAGCTTGTTGTAGTATAAGAGTTTTGCATACAAAAGCAATTGTAAACCAAACCTCACAAGACTAAAGCTTCAATTGTAAGTATTTGTCTGTTGTCGTCACAAAGTAATTGAGTTGGGGTATGTTGGAAAAATAAAAAAGTCCACAAGAAGTAATTGGAATAAATTGGTATGTCTATTGATTAAGAAAAAAAAGGTAATGTGATTTGCTCAGGAGTCAGCCAGTTAGTGGTAGCCAGCTGACACAGAAACCTTGTGGTTTCTGTTTGGACTGTTCGCCCTTAGGACAACAATACTTAGACATAGTTGCATTTCATTTTAAACCATGTGAATTGTTGTTGAATGCTGCCTTGCTTCTTAATATATTTCATAAGTGTAATTCTGAACTGTAGTAAAATCTTTCTAGAGATTGCAGCTTTCACTGTGTTCTCTGTGTTTTCTGTGGTGCTTCCTACTCTCACTTCTTAAAAGAATTTAAAGACATACATATTACGTGACAGGCCACTTGAAACTTCACATGTTAGTGTCCTGTGACAAAATGTTGTGATTTCTTCTCCTGCCCTTAACCTGACCTTAGGATAGACTAAAAAGCAGAGCTGAATAAAATGTAAAAAAAAAAAAAAAGTGATTTAAAGCTTTCATTCTGTACCGTACTACGGTGATATTTTTATAATACGAAATATAATGGAGTTAAAAAAAGTTTGCTTTTTAATATTTAGATATTTTTAGTATTACAGTGAGTAAATGACAAATCAGTAAGTCATCCAATGCTACATCAAGTTCAAGTCAATTTAGTTAAATGCTCATCTGTCCCTGTAGTGTTTTACTAAGGTTTTCTATTAATTTCATTCTTCTTTTTTTTTTTCCCTCTTAGGTTGCTCTCCGTGATGCTCTTCTGAAAAAGAAAAAGATGATGATGAAATAATGTGTACACGTTTAGGAACAACTTTTTTCTTCAACTCCAAAAACATTGAGGAAAATGTCATTTTTAAGACTTCCATTTAAGAAGCCCTCATACTTACCCTGGTAACAGGGTATGCTTACACTTCTAACATATATGTTGTGTGTAATTATTATAAAGAGATCATAATGCTGTACAACTGTGTACAATATTTGCTGGGAAATTATCTCGGACTACTCTAATATTTTCAAATTGAAAAGGAAATATTTTCTTAATGCATAGTTATACTATTCTATAAAAGTTTGCTTAGTATACAGTTCAGTTAAATAACAGTATATCAGTTATAAATCAGTGTCAGAAAATAAAATTTATTATTATTATCCAGTTCTTCCAGGTTTGGTTTTATTTGTTTTAACAAATTGTGCTAACTGAAGTGCTTATATCTACAGATTGATTTTAAAATCTCAGTATTTTAGAATTATTTTTAAATGTTAAGTAGGGAAGCATTAATACCACAGCAAGCAGCATTACTTCTCTATAGCACCAGTAACTAAGTTTACTCCCCAGTTGGTTGTGTGTTTCTTAATGTAACATTCAGCTGGGGACTCGACATCAAAAAAATCGATAGATTATTATGCTGGAGTCTACACTGTAGCAAATATCTCTATCATTGACGGCTGCCTCCAGCTCTCCATGCATTGCTACTATCAGAGGATCCATCTTTCTGTGTTACTTTACCAAGAAATGCATTTTCCAAAAATGGGTGAAATGGTGTTTGTGCATAAAAATTACTGTAACGATTGTAATAATTTGGTGACGTTTCTGTTAAGGAAGACATCCAACTTGCCTATTCAGAGGTAAATTAATTTAACTTATCCTACTTAATGCTACTTGTTCCTATAATAGATTTCACTTCATCACCAAACTCTGTTGGTTAGTTAAGCTTTGCATAGTACTATGCATGGTATGAAAGTGATATACAGTAATCCCTCCTCCATCGCGGGGGTTGCGTTCCAGAGCCACCCGCGAAATAAGAAAATCCGCGAAGTAGAAACCATATGTTTATATGGTTATTTTTATATTGTCATGCTTGGGTCACAGATTTGCGCAGAAACACAGGAGGTTGTAGAGAGACAGGAACGTCATTCAAACACTGCAAACAAACATTTGTCTCTTTTTCAAAAGTTTAAACTGTGCTGCATGACAAGACAGAGATGACAGTTCAGTCTCACAATTAAAAGAATGCAAACATATCTTCCTCTTCAAAGGAGCAAACAAATCAATAGTGCTCTTTGGCTTTTAAGTATGCGAAGCACCACGGCACAAAGCTGTTCAAGGCGGCAGCTCACACCCCCTCCGTCAGGAGCAGACAGAGAGAGAGATAGAGACAGATAAAAAAATCAATACGTGCCCTTCGTGCTTTTAAGTATGCGAAGCACCTTTCAGCATGTCGTTTCAGGAAGCAGCTGCAGCTGCACAAAAGATAGCAACGTGAAGATAATCTTTCAGCATTTTTAGACGAGCGTCCGTATCGTCTAGGTGTGCGAACAGCCCCCCTGCTCACACCCCCCTACGTCAGCGCAAGAGAGAGAGAGAGAAAGAAAGTTGGGTAGCTTCTCAGCCATCTGCCAATAGCGTCCCTTGTATGAAATCAACTGGGCAAACCAACTGAGGAAGCATGTACCAGAAATTAAAAGACCCATTGTCCGCAGAAACCCGCGAAGCAGCGAAAAATCCGCGATATATATTTAAATATGCTTACATATAAAATCCGCGATGGAGTGAAGCCGCGAAAGGCGAAGCACGATATAGCGAGGGATTACTGTACAAACAAATGTGACATTATTGCACAGAAAAGAAAATGTATTGTTTGTGCACAATACCATTTGTATAAAATATAAATATACTGTATTATTCTCCCTCGGTACCTTCCCTTTCATTTAGGAACATTTTAATTTAAACTCCTCATTTCAAATACAATTAACAAATGTATGCAGTAGTGTATTTGACCATATATATATCTTGATGAAATGGCACCCTTTCTGCATTGCACTCTATGCTTGCTGGGATGGGCTACACCTTATATATATATATATATATATATATATATAATATATGTGTGTGTGTGTATATATATATATATATATATATATATATATATCTATACATATTAATAAAAGGCAAAGCCCTCACTGACTGACTGACTGACTGACTCACTCATCACTAATTCTCGAACTTCCCGTGTAGGTGGAAGGCTGAAATTTGGCAGGCTCATTCCTTACAGCTTACTTACAAAAGTTAGGCAGGTTTCATTTCGAAATTCTACGCGTAATGGTCATAACTGGAACATATTTTTTGTCCATACACTGTAATGGAGGAGGCGGAGTCACGTATCGCGTCATCACGCCTCCTACGTAATCACGTGAACTAAAAACAAGGAAGAGATTTACAGCACGAGTCAAACGCGGGAACAAAGGTAAATGACTTTAATTTTTGACTGTCTTTTAATACTGTGTAAGCATACATATTAACACATGTGCAATTAAACGTGTGCATTTACGGGGTGATTTCTCAGGCTTAAAAGCTCGCCTTTTATCAAACGCGGGAACAAAGGTAACTGACGTTGTTCACTGTCTTTTAATACTGTGTAACCATACATATTAACACATGTGCAATTAAACGTGTGCATTTACGGGGTGATTTCTCAGGCTTAAAAGCTCGCCTTTTACTAAAAAGGTAAATGCAAAACTATTTTCAATCAGTTTAATGAAACGCTCCCGTTAAGGATTGCAATAACATATTCGCGAGATAAAAGAACGAAGTAGGGGGAAATGACGGAAGAGCCGCAAACAGCGAAGAGCAAAAAATTAATTAAACAATTGAGAAGGGAGCAAGTGAAGCATACAAGCATGTTCATAAGGGAAACAAAGCACGGTGTAAAACGTAAGTTTAAATTAAGTTTATAGAAACGCTCCCGCTGCGGATTGCAATAACATATTCGCGACATAAAAGTTTAATGAGAAGACACGAGGTATAAACGAACCACACGCCGTGGCGCAACGTTAGGGGCAACAGTTTCAACCATTCTATGATCTGCTTCTCGCAACTGAAAGACGGCACATGGCGGATGTTAGCCGACTTGCTGACCGCAACATTAGGGGCTTCAACTCTGGCGCTGACGCCACATCTCAGTGCCAACACTTTGCAGACTCTACTTAAAAGACACGCCCTCCTCACTGGACAGTTAAAAAGACCAATCAAACTAACGATGACATCAAGTATTACCCAATCAAAAGTAGGAAAGGAGGCATCTTCATAAAATGCGTGTGGGATGATTTGCATGAGACGCTGCTTTAAAAAAAATGATAAAAAAAATACGGGACAAATCCCGTCCAGTATTGATTCAAAACGGGACGCGCAATTTCATTCTCAAATGCGGCACGATTCCGTATTTTAAAGGACGGGTGGCAACCCTACAGTGCCAGGTAACCACCCATACAATCAGATTGTGAATCAGACTAGGAATGCAATGAATGTAATTACCCCGATCTACATACAAGGCGAAAGTCTTGCAACATTCAAAGATGATGGTTTGGGATAAGTACACCATACAACATAAAAGAGCTTATGAAGCCTTGAACCGAAAAAAGCAAGATCTCAGAGATCGTAAAAAAAAAAAATAGGAGGTAATGTCGTTTTACTCGCTGTAGATTTTAGTCAAACATTACCAGTTATTCCACGAGGGAGACCAGCAGATGAACTCAACGCGTGTTTAAAATCCATGCTTCTCCCTCGCTCGGTTATATGTCGCGTGTTCTCTGGTAGGTACACCAAAAACTGTATACATTTAAGCATGTAATGGGCAAACAAAAAATGAGGTATACCCGAAGGCACTGCAGTAGTACTTAATCTAACTTTACTTCTTAAATGTTAATGTTTTACTGTTTAATAATTTATACGCTTCTTATATGTTGTTCAAATTCTTTTATCAAAATACCAGTGACAGCGCAATGCACGATAACATGGAGTGAATACACCATACGCATCCGCCCACGGCCGCCCTGGTGTGCGCAGATAGGAGTTGATTCTACAATAAAATAAAATAAAGATAAAAAGAATAATACAATCATCACCCATAAAGCGGATAGCAGACGTGACGTACTATATGTGTACCAGATTTCAAGTCAATAGGTGAAACGGTTTGCGAGCTACAGGTGATTTAAAATCCTGGACAGACACACAAATTGCCACGGTAGCATATTACAGAAGAAGATTTTACTGTTTAATAATTTATATTTATATGAAATGTGCTTCTTATATATTACTTCATATTCTCATATGATAATGATGTTAATGTTTATATTGATTTCTATGTTATTGAAACTGCATGTATGTGTGTATATGTATGTATATATATATATATATATATATATATATATATATATATATATATATATATATATATATATATATATATACACTAGCAAAATACCCGCGCTTCGCAGCAGAGAAGTAGTGTGTTAAAGAGGTTATGAAAAAAAAAGGAAACATTTTAAAAATAACGTAACATGATTGTCAATGTAATTGTGTTGTCATTGTTATAAGTGTTGCTGTCTTTTATAGATATAATATACACACTCACATAAACATTTATATACATATACATATATATACATATCTACATATACACATATCTACATATATATACACACATACATAAACACACATAAGACTTATTGACTGAAACGGGCTTTCACGAAAAAAGTTAGGGCTTTGCTACAGGATACACCCTCCACAAGTTAAGCAAGTAAAAATAAAATATATATTTCTGTTTTATTTAAACCTTTTAAGTTCATATGCATAGCCCCATTTGGCTGTTTAATTTTTTTTTTCTTTCTTCAGTAATATTTAATCTCCTTAAAGAAAAAGAACATATCCATTTTACTTTTTTTGTATCTCTGTAGTAATATTTTAGTGTAAAAGAATAACCAGTATTTAAACCTTTTATGTTACTTTATACATTTATTTTACACAATGTTGAAAAATTAATAAGAAAGCTACATATTTTGGCAGCTGCTGCTTTCATTTTCAATGAAATGAAAAAAGCTCTCCAAGAGAAAACGTCAATGAAGAAGAAACAGTTTGCACTATCTAAAAAGGAGAAACCCTCATTTATAAAAGTTTGCTGCAGATGACTTAACTGAAAATAAATGAATAGTTCCTATGTGTATAACACATATTTATCTATTTGACTTATGCCTTTATTCCACCAACTTACAACATCTGAAGTACAATTTGTTACATTACTTTTGTTTTTTGCAGCACAGGCAGGTGAAGTGACTTCCTCAGGGTCACACAGTGGTGTCAGTACCAGGATTTGAACTGACAAGCTCCGGGTTTGCTGAAATATTACTGAAGAAAGAAAAAAAACGAAAATGGGCAAATAGGGCTATGCATACAAATGTCCATCCATCCATTATCCAACCTGCCATATCCTAAATACAGGAGCCAATAAGTAGATATGTATATATACAGTATATATATATATATATATATATATATATATATGTGTGAATGTATGTATGTATATATCTATGTCTATATATATATATATATATATATGTAGATATGTAAATTTGTATATGTATATATATGTTTATGTGGATGTGTATATACGTATGTATATGTAGATATGTGTATATGTACATATGTATATATATATGTATATGTATATATATGTTTATGTGTGTGTGTGTGCATATATTATATATATAAAAGACAGCAACACTCATAACAATGACAACACAATTACATTGACAATCATGTTACGTTATTTTTAAAATGTTTCCTTTTCTTTTTCATAACCTCTTTAACACACTACTTCTCCGCTGCGAAGCGCGGGTATTTTGCTATTTATCTCTTTATATAAAGGAGAGTTGGGATCCGAGAGACTGTGTTTGTGTGTTTGTGGAGGGATGGAGAGTTAAGGCAGGTGTTGGAGTCACGTGATCATCTCCCCTCCCATTCACCTCATTTCATTCAATTCATTTCGCTCGAGCTGAGCTCCGCAGTTGGCGCGGTCTTGCTGTTCTTGATTTGCTTTTCACATGGCCAAGTATACGTTGCATGCTCAAGAGTAAGCTCAGCGCAGAACTTGGTCATATTACAACCGGAGGGGCGAACTGACAACATGGTATACAAAGAGATCCTTAACAAATAATTATTGGTATAATTTCCCTCAGTTTATTATATAAAATTTTAAAGCAGTACTTCGCCGCTGCGAAGCGCGGGTATTTTGCTCTATATATATATATGTGTGTGAATGTATGTATGTATATATGTATGTCTATATTTATATCTATATCTATATATATCTATATGTGTAGATATGTAAATTTGTATATGTGTATGTATGTATATATATATATATATATATGTATATGTATATATATATATGTATATGTATATATATATATGTATATGTGTATATGTATATATATGTATATGTAGATATGTGTATATGTAGATATGTATATATATATATATATGGTTACATAACCTCTTTAACACACTACTTCTCCGCTGCAAAGCGCGGGTATTTTGCTATATATATATAAAAGACAGCAACACTTATAACAATGACAACACAATTACATTGACAATCATGTTACGTTATTTTTAAAATGTTTCCTTTTTTTTCATAACCTCTTTAACACACTACTTCTCCGCTGTGAAGCGCGGGTATTTTGCTAGTATATATATATATATGTGTGTGTGTATGTGTATATGTATGTGTGTATATATATATATATATATATATATATATGTATATGTATGTGTGTATATATATATATATATATATGTATATATATATGTATATATATATGTATATACTGTGTATATACAGTTAGGTCCATAAATATTTGGACAGAGACAACTTTTTTCTAATTTTGGTTCTGTACATTACCACAATGAATTTTAAATGAAACAACTCGGATGCAGTTGAAGTGCAGACTTTCAGCTTTAATTCAGTGGGGTGAACAAAACGATTGCATAAAAATGTGAGGCAACTAAAGCATTTTTTTAACACAATCCCTTCATTTCAGGGACTCAAAAGTAATTAGACAATTGACTCAAAGGCTATTTCATGGGCAGGTGTGGGCAAGTCCGTCGTTATGTCATTATCAATTAAGCAGATAAAAGGCCTGGAGTTGATTTGAGGTGTGGTGCTTGCATGTGGAAGATTTTGCTGTGAACAGACAACATGTGGTCAAAGGAGCTCTCCATGCAGGTGAAAGAAGCTTCTTAAGCTGTGAAAACAGAAAAAACCCATCCGAGAAATTGCTACAATATTATGAGTGGCAAAATCTACAGTTTGGTACATCCTGAGAAAGAAAGCAAGCACTGGTGAACTCAGCAACGCAAAAAGACCTGGACGTCCACGGAAGACAACAGTGGTGGATGATCGCAGAATCATTTCCATGGTGAATAGAAAACCCCTTCACAACAGCCAACCAAGTGAACAACACTCTCCATGGGGTAGGCGTATCGATATCCAAGTCTACCATAAAGAGAAGACTGCATGAAAGTAAATACAGAGGGTGCACTGCAAGGTGCAAGCCACTCATAAGCCTCAAGAATAGAAAGGCTAGATTGGAATTTGCTAAAGAACATCTAAAAAAGCCAGCACAGTTATGGAAAAACATTCTTTGGACAATTGAAACCAAGATCAACCTCTACCAGAATGATGGCAAGAAAAAAGTATGGAGAGGGCATGGAACAGCTCATTATCCAAAGCATGCCACATCATCTGTAAAACACGGTGGAGGCAGTGTGATGGCTTGGGCGTGCATGGCTTCCAGTGGCACTGGGACACTAGTGTTTACTGATGATGTGACACAGGACAGAAGCAGCCGAATGAATTCTGAGGTGTTCAGAGACATACTGTCTGCTCAAATCCAGCTAAATGCAGTCAAATTGATTGGGCGGCGTTTCATGATACAGATGGACAATGACCCAAAACATACAGCCTAAGCAACCCAGGAGTTTATTAAAGTAAAGAAGTGGAAAATTTTTGAATGGCCAAGTCAATCACCTGATCTTAACTCAATTGAGCATTCATTTCACTTGTTGAAGCAAACAAACAGCAACTGAAAGCCACTGCAGTAAAGGCCTGGCAGAGCATTAAAAAGGAGGAAACCCGGCATCTGGTGATGTCCATGAGTTCAGGACTTCAGGCTGTCATTGCCAGTAAAGGGTTTTCAACCAAGTATTAGAAATGAACATTTTATTTCCAGTTATTTAATTTGTCCAATTACTTTTGAGCCCCTGAAATGAAGGGATTGTGTTTAAAAAAAATAATTTAGTTCCCTCACATTTTTATGCAATCTTTTTGTTCAACCCACTGATTTAAAGCTGAGAGTCTGCACTTCAACTGCATCTGAGTTGTTTCATTAAAAATTCATTGTGGTAATGTACAGAACCAAAATTAGAAAAAAGTTGTCTCTGTCCAAATATGTATGGACCTAACTGTACTGTATACACGAGGGGGAGTCAAGCTAAAGTTAGAAAATGGAATTTATTAGAAAATGCAATGAACCTTAACAAAAATGATAATGTCATTTCTCAATGTAGTCTCCACCCTTCTCAATGCATTTGCACCACCTGCCTGGAAGTGCCTGGATTCCAGCAGAATAAAAGGTTTGTCTTGTCCTCACGATCACTTGTGCACCCGAGTTATTGTCAAACACTACATGCAGAGGGGTACTACAGTCACTAGTGCAAAGTACTGTAACTTGCTGGAGACCAATGTGAAGCCTGCTGTTCGATTCAAGCAGCGAGGACTGCTGTCTCAAGGAGTCCTTTTGCTGCAAGGCAATGCCCACCCACACACCAAGGCTTGTGTGGAGAAACTGAAGTTTGAGGTATTGCCACATCCTCCTTATTCGGCAGATTTGACACCGTGTGATTGCCACCTTTTTGGACTGCTAAAAAAACATATGGGTAATTGTCAATTCAAGACATGATGATGTGATGAAAGTGGTGCACGAGTGGATGTGAGGACAAGACAAAATCTTTTATTCTGCTGGAATCCAGGTGCAAGTGTATTGAGAAAGGTAGAGACCACATTGAGAAATGACATTATCAGTTTTGTTAAGGTTCGTTCCATT
This sequence comes from Erpetoichthys calabaricus, assembly GCF_900747795.2. Taxonomy (NCBI): domain Eukaryota; kingdom Metazoa; phylum Chordata; class Cladistia; order Polypteriformes; family Polypteridae; genus Erpetoichthys; species Erpetoichthys calabaricus. Next base: position 188,804,852 of record NC_041398.2, read on the forward strand.
CTCTAATAAATTCCATTTTCTAACTTTAGCTCAACTCCCTCTTTTATATATATATATATATATATATATTATACAGGTGCTGGTCATAAAATTAGAATATCATGACAAAGTTGATTTATTTCAGTAATTCCATTCACAAAGTGAAACTTGTATATTAGATTCATTCATTACACACAGACTGGTGTATTTCAAATGTTTATTTCTTTTAATTTTGATGATTATAACTGACAACTAATGAAAGTCCCAAATTCAGTATCTCGGAAAATTAGAATATTGTGAAAAGGTTCAATATTGAAGACACCTGGTGCCACACTCTAATCAGCTAATTAACTCAAAACACCTGCAAAAGCCTTTAAATGGTCTCTCAGTCTAGTTCTGTAGGCTACACAATCATGGGGAAGACTGCTGACTTGACAGTTGTCCAAAAGACGACCATTGACACCTTGCACAAGGAGGGCAAGACACAAAAGGTCATTGCTAAAGAGGCTGGCTGTTCACAGAGCTCTGTGTCCAAGCATATTAATAGAGATGCGAAGGGAAGGACAAGATGTGGTAGAAAAAAGTGTACAAGCAATAGGGATAAACGCACCCTGGAGAGGATTGTGAAACAAAACCCATTCAAAAATGTGGGGTAGATTCACAAAGAGTGGACTGCAGCTGGAGTCAGTGCCTCAAGAACCACCACGCACAGACATATGCAAGACATGGGTTTCAGCTGTCGCATTCCTTGTGTCAAGCCACTCTTGAACAAGAGACAGCGTCAGAAGCGTCTCACATGGGCTAAAGACAAAAAGGACTGGACTGCTGCTGAGTGATCCAAAGTTATGTTCTCTGATGAAAGTAAATTTTGCATTTCCTTTGGAAATCAAGGTCCCAGAGTCTGGAGGAAGAGAGGAGAGGTACAGAATCCACGTTGTGTGAGGTCCAGTGTAAAGTTTCCACAGTCAGTGATGGTTTGGGGTGCCATGTCATCTGCTGGTGTTGGTCCATTGTGTTTTCTGAGGTCCAAGGTCAACGCAACCGTCTACCAGGAAGTTTTAGAGCACTTCATGCTTCCTGCTGCTGACGAACTTTATGGAGATGCAGATTTCATTTTCCAACAGGACCTGGCACCTGCACACATTGCCAAAGCTACCAATACCTGGTTTAAGGACCATGGTACCCCTGTTCTTGATTGGCCAGCAAACTCGCCTGACCTTAACCCCATAGAAAATCTATGGGGTATTGTGAAGAGGAAGATGCAATACGCCAGACCCAACAATTCAGAAGAGCTGAAGGCCACTAGCAGAGCAACATGGGCTCTCATAACACCTGAGCAGTGCCACAGACTGATAGCACTCCATGCCACGCCGCATTGCTGCAGTAATCCAGGCCAAAGGAGCCCCAACTAAATATTGAGTGCTGTACATGCTCATAATTTTCATGTTCATACCTTTCAGTTGGCCAACATTTCTAAAAATCCTTTTTTTTGCATTGGTCTTAATTGATATTCTAATTTTCCGAGATACTGAATTTGGGACTTTCATTAGTTGTCAGTTATAATCATCAACATTAAAAGAAATAAACATTTGAAATACATCAGTCTGTGTGTAATGAATGAATCTAATATACAAGTTTCACTTTTTGAATGGAATTACTGAAATAAATCAACTTTGTCATGATATTCTAATTTTATGACCAGCATCTGTATATGTGTGTGTATATATGTATATGTATCTGTGTCAGAGATGACAGTTCCGTCTCACAATTAAAAGAATGCAAACATATCTTCCTCTTCAAAGGAGTCAGGAGCAGAGACTGTCATAAAGGCAGAGGAAAATCAATAGGGCTGTTTGGCTTTTAAGTATGCGAAGCACTGCGGCACAAAGCTGTTGAAGGCGGCAGCTCACACCCCCTCCGACAAGAGCACAGAAAGAGAGAGAGAGACAGAGAAAAACAAGCAAGCAAAAATCAATACGTGCCCTTCGAGCTTTTAAGTATGCGAAGCACTGTGCAGCATGTCGTTTCAGGAAGCAGCTGCACAAAAGATAGCAACGTGAAGATAATCTTTCAGCATTTTTAGACGAGCGTCCGTATTGTCTAGGTGTGCGAACAGCCCCCCTGCTCAATCCCCCTACGTCAGGATCAGAGAAAGTCAGCGCAAGAGAAAGAGAAAAGTAAGCTGGGTAGCTTCTCAGCCATCTGCCAATAGCGTCCCTTGTATGAAATCAACTGGGCAAACCAACTGAGGAAGCATGTACCAGAAATTAAAAGACCCATTGTCCGCAGAAACCCGCGAAGCAGCGAAAAATCCGCGATATATATTTAAATATGCTTACATATAAAATCCGCGATGGAGTGAAGCCGCGAAAGGCGAAGCGCGATATAGCGAGGGATTACTGTATATATATATATATATATATATATCTATACATATTAATAAAAGGCAAAGCCCTCACTGACTGACTGATTGACTGACTGACTGACTGACTGACTGACTGACTCACTCATCACTAATTCTCGAACTTCCCGTGTAGGTGGAAGGCTGAAATTTGGCAGGCTCATTCCTTACAGCTTACTTACAAAAGTTAGGCAGGTTTCATTTCGAAATTCTACGTGTAATGGTCATAACTGGAACATATTTTTTGTCCATACACTGTAATGGAGGAGGCGGAGTCACGTATCGTGTCATCACGCCTCCTACGTAATCACGTGAACTAAAAACAAGGAAGAGATTTACAGCACGAGTCAAACGCGGGAACGAAGGTAAATGACGTTAATTTTTGACTGTCTTTTAATACTGTGTAAGCATACATATTAACACATGTGCAATTAAACGTGTGCATTTACGGGGTGATTTCTCAGGCTTAAAAGCTCGCCTTTTATCAAACGCGGGAACAAAGGTAACTGACGTTGTTCACTGTCTTTTAATACTGTGTAACCATACATATTAACACATGTGCAATTAAACGTGTGCATTTACGGGGTGATTTCTCAGGCTTAAAAGCTCGCCTTTTACTAAAAAGGTAAATGCAAAACTATTTTCAATCAGTTTAATGAAACGCTCCCGTTAAGGATTGCAATAACTTATTCGCGAGATAAAAGAACGAAGTAGGGGGAAATGACGGAAGAGCCGCAAACAGCGAAGAGCAAAAAATTAATTAAACAATTGAGAAGGGAGCGAGTGAAGCATACAAGCATGTTCATAAGGGAAACAAAGCACGGTGTAAAACGTAAGTTTAAATTAAGTTTATAGAAACGCTCCCGCTGCGGATTGCAATAACATATTCGCGAGATAAAAGTTTAATGAGAAGACACGAGGTATAAACGAACCACACGCCGTGGCGCAACGTTAGGGGCAACAGTTTCAACCATTCTATGATCTGCTTCTCGCAACTGAAAGACGGCACATGGCGGATGTTAGCCGACTTGCTGACCGCAACATTAGGGGCTTCAACTCTGGCGCTGACGCCACATCTCAGTGCCAACACTTTGCAGACTCTACTTAAAAGACACGCCCTCCTCACTGGACAGTTAAAAAGACCAATCAAACTAACGATGACATCAAGTATTACCCAATCAAAAGTAGGAAAGGAGGCATCTTCATAAAATGCGTGTGGGATGATTTGCATGAGACGCTGCTTTAAAAAAAATGATAAAAAAATACGGGACAAATCCCGTCCAGTATTGATTCAAAACGGGACGCGCAATTTCATTCTCAAATGCGGCACGATTCCGTATTTTAAAGGACGGGTGGCAACCCTACAGTGCCAGGTAACCACCCATACAATCAGATTGTGATTCAGACTAGGAATGTAATTACCCCGATCTACATACAAGGCGAAAGTCTTGCAACATTCAAAGATGATGGTTTGGGATAAGTACACCATACAACATAAAAGAGCTTATGAAGCCTTGAACCGAAAAAAGCAACATCTCAGAGATCGTAAAAAAAAAAATAGGAGGTAATGTCGTTTTACTCGCTGTAGATTTTAGTCAAACATTACCAGTTATTCCACGAGGGAGACCAGCAGATGAACTCAACGCGTGTTTAAAATCCATGCTTCTCCCACGCTCGGTTATATGTCGCGTGTTCTCTGGTAGGTACTCCAAAAACTGTATACATTTAAGCATGTAATGGGCAAACAAAAAATGAGGTATACCCGAAGGCACTGCAGTAGTACTTAATCTAACTTTACTTCTTAAATGTTAATGTTTTACTGTTTAATAATTTATACGCTTCTTATATGTTGTTCAAATTCTTTTATCAAAATACTAGTGACAGCGCAATGCACGATAACATGGAGTGAATACACCATACGCATCCGCCCACGGCCGCCCTGGTGTGCGCAGATAGGAGTTGATTCTACAATAAAATAAAATAAACATAAAAAGAGTAATTCAATCATCACCCATAAAGCGGATAGCAGACGTGACGTACTATATGTGTACCAGATTTCAAGTCAATAGGTGAAACGGTTTGCGAGCTACAGGTGATTTAAAATCCTGGACAGACACACAAATTGCCACGGTAGCAAATTACAGAAGAAGATTTTACTGTTTAATAATTTATATTTATATGAAATGTGCTTCTTATATATTACTTCATATTCTCATGTATATATATATATATATATATATATATATTTATATATATATATATATATATATATATATATATATATACTAGCAAAATACCCGCGCTTCGCAGCAGAGAAGTAGTGTGTTAAAGAGGTTATGAAAAAAAAAGGAAACATTTTAAAAATAACGTAACATGATTGTCAATGTAATTGTGTTGTCATTGTTATAAGTGTTGCTGTCTTTTATATATATATATATATATATATATATATATATATAATATACACACACACATAAACATTTATATACATATATATACATATCTACATATACACATATCTACATATATATACACACATACATAAACACACACATAAGACTTATTGACTGAAACGGGCTTTCACGAAAAAAGTTAGGGCTTTGCTACAGGATACACCCTCCACAAGTTAACCAAGTAAAAATAAAATATATATTTCTGTTTTATTTAAACCTTTTAAGTTCATATGCATAGCCCCATTTGGCTGTTTAATTTTTTTTTTCTTTCTTCAGTAATATTTAATCTCCTTAAAGAAAAAGAACATATCCATTTTACTTTTTTTGTATCTCTGTAGTAATATTTTAGTGTAAAAGAATAACCAGTATTTAAACCTTTTATGTTACTTTATACATTTATTTTACACAATGTTGAAAAATTAATAAGAAAGCTACATATTTTGGCAGCTGCTGCTTTCATTTTCAATGAAATGAAAAAAGCTCTCCAAGAGAAAACGTCAATGAAGAAGAAACAGTTTGCACTATCTAAAAAGGAGAAACCCTCAT